>NC_135172.1:25575429-25880237 GCF_041146795.1 Maylandia zebra | reverse complement strand
TTTCTAACTAAGTACTGTCAAACCCTTATTTTGCAGGCAGACATGGATCTGACAGGTCACACATCGGCTCTCTATCTGCCAGGCTAACGTTTCTGGCAGTTTGGCAGTGTTTGCCCAGATATCTGTAGTCTACTGGCGGATGCTGTCCAAGATAAAGACAATGTTGGATAACACCTCCCACCCACTCCATGACATGCTGGTCAGTCACAGGAGCACGTTCAGTGAGAGACTGAGATTACCGAAAAGCACCACTGAACGACACAGGAAATCATTCCTGCCTGTGGCCATCTCCCTGTACAACGCATCCACTTAACACACTGTTTGCTGCTACAGCTACACATGTTTCTTTTCCAACTATTTATTTATGAGTGACTTATGTATGTATGTATGTATATATATGTATATATTGTACTATTCTTAGTTAGTGTATTGTCTGTCTTGTCTTAATGTTGGTTTAAAATGGAGCACTGTAACAAAAAATAATTTCCCCCAGGGATCAATAAAGTATTCTGATTCTGATTCTGATTCTGATTTCAGACTACGCAAACATAAATCTCCCATTTATTTATTTATTTTTCCTAGTGTTTGTTCTTTAGCTCATTTGCAAATAAAATTTTGGGCTTAAGAGGTTATCAGAGCTTTCAGGATGCCACTTCACTAAAGAAAAACAGATACAGTAGAATTATATGTGGCTAGTTTTTGCTAATACAAGTTTTTAGATCCAGAAACTGCACATTTTTTAGACATGCACAGACAAACAGCAGCACCAATATCTGTGTCTCCTGATTTTAAATTCCTAATGTGAAATTGCTCATTGGCAATGTGATTTTACTGTCTTTCTGTTACTCACAATCACCAATTAATAAACTGTAGTACGTAGTGGAGTATGTACAATTTAAATTGTGTAGTTTTAGCAAGCTAAGCTTTGGTTATTTTCTCCGCTCCACACCGTGCGTAGTTGTGTCACAGCTGATTGAAACAGGCTGGGATGGCTGCTGTAGCCATGGCTTTGCATTCATTGTTGGAATTGTGTCTGTGACACATTAGCTTAAAACCTGCGAAACACTTAACTGCACACAGAAACTGTGAGAGCACTAAAGTCCTGGCTGAATATTACATTGAACTTACTGAGCTGCTTTAGTAACACACAGTGCTGTTGATCACGTAGACCTTAAAACAAATGGACTGCCATGGCTTCTGGGCGAGTTCGACATTTACCATCTTGGCTTCATAAGGCCTGATCCTGGATAAATAGGGAGGTTGCATCAGGAACGGCATTCACTGTGGCAATTCCTCAGGGAATAAGGGAGGGGCTTGAAAGTATCTTTAAGGTAGCCATGACCTAGGACATCTAACATCTTTAACATCTTTACTGCCTGTTTCTAACTAGGACAATATCGAGAGAGAGAGAGAGAGAGAGCGCGCATCACGGTGTATTAATAAAGAGACTTAGAGAATCTCGAGTGAGGGCAGAGTGAATATTTTCTTGTAGACTTCTGTAGAGTCTGCTTTTTCTCCCAACCACAGCACTGCTCATTAGAAACATTAAGTTTTATTGAATAAATGGCTTTATTTTTCAGCCCTAGATGCCATGTCCATCTTTAAGATACAGTCTATAATTTAACAGAGCTCTTTTGACTAATTTCAGTGGGAGCAGTATTGTAGCGTACAGTTTTGAGCCATATCCATACCATCACAGATTCAACCACAAATGCATTTTTAAGTCTGAGCAATAACCCCCAAATATCTGCAGAGAATATCTGGTTATCTGCTACTATACACCAGGAAAAATGCCAACGGTTGTATATGAATACCACAAAAACAACTGCAAAGAAACCCAAAAGAAGGTGAGAAAAGCCCTCAGTGGTCTTTTAGGATTCAGATGAATAGAAGAGAAAAATGAAGGCTGGAGAAATGTACATGGAAGCACCAGATTTAATCTTGCCTAGGAATTCGTCCAACCTCGATAGCGGCAATAAAACAGCGCTTGTTAACTTTCACTCCAGTGTTAATCCTTTACCGTATGATGCATTTTTACACAACATTAAAGGGTTGCCTTTGGTTGGCATGGAACTAGAATAAACACACACACACACACACACGCACACACACACACACACACACACACACACACACGCACACACTTCTTGCAGTTCTGGTGTCCTGGGCAGACACCCAAACTGTGGACAGCCTGGCCTGTGTCTCAAGCTGGGTATGTGCTGTTTTCTGTGTGTGTGGCGTGTTGTCGCCATGTCGTGGCTTGTGTCCTATTATCACCCCTCTCCCCCTTTCTCCTCCTCTCTCTCTCTCACACACACACACACGCACACACACACACACCTCTGCCCCCTTCTGGACTCGGCCAGCAGCCAAGACTGCAGCACTGGGACACTCCATTCACTAAGATTGGTGAGGTGAGAAGAGGGAGGGGGTGAGATGAGATGTGTGTCCCCCAGGATGAAAGCAGCTCTGTGGGGTCACAATGAGACACAAACAGCCACCAGCTCTGTCAGCAGCGTCTACTGTCCATGACTGAGGCTGAATGTACAGGAATGTGGTATTTATGCCAGAAACAACTGTTTAGTTTGTGTGAGTTTGTGTATCAAAAATCAAGTAAACGAGCAGCTAAACACTCACTCAGAAGCTTTAAATTCCAAAAAATTATTTTTATTCTGAATGACCAATAAAATTATGGCAAATATTTACAAATAATTACTTCTTAGTTTCACATTACAGGTACATAAATGGAATAATTCACCAACAACAGTCACTCAGGTGGACGGATGGACAGGTACACAGACTGAGTATGAAGAAATGCATCAAGCAAACTGCAATTTAATATTTCACAGTAAACTCAAAGCCATGAAATAAAATAACAATAATATTAACAATAAAAATATAAAAAATAAGCATAATATCAAATTCACCATTTACTTTCAGTTTTCTGAACAAAACTGATCGCAGTTCAGGAACAAAATAAACTAACAAACAAAAAGTGAAGAAAAGATAAAAAGAAGAAAAATCAAGTGATATGATATCTTTGGCAAATTCGCACTGCAGTAAAATACATTCAAATATTAAGACAACACACAACACACAAAGAGAAAAAACACCAAGTTTTGTTTGCAACTACTAGAAAATTGAATAAAAAACATACAGGTTTTCTTAAAGAAGCATTTCTTTTTACTTTTTTTTTTTTTTAATCCTCCCCTCTAGAATATTTGAAGGCATTTCTCGTCTTCGTTTTTGTGTTTGTAACTCTTTTTCTTCTATTTCATATGGTTTTTGTACAAGAGTTTGTCCTTTAAAACAGGCATCACAGGCTTTGGTGAATGTTACAGATATGTTATCTTTTTTGTCCCATTTTAATGTTGAAGAATAGAACACACTGAATCGTTGGACCCGAATTAAATTTTTGCCTTTTTGTCTTTTGTTTGTTCATTTTATTTAAATTCATATTTTATTTTATTTTATTTGGACCAAAATGTCACAGATATAAATATCTCTTCAAAACCCCAGATAGGAAGTCATGGACACAAAAAAAACTCCAGATTGTTACACGAAAGGCCACAGTAAGGTGAAAAATTATGTATCTATTCTTTTTTTCTTTTTTTCTTTTTTTTTGATTGAAACATCTGCTTAAAAAGCACAGTTGATTTTTGTAGGCTGAGTCGTGTGTATTACTCCTCTTCCACAGTTGAATAATATTAAGATGTACAGAACATTGTAACACTTCAGTATGAGATCTGTCCAGAGCCTAGTTATATCAGCAAGCATGAAACAGATTGTGCCACTAATTGCTGTCAAGATGTGATGCTGAATTCCCCTCAGGTTTTGGGAAGGCAGTAGCCTTCTTCATGGATTCATATTGAGATACAGTCAGGCAGTGCGCACTCGGCAAGAAATCATAATAAAGGAGAAAAAAACTCATTTGCATTTATTTCAGGTTCTTATTTGACTTGGAGCTGGGATCAAAATTCAGGATGCAATTTATTTTCATGGACAGTAAACTGTGGAAGTGCTGCAAATGAAATGTATTTGTTTGATCTGAAACTGGTGTTTCTTTGTGTTTCAAAATGCTCTACAGCCACACGGAGAGGAAATAGGAAACAGGAGATGCGAGATCTCACAGAGTGTTCTTGTCCAAATAAAGACGCCGGCAGCAATATTGCCATTGAAATGACCTCGCTTTGGCACGAAAAACACCCAGCTTGATTCCTATGCAGAATTTCTGACAGGACAGCGAGCATCACGTCTGAGGAGTCAGTGGGAAAAAGTGAGAGAAGTAAGAAGGAAAAAGGATTAATAGGGCTGTCTGAAGAAAAAGGGAGGACTTCTGAGGAAGGTCACAGCCCTGAAATCAAGAGAATACCTTTAATATTCCTAATCCTGGTGGTGTGGCAGTGGGGAGGAGAGGCGAGATGGGGAGACAAGTGCATGAGATATGATGAGATTAGGGCTGAGGAGGGATGGGGGGGGGGGGGGGGGGGGGGGTGAAAAGGGATGGGATGAGCTTCTGATGGCACAGCAGGTTTGGCCTCCCCTGGGGAACATGGGGGCATAAGAGGAGGGGCTACCACCACTTTGCAAAGGACAAAAGGAGGGAGCAAGAGTATGTCTGTACTTATATTTATGTGTGTGTGTATGTAGCCTCTGCCTGCCACGCTTTCTATAGTACCACCCACGGTGACTAGTCCCCCCCCCTTCATCACTGCAGTCAATGTCATAGCTGCCAATCCAAACAGCTGCCGGCCAGTGAGAATCCAGTCTCTCCCAATGTGAACCAGTCAGGTCAAAGCAATGGCAAAGCAAGCTGTGTCCCTATGAGATGCATAGTTAACCAACAGTCCTGTTAATATGTCACTGGACTCTGGTCTACACCGAATGACAACCACTGAGTTTGACTTGTTTGATTTAGCAAGTTGATGCAAGCGGACAACTGGATTTACCTCCTGAAGGAGAATGACTTCAATCAATTATTTCTTATTGTATGCGTGTGTGTGAACATGTTTAGACATCTTTGTGAGGACAGAAAATTGGCATGCTACTATACTTGTGGGGACCAGCAGTGCACTTATGGTGACAAAATGCCTGTCCCTAGGAGTTTTTGAGGCTCAAAATATGGTTTTAGTGTCAGGGTTACAATTAGGTTATGGTTAGGCTTAGGCTGAGGGTTAGGCATTCATTTTTGATGGTTAGGGTAAGCAGCTAGATTATGTCAATGAGATGTCCTCACTAAGATATGAAATTGTGTGTTTCTTTTAAATACTGGGGTTGGAAAAAAGAAATTCATTTTATTAATGAATAAACTTGATATATTTCTGTCATGTTCTTGGCTTTTACTTTTATATATATATATATATATATATATATATATATATATATATATATATATATATATATATATATATATATATATATATATATATATATATATATAAACATAGTTTAACCGTGATCTATGTTGTGGATATCTCCCAGAAATTGAACTTTTCAGTCACCCATTTCAGAAATATGCAAATATTATGCACTTGGTTGATGTTCGGATATCTTTTAATGACCCTAAAGTTGGAAAAAATATCTCACTGTCCCGCTGCAACCAAAAAAACCTCCTTGAGATTGGTTTGGTTGATGGCAGTTTAACGGTTGCCGTTGTTTTGATGGAAGATGCTGTCTTACTGCAAACACTCATCAAGCAGTAGTGAAACTTGTAAAAGTGTGATCCAAAACGAAATGGAGACCATTTGCCTTCACCTTTTGATAGCAAGCATCCTCCTGCAACCACTTGCAAACTGGTCAGGGAACACAATTTTTTCGTAGTTACCAGTGGTTACCAGTGTCACCAGTCTCCAGACCTATGTGACTGAGGCTTCAGCAGCTGATTTCTCAGCAACCTTTTGCAACCACTCACAACTCATTGGGGTGATACTCATTTTCCCCTAACGATGGGTGGTTGCCAGGATGTCACTAACTTGTCTAGGCCTGGGTGACTGGCTCTGTAAGCAGGTTTTTAGCCCATTAGCAGGTTCTGCATATACTTGTAGAACTGGAGTTGTGTCCTGTGACTTTGCTGACCCATTTCTTTATGGTCAATGTTCCCACACAGACACTACCACCCACTAACAACGTGATCATCTTAGGAGCTTTATCAAAAATGAAAAATGTTGTGCTATGTCAAAATTTGGGATTATTATCTAAAGATAACTAAGAATTTTGAAATAATATCATAGAATTTAGAGCTACAGATGGGGGAAAATATAAATAAAATAAATTCAGTGGTGGAAACAATCTTCCATGACATGACCTACTGTACTGCCACACAAAAGACAACTCAACAAAAAAAGACATCTGTCTTGGTGTCACCAGAAGTTTAGTCTCAGCTGAGTCGCTTGGATAAAAATCGTATGGCTCTGGCACTGTCACTACAGCTGATGAGTGAGGAATCAATCACTGACTTTAATACAACCAGGACTATTTTCTGCTTTTCGTTGCTGTAGCTGCTTAACAACATCTTTTTTTCCTCCGGGTTTTATGACTGAAAAATCCACATTCGGGGAGATTTATTGACTAATGTGGGTGCTGTTAGATCAGCTGTCAGAGCCGCGATGACACTGTTGTTGCATTGTAAGAATCACTGTGAGTTATTGGTACTTTAATCACCTTTATTTATTTGTAAAAGGCTTTGTAAAATCTTCAAACCCTGTGTTTGCCCGGGTAAATAATAAGACTTCTGTTAAATGCGTTGAAGGGAGGAAACTGAATCTAGTTTTAGTGACTCATAGTAGGTCAGGGGGATGTTGACATATAAAACTAAAGGCACTGTCCTTGTTTTCAGCTGGTGTGGTTCAGGTTCAATAATGCCTCAGAAGGATCAAGAGAAAAAGACAGAAATAAGGAAAGGCTCCCGCTGAGGCGCACGCTGGCAACACAGCAGGTGAGCCGTCATAAGAATCTTTCTTTAGAGTTGTGTATTCACAACTTTTAAGGTCTACAAACGTGAAAGGATCCACTCTATTACTATTTCAAAAAATCCCAGAAACAACAAATATTGAGAAACTAACAGCTTTGTTCAGGGTTTATAGTTATTGTATGTTTATAGAGCTATATATTATGCCTCACACTGCAGATTTGGTGCCTTCAATCTGTTTGCTAGTAGACACTACACAGTAGCAATGAAGCGCTACACTCAGCCACATATACCCAAAACAAAAAAGGAATCCAAACACTCGCAGATGATGGCCAAAAACAACACCGCACACCTTAAGTCTTTTTATAATAGAAGAAAGCTTCGACACTAAAATCTTCAGTGTGAATAACTGAAATCGCTATTGACATTGTGACTTCTCTTTCGCTGATTACTGTACAAGTCTGGTGAGGACAGAATTGAAACTGAAAAAGGTACAGGCTAAGGAAGATATTGCCCTCTCACAAGACCAATATATCGGCCCCTCAGACATTTGGGAAGGGAAAACACACTGATTTCAGATCTGTGCTGAGGGGCAAATCTGTCCTTGTCTGTCTGTCTGTACGAGATGGGTAAGGCCTCAACCCTGGTGTCATGCATTGTCACAGCGCAGAACTGATGTGGCAGACAAACAAACGAAAAAAAATAATAATCAGGTTTACTTTTTTTTCACGAAAGCAGTACTTTTATAGAAACAATTTCAGGATTTTAAACAAGCACATGTTTTGACACATACTCAAAACGGGGAAAAGCAGAAGAAGTACTTAATGGTTCTGAAAGGAAGCTGAAAAAGTAGAATGTCACCTTAAGAAGATGATTGAGTCTCTTTGTGCTTTTGTAAGAAGTCAGCCGATCCACTAGGGGGGCCCATCTTTGGGGAGTTTAAAGACAGAGATAGAAAGAGAGGGTGCCACTGCTTCCTGTTGGTCTTTGGCTGATGCTCGACTGGATCAGCAACAGGAGGGATACTCCTCACATTGGGTCTGATCCAGTCTAGCACCAGCCTTCGTTTGGACACTTAGGAAGCAAAATAAAAACACAAAAAACTTATTAAGTGGCACCTTTGTCAACTGATACCAGGCAACAAACTATAAACAGGAAAATCGCAATCTGATCACACTTATAAACAAAGACTTCTTATATTGAAAGTTTTTTCAGAATTCATATTTCACTGCGTCATCGCCGTCGTCATCGTCACTATTCTAGCACAACAGCGTGACACTATTATAAATCATTACAGGCATTCACTCTCATCACGGAGTGCAGCACAGAAAAGCTTCTTAATATATTACTCTGTGTCTCCTCCATTATAAATAGCTCTTGATCAGGACTAAATCTTGTCTGGGGAGGTAGGATACCACCGTCCTGTACTGTAACACAACCTGATGGAACCGATTTTGGTCCGATGTGAAGATGAGTACTGTTTGTTTTACAGTAGTGGGCTCAGATTTTAGGCTGTGCTTTCCTGAAAAGTCTCTCTATGTCTTGGTCAGTGGCTTTCAAACCAACTCAAATGCAAGTGTGAATGTAAGGCATGGATGTATTAAAAGAGCTGGGGCCTCATTTATACATTTTTATTATGTTCAAAGATTGGTTAATTACTTGTGTTTAATTATGTGACGACCATTGTTTATAGATCTCAAACCAACCTAAATTGACGGCACCTGTAATTTCAGCAGAATTGTGGGTTTAAACAGAAATAACCGAGGACCAAAACAGAAAAGAAAACTTTTTTGAGGACAAGCTCTCTTAAGTAGATTAAGAGAAAATAAAAGAGAATCCAAATTTGCCAGTGAATCTGATTCTGATTAGCAGGAAAATCATGGACAGTTCAGACTTACAAATTAAGATTTTACGAATGTAACTTCATGTTATAAATGAGGCTTTTGGATGCAGCGATGTCATTCAGCACGTCCTTCCAATTTTTCTAGTGGTCAAATTCAGTATTGCAGGCAAAAATACCCACACCTCAAAAAACGTTTTTCCCCCCCATTTCTTGAAAAATACAAAAGAGTCATCTGTAGAACTACTAATGTTTCTACCTCTGATAGGTTGCCCCGTAATCGTTCTGTTATGAATTTATCTGTAGGCGTTGACATCCAGTATCCAGCTCCTCTTAATACATCCACTATGTGAGGACACAGTTTTCTTACCAGAAAATTGGATCATGCTTGACTTCAACTACTAAAACCCCACCCCTGAACAGCAAACATCCAGTCATGGTTTATTAACTATCTTTAGGCGTGCCAAGTTTTGGATTTTTCTACACGCTGAACCCGTGTGCATGGTGCAGCAGTAGAAATCACACACAGCATTTAAGGAGTCTTATCTTCTAAACTTTTTCCAATCCTAAAAGTAAAGAATGAAGAAATGAGGTGAGATGCAAAAATGCTCACTAGCTTACATACTGCATAGTGCACTGGTAACACAAAAGGATTGGATAGTTGACAGTTGTGTGATAGTTGTGTTTGTCGTAAGCAATCCGCCGCTTTAAAAATGACTAGAAATTCAGAGCATGTATACTCTGCAGAACTGGAAAGCTTGACCACTATAACAGTAACAAACGGGACAGGGCGAACATGCGTGACCCTGAACGCTCCCTTTGAAATAATGTTATCTCATTTGATGAACATTTCTGAGGGTTCCAGAGGAAAATGTGTTGAATCTGTGGCAGAACGAATAGAATGGTAACGATATGGGTGATTTTGGTCAGTCAAAGTTAGGATGATTGGATTGTCTTTACTTCACTGTAGCATGGCATAGAAAATTGATTGATTAATGTGCGGTCATAAAAATAGCCTACTGTTTGAAAAAGTTGATTTTTCTCTGATCAGCTTAAATAATTTCATCAAAAATATTCCCAACTGGAAAACCCAGAAGGTCACAATACAGATAGTTTTAATGCTACACACAGTCCGCTGACTTTTGGTTTATGACTGGTTAAAAACTAGATAGGAATACGAAGGCTTGATAGTGTGGGAGGGTCCAAATTTCCAAAATCTACTTGTTTACATAATCGGTTATTGACCTTGACATACCTGTGTCCTCACAGTATTGTATACCCAAACAGTATTGTGCTGCAGCTCAGGAGTGTATTCGTTGGTTTAAGTGTCACTCAAAGAAAATGCAAACTTCACCGATGTCAAAGATTTGAATTCTTCTCCTCTTTGAAGTCCAAGCGTAGGCGAGTTTGTACTGAGCGGTTCCGATGCTATCCATCCCTCCCTCATCTCCTTCTCCTCCTCACCCTGCGACTTCCTGTGTCTACACGAGGGTGTCAGTGGCGGTCGTAGGTGGAGGCTGTAGCGGTGGCAGCAGGGCCTGCCCCTCGTGATGTTGCACTGTAATAATATGGCGATCCTGGAGGGGGAAAAAAGCAAACACACAACTTTTTTAAGTCACTTAACTGAAAAAAATATGAAAACGTGATGTGAATCCAGGTTCTTTAACCTTGGGCTTTTTTCTTGTCTACATAATTAGATTATTAAAACCTGTCATTTCTGCCATGTAAGAGCTGAAAGCAGAGAAAATACATTATTTTAAAATGGTGTGTGCTGAGCAATTTACAGGCAGAAACAGAACAGCGATGGGATTTATCTAAGAGCTGTGTTTGATGGAGTCCAATAAAAGGTTTTTTTTTATCTCTACTATTAAGGCCTAACTAACCATCAAGCATGATCGCTTCATGGTTAGTTATCAAGTGTTTGTATTTCCCATTCAAGCTACAGTTGACCACAGTAATCTGCTAGTGACCTGCTAGTGGTGCCACGCCCTCTTTGCAACCGATTTATCCTAGCAACTGTCAGAAATTACTCGCTAACTGCTTAGAGGTTACCAGGCGGTCACTTATTCCACTGTGATAACAGGCTAAATGTATAATAAAAGAAGTTTATTAAATGTGTAATGAAAGACGTTTTGTGATATTTAAGGATTTTTAGTATTTAAAGTTTTTGAATCATTTCACACAAAAAACGAATATTGAAGAAACTGCTTTCATTTGATCCCTTCAGTATATCTGACAAATCCTGATTAGCAGCTGTAAACCAGGTAAAACTGAAAGTGAACTAAGCAAGAACGTAGGCAATTATTCCTCTGTGGGGAGGAAAAGTACTTTCTCTTTCAAATAAGTTTGACTAATCTGGAGATTTGTTAATACGATTGTCTTGTTCTTTTGCTCATTTCGCTTCCCCGTGGACTTCTGTCGCAATGTCATCACACTGACAGATCGCAGCAATTAACTTGGTCAGAATAATTTTTTTTTATTACAGCTAGAACTGATGTTTAAAATGACAAAAAACAGCAAGACGGCTGTAATAAATCTGAATTCTCCCTGAACAATTTACAGCCTACTTAAATATGGTGTAAATGTGAAACGAGCAGCTTCAATTTTCTGTTCAGATTATATTTTACTTTGAATGTGAGCAGTGAAAGGCAGGGATGAGATGACATGAGCTGATGGAGCTAATGACAGAAAAAATAGTCTCTCTTTCATGTACAACCAATAAAATTAACTCCCTGACTCTTTCAGTCTTTCTCTCTCTCTTTCTCTCTCTCTCTCTCTCTCTCTCTCACACACACACACACACACACACACACACACACACACACACACACACACACACACACACACACACACACGCACACGCACACACAATCGTAGTGACAGTCTAAGCTGACACACTGAGTACAGCTCTACTACTGCTGATCCCCTGAGTCTATTCTCTCCCCAAGGGAGAGGTCAATTCAATACTGTAACCCCAAAGACACGCAGAAACCCACACTTACACACCTCAATACACACAGAAAAAAGCAGTCACCTGCACACACACATCCACACCTGTCTCCGTTCCTTCCATCAATCAGCCTAGCTGTGTGTTGACAGGTTATGTCTGTCCACAGTCCAGGTAATCTCAGGAGCCTCTTTGGGGAAGTGAGGCATTAAGCCGACCTGACAAACTATTTAGTCTCACTCAAGGTTTCAGACGCCCTCTTCTCCCCTTTTGCCTCTTCTTGAAAAACTCCCCTTTCTTTCATGTCTCACCATTTTCCTCATCCGTTCCTTATCCTTTCTTTTGTATCCAAGGCTCTCCCTTCCCCTGCCTTCAATCTTAAGCCTTTCAGTGTCTCCTAATGTGCATCTTGTCCTCATATTATGTGTCCACTCATCCGTTATCATAAACTTCCGTTACAGTCTCTCTGCATTTTTTCCCTTTTTGCATGCTCTACTGTCAGCTTTCCTCATCGTGGCATCCCCCCGTGCATATACAGCACCTGCGTGCTCACAAACACAATGCACTTATTTCTGTTGTACTCTCTTCATCTGCTTCTTTTGTCTTTCTCCACCTACCTTGCATCTGTCCTGCCTGGCTGGTGAAGAGACTGGAGGAGCAGCCGATTTCCGTCCCCAGGAGAGACCCATAATCCTGCTGAAACACTGGGGACAGAGGGAAGGAGGGAAGGAGGCAAAAGGAGAGGTGAGGAGAGGAAAGGGTGGGGGTATGCTAAAGGTCATCACAGCATGACCTCTCTCACCTATTGACCTTTTAAACCATCACCTTCTGACCGTTTCACCTTTAATCATGACCCTGAAATGGCTGCTTAGACAATGACTTTGACACCGACTGTTTTAGCTCAGGGTTAATGCCTCCTCTTAAACACTAATGCGGAGATGTAAAGACAGCGTTGGGATGTCTTTCAGAAACACACATCAATGGTTTGGGAAGTTAAAGGAAATGGATGCTGCCAAGATATCTAAAAACATTTGGGGGGGGGGGGGGGGGGGGTAGGTAATGCTTGCTGCTTATTAGAGTCCCTCAGATCAACACTGGTGACTCTTTGGGACTAAATAAGCTGTAACTGTTTGTTGCTTGGGCAAGCAAACAGCTAAGATTCTAATATATTATATTACTAACATCATTTCTTTAGATTAATTTTTAATCTAAAGGTGACTGAAACTTAAAACAATAGGTGGTCAGAGTCACTTTCCTCCATGACACCTATATATATTTAAAAAAAAACAAACAGTTAATTCAGTTCATTCCTCTCTTGCTATATCTGTTCTTCAGATCATTCACGCCAAAATTGCCTGTCATTAAAAACAAAAAACCCTCTGCAGACTGTCTGCTACATTACTACAAAGAATGAAATGTAATGCCATGAAAAAGATAAATAGAACAGTATTAGAGAGGGTGGAAGTGGGATGTAAGGTGGAATGTGATGAAACTCCACAGAATACGCTACAATAAACAATATGGGATACACCAACCTAATAGGCTGGGGTTAGGAAATCTCCATGATTCATTGTACGTTGAATACTGCGGATGGGAATATGGACTTCCGGAAAAATCTCCCCCTGTAGGAGAACAGAAAACAGAGACACAAGACATGGTTAAAAACATTAAAGGACAGGGAGGAAAATCCCATCTTGGTTTGGTTTAGGTGAGGACTAGCACAGTTTTAGATAATATTCAGGATATTATTCTTATCTCGTTTGGCAGGAACACATGCTTGTGGAAATACTTTGCTCTCTGAAGCTTTAACCGGCTTCTTGTGTTCAACAGAATATTTTACAGACTAGGTGATAGGGACAGAACAGGAGAGCTCGGTGCGAATGTAGTGGTCCTGCCATACAGTGGATGATAGTGTAGCTTTTCTCCCTCATTTAATACTTACTGTCTGGGGTCTACTCTTCCTTTTGCCTTCCCCTCCTGCTTTTCCCATCACCCCTTCCTCTTTATTTTTCTCTCTCGTCCGCTGGCCCGCCTGACTGCAGCCCGCCCGTCACCCTTCACATCAAAACAACATTCTCCTCCATTTCTTCTCCTCTTTTTTTCCTCCACATATCTCTGTTGACTTGCTCTCTTTTTTCACTCTTTTGCTCTTTCTTTTCTCCTGAACCTTCACTCCTCCCAGGGGATCCCTCTCCCATAGCTGACAGTCACAGACCCTGATGCCCCCTCCCTCCAACCACCACCCGTTCCTCCTCTCTCCTTCTCGTTCTGTCGGTTCTGCCTCACTGCTCTCCAACACCCCCTCTGAGTGTCAGCCCCCCTGCTGCAGAGAGAAAGACAGAGAGACAGAGAGGGAGAAGGCGAACAGCAGAAGAGAGTTGCTTGCTTAATGAAGGTATGATATTAGACAGAGCGAACAAAAAGGAGGATAATTTGCCTGAGAAGTGCTGAGATAAAACGTGCCGGAGCTGGAGAAGCAAAGTTTGTAGATTATCTCCTCGACTCATTCCAGTCAGCTCATGGATTCGTGCAGCTTTAAAAATGCACTGAGAAAAATTCAAATGCCTGCACTGTTTGTGTGTGTGTGTGTGTGTGTGTATATATATATATATATATACACAAAACAAGTTTTCTTTGTGCTAGTGTGTGCATTTATGTGTGCGTTTAGCTGCGTCTGTCAGGTGGGGTCGGGATGTTGTCTCCATGGCATCCGTGGGTGCGAACATCCTCTCCCTTGTCATCACCGTAGTGACGGCAATGTGTCAGGTTGTTTAGGAGACGAGGAGCGGAGGGGAGAGAGGAGGGGAAAGAAGGCTCAGGGGTCTCCCTGGTGTAGCTCAGTGTCAAGGTCGCGCGCACACACAAACACACATACACACAAACAAACACAGCACACGCATAAACATCCAGCAAACCAAAAACACGCACACACACAAATATGCTGTCAAACCTGAGGACAGGACGGGGTGAGCGCAGGGGGACAGGGTGACAGGGTTACCCATCTTTAGACGTGTTGTTCCTACATGTCCACTGAGAGTGTGTGTTTCTGCGTGTCAGTCTATATGTGTGTGTGTTTGTCACAGACTGAATGATTGGGAATACAACTTGTAAACAGCATTGTTTTTTGACTTTGCTTCCCTCCCGTTTGTGTCTCTCCCTTTATTTTTCTGCAGTGTATTTCACACTGACCACGACCACCACTGCAAGTCTGAGAGAGAGCGAGCGAGAGAACAAGAATAGCGGCTTAGGATTGAAACACAAAAGCATCGTAGAAGGCGGAGTGGAAGGGAATGAATGAATTAGTCGTGGGTCACTGGTGATTCTCATTAAAAACAAATTACTAATGTTGAGGAGGGACAGCTGTGCTACTGTGGCTGGTTTCTAATGATACACACACACGCACAGACACACACGCTAAAGAGAAGCGCAAACACACAAATATATGCACACAAACAGACACACGCACCACCCCCTGGGAGCACTGTCACCCACAGTGTAGACAGACAAGAAAGAGGAAGTGGTGAAGCTAAGTACAGCCTCTGAAAACACACACGCTCTGACAAACATCCAGCAGGAACTTAGAGGATATGTACGTAGAGATGGGTTGACATCATGTGTGGCGAGAGATGACACAGCTATGTACATTAAAAGTAAAACAGCTTTAGCAAGTGTGCATTTGCCATTACTCATTTTGTGGTGACAAGTCTCCACTGTGGGAAGAAAAAGTAAGTAAGTTGTAAATATATTCATTTCAGTATGACCTGCTTTTAGGGTTAGGTTTGAGGCAGTGTTGCATACTTGCATGCTTAGAGAAGGTAAGTCTCCACACATCAGTGTAAGGTGATGGAAACATGACTGTGTGTGTGTGTGTGTGTGTGTGTGTGTGTGTGTGTGTGTGTGTGTGTGTGTGTGTGTGTGTGTGTGTGTGTGTGTCTACTCACCAGGTACCATTCCAGTGAGGGAGGGGGTGGAGTAGCTGCCCTGTCCAGTAGGAGGGACATGAGGAGGGTAGCCTGGCAGAGTGGTGCTGGCTAGATCTCGACCTGTAATCAAACACACACACACATTTGTTGTCATCAGTGTCTTCCTACTATAAGTGCTATTACACTGCCCTGTGTCAAAAAATAACCTTTCTACTGTTTTCCAGAAAATAATTAATATTACATAATTCACTGATGCTGAGTTGAAAATGGCAATAAAATTATCATCACATTTAATTTTCTCACAAAATGTGAATCCATTTTTCGCATAGGGCCCTTTTTTACTCATTAAAATTCAGCTTCTTTAACACAATTCACATATTTTTATAGGTTTCTTTTAACTGGACAGAATAAACAATTGACATGGATGCAAAGTTACTGCTTTTGTGCAGTAGGACAAAAGGCTGGCTCTGGAGCAACCTGGATCGTGCTCACAACCCACTGCACCCAAAAGATCTTCAGCATCACCAGAATAAACGAAGTCATCATCCATTAGAAAGAATGGAATAAGATCCTTCTCACAATGCCTATAAGAGGAAAGTCCGGTTCCTGGAGCCAGGTACTAAGTCATTTAACTCTGACTAAGTGAATAACCGGGGGACAACTGAGACACTATAAGAGATCTTCAAAGTCTTCATCACTACATTGTTGCAGGCAAAACATCATCAGACTCCTTTCTCTCATCAACTAAGCCAGTGCTGATACCAAAGTAAGCAAAACATACCCTTTTCTTTCCTTCTTTCCTTCTTTCTTTCCTTCTTTCTTTCTTTCTTTCTTTCCTTCTTTCTTTCTTTCTTTCTTTTCTTTTTTACAAAAAACTGTTATTTTTTTGCTGCAGTTTGGATGTAGTGAAGCTTCCACGGATGCAGCAAAAAACATCTGGATCATGGTTGGCACTTATATATATATATATATATATATATATATATATATATATATATATATATATATATATATATATATATATATATTAGGGGTGCAACGATATTCGTATCGATATTGAACCGTTCGATACAGTGCTTTCGGTTCGGTACGCATATGTATCGAACAATACAACACAACAATACAATACAACATTTGTAATTTATTTTATCAACTTTCCTTCTGACGATGCTGTCTGTGTTGAGCGCTCAGTGAATCTGCGTTCGACTACTCCGCCTAGGGTCAACAGTGCAGCCTAGGCGGAGTAGTCGAACGCAGATTCACTGAGTGCTCAACACAGACAGCATCGTCAGAAGGAAGAGCGCAGGGCAAGCTAGCGAGACAGAAGTTAAGCTCTCCTTACAACATGGACCTCCCCCACCCTCATTCAGATCTGGCGTTTGGAATTATTTTGGTTTTCATGTGACGTATGACCCTGAAGGTAAGCGAGTCATGGACTAAAGTAAAACAGTATGTTGGATGTGCCATGCAATGCTCAATTACATGGGTGGGAGCTAGTGTGTTAGCGCAGTTAGCTCGTTAACGTGTTGGCCGTCTAGCCCCATGCACGGGCGATCGGCGGTAGCTAGTTAACGGAGATTTGCCGTGTTGTGGCGTTAAGGTCATTTCAACGAGATTAACCTGAAAGCACTAGTGGGAACACAACGAATATGACTGCACATTTACGCCGACATCATCCTAGTGCAAAGACAAGTGGAAGCAGAAAAAAAACAAGCAAGCATGCTACTAACTTTAGCCGAGTCATTTAGACAGCTGTTTAATATGCTGCTGAGAATATAGCCCAGAAGAAGCGGATAGTATAGCTTTTATTTTGGAAAGAGACATTTCTCTGTAATAAACTCTCTTTTCCAAAGATGAGTGATTCCTCAATCAGATACAGGGCTTGCAATATCGCTAGCCCGACGTCCTGGGGCTAGCGATTTTTTTCAGTCGGGGTACCAAAATCTATCTCTGCCCTGCCTGTCGGGCTATCGTAGGAAGGAAAAATATATGTCAATGCTTTTGCATTCTTTCAGAAATGTAGCTGGGTAATTATGTCATTGGCATCGGTGAGCCACTGTCAATATGTGACATATTTAAATCGCGCTTGAATTTGCGCTTGTTTTTTTGCTTTCACTTTGCAATCGCGCGAACTGTGTATAGAGAGCGACAGCACTGATCTGTGAGTGATGATAATTTGCGCACCAATTCCTCTGACATCGTCTTATTAATCGTTAGCTTACTATGCAAACATGACAAGTGAAATCTCCCGCAGCTTAAACATGTGAGAGGTTGATCGCGCAGAGAATCGCTGAGCTTATGTGAGTGCGGCAGGATATATATTTCACTACGATGACCTGGATGATTGAGAACCTTCACAGACAGATATATATTTTAGTTCTGCTGAGCCAAATAAGACAGGTCAGGGTGAAGAAGTGACAGCCAAAGAAAAGCTTACCACAAAACGGAGAAGTTATGACAAATCAGACTATAAGGCAAAAAGAAAGTGCAGCTTTATGGTTTCATGGACAAAAGAATTTCTGTGGCTGCAATATGACGAGCTAAATAACCAGGGCTGCACATAAGTGGTCCGCAGGTGCGCATTCGCTGTCAAAATAAAAAACACGCACAAGGGTTAGGGTTAAATTCAAAAACTGTACTTTTGAGTTAAAATATATATTTATAATTTTAATAAATGACAAATTAAAAAGGCATGAACATTTTTTTTGTATCGAAAAAATATCGAACCGTGACACCAAAGTATCGAACCGAACCGAACCGTGAATTTTGTGTATCGTTGCACCCCTAATATATAACACCCAGCACGCCCCTGCGGGCGGTTTATCCTTCAAGCTCGGGTCCTCTACCAGAGGCCTGGGAGCTTGAGGGTCCTGCGCAGTATCTTAGCTGTTCCCAGGACTGCGCTCTTCTGGACAGAGATCTCCGATGTTATTCCCGGGATCTGCTGGAGCCACTCGCCTAGCTTGGGAGTCACCGCACCTAGTGCTCCGATTACCACGGGGACCACCCGTGGTAATCGGACCACTCATCACACACACACATATATATATATATATATATATATATATATATATATATATATATATATATATATATATATATATATAGGACAGTTACAAGTACTTGGGGATCCCGCAGGCGAATGGGAACCATGAAGAGGCCGCTAGAAAAGCTGCAACCACCAAGTACCTGCAGAGGGTCAGGCAAGTCCTGAGGAGTCAGCTGAATGGTAAGAACAAGATCCGGGCCATCAACACGTACGCCCTGCCCGTGATCAGGTACCCTGCTGGGGTAATAGGCTGGCCAAAGAAGGAGATAGAAGCCACTGACATAAAGACAAGAAAGCTCCTTACCATGCATGGAGGGTTTCACCCCAAGTCCAGCACCCTGAGGCTGTACGCTAAGCGGAAGGAAGGAGGCCGGGGACTGGTGAGTGTCAGCACCACAGTCCAGGATGAGACAAGGAACATCCAAGAATACATTGGGAAGATGGCCCCAACTGACCGAGTGCTCAGTGAATACCTCAGGCAGCAGAAACCCAAGAAAGAGGAGGGAGACGAGGAACCATCATGGAAGGACAGGCCCCTGCACGGTATGTACCACCGGCAGATAGAGGAGGTGGCTGATATCCAGAAATCCTACCAGTGGCTGGACAAAGCTGGACTGAAAGACAGCACAGAGGCACTAATCATGGCAGCACAAGAACAAGCTCTGAGTACAAGATCCATAGAGGCTTGGGTCTATCACACCAGGCAAGACCCCAGGTGCAGGCTGTGTAAAGATGCCCCAGAGACAATCCAGCACATAACAGCAGGGTGCAAGATGCTAGCAGGCAAGGCATACATGGAACGCCATAACCAAGTGGCCGGCATAGTGTACAGGAACATCTGTGCCGAGTATAACCTGGAAGTCCCGAGGTCAAAATGGGAGATGCCCCCAAGGGTGGTGGAGAATGACCGAGCTAAGATCCTGTGGGACTTCCAGATACAGACAGACAAAATGGTGGTGGCTAACCAACCGGACATAGTGGTGGTAGACAAACAGAAGAAGAGGGCCGTAGTGATCGATGTAGCGGTTCCGAATGACAGCAATATCAGGAAGAAGGAACACGAGAAGCTGAAGAAATACCAAGGGCTCAGAGAAGAGCTCGAGAGGATGTGGAGGGTGAAGGTAACGGTGGTCCCCGTGGTAATCGGAGCACTAGGTGCGGTGACTCCCAAGCTAGGCGAGTGGCTCCAGCAGATCCCGGGAACAACATCGGAGATCTCTGTCCAGAAGAGCGCAGTCCTGGGAACAGCTAAGATACTGCGCAGGACCCTCAAGCTCCCAGGCCTCTGGTAGAGGACCCGAGCTTGAAGGATAAACCGCCCGCAGGGGCGTGCTGGGTGTTTGGTTTATATATATATATATATATATAAATTGAGATTTAAAGGAAAATTGATTAAAACCAAACTGCAAAATCTTTCTCACAGTGATGAGGGATTTCAATTAATATCACTTAATGAAAAGGGTAAGCAGTGTTTTTATTTTACTAAATCCTGCAGGAGCAGGGCATCCTTTTTTCCTTTTGTTTCCTCCAGTCTTGTTTTCCATCTCCTGGCATCTATTAATTTACCAACTTCCCCCGTCTCTCGTTACCTGAATCTCCCCTTCCTTGCTTTGTCTGTCACTTGGTGGATAGGATATATAACTGCATTAGACTTCATGACAGTGTGTCGACCCAAATAATTTCTCTATGTTTGCGCGCAGTAGACACTGGAAGTGCGTGGAGAGGGTGCCCTCCATTCATCATCATCATATACACACACTCAACCACACACACATGCATCAACACCCTCCTCCTGCCCCCTGCACACACACATTTATCATCATCATAAACAGCTCGGATGCTAACACCATCAATCCCATTCACTTCCCTTCCACTTAACCACCACTAACTAAGTGAGGAGGAGGAGGAGGAGGAGGAAAGGGGAACAAGGTGGGAGAGGAAAATACAGAATATAAAAAACAAGAAGAACAGAAATAGCAAAAAGCAAAAAAGAGCAAACAGGTACGAGAATAAGAGAGGAGGGATATGTGCTAGAAGGTCAACAGCTGTAGTAGATAAATATTTGTTTTCATGAGACAGTGAGTGAAATGGTTTGGACATATGACCGGGAGGGTTAGTTGATATATTAGAAAAAGGATGTTGAAAAAGGAGCTGCCAGGCAGAAGGAAAAGAGGAAGATGAGGCAAGGTGGTTGACATGCAGAGGGTTGGTGTGGCACAGGTGGAAGCTAGGGACAGGGTGAGATGGGGACAGATGAATGGCTGTGGTGACACCTAAAGAAGAAATTGTTGAGTAAAAACAATATCACAGTATTAGTTTTCTCCATCTCCCGTATAAGTAACCATCCTGCACTCAAAAGTATTTTAAAGAAAGTATTAAAAGCTTAATTCAGTCATCCGGTATGGCAACCTGGATTTATAATGTCACAATCTACTATTTTATTTATATTTTATTTAGTATTTTATAAACTGCCTGTACATTATATTTGTTTGAAATGTATGGTTCATACATTGAATAAAGACTCAAGAACATAGACTGTACAGTAAAGATGGACACAGGAGATTGGCATGAAGTGTAGCCAATGCTGAAATGCTTTAAACTAGCAGTACCGATAATGACCAGCAGAGGGCAACTCCTCAGGTCTGATTGTGTAGAAGTGTGTAGAAGAAAAACATCCCATCGTTCAGTTTATTTATTACTTTTTTAAATGTTTTCCTCACAAGCTTCAATTTTTAATAGTATTTTTCGATACAGCATGATGAAATAAATTATGATCTATTCAGAGTACAATAACCAATAAGCAGGATGTGCTTTAGGGATTTGCTACTCTTGAATTAACAATTCAAAACAATGTAGACCTGCAGTGTGGTTTTTCAGTCAGATCTATGCCTTGCTTCTTTATGAGTTACACAAATACACATCTGGTCAGTTTTGTGTTGTTTTTTGTGTGTGTTTTTTTGTTTGTTTAGTAAGTTGTTGTTTATCCTATTTAATATCACACTGAATAACCCCTAACCCTAATCAAGCTAGCAACTATTGTGAGCATTAGCTTAATAAAGGATCATTTTAAAAGACCAATAAAGAATATGAAACTGCAGAACAGCAGTCCACACACAAACAGGCAAATTCTAATGGCTAAGCCAATGTTACGTAAGTGGACAAATCATTAATTGTAAAAGGTCCTGCTCTGGTCAAACAAAATTCAGCCAGTAAAAGCAGCACACTTGTTTTAGTTTGAGTATCTTAGAAAAAGCGGAGCAGGAGACTGGCAGATGCATTAGTCTAATGTCTGCAGTGATGCAGAGCCTATAACAGGATGTTGTGGAGAAGAGAGTCGAGCGAAAAGCAAAGCTGTGGGTAGTCAATGAAAACTTGAGGATGGATGGATGGATGGATGGATGGATGGATGGATGGATGGATGGATGGATTTTATTGCAACCCATCAAATATTTGTTGAGCCATTTCACTCAACACTATTTAAAATATCTAGTTTCATAAATAAAAGGTCTGAGATCAAGGAAGTTGAATGGCTGGCAAACATTGTCATGTCTATGGATAATGTGGCCTCCAATTACATTTCAGCAAGTATACATAGATAAAAAATCCCAACTGTACATGTTCCCATGCTAGGGAAAGTGGACAAATGGAGCAATAAAAGAAAAACAGCATTTATGGTCCTTATCAGCAAAAAATGAACATCTTAAATCCTTTCATTTTTCTGTCCTCTTTACTTCCTATTTCCTTCTGCACCTCCCTCTCTACTTGTGTTTCTCCCTCACATATTGCTTCCCCACTCCAGCCTCTATCTGTCCCTCCCCGCCTCCTCTCTCCTGTCTCGTGTAGTAAAGTTTTTCTCTGTGTTTGACGCGACAGCGAGGCATTAGTGCAGACGGGCTACTCATCCGCTCAGGGTCAGTGCACAGGGCAAGGAGGAGAGGGAGGAGAGGCTGAGAGAGAGGAGAGATGGACTCTCTACAGCCCAACTTAGAGGGGGCAGACAGGGCCAGATCCTCTGAGGTGTGTATGCATGAGTGTGTATGTACACGAAAGTGCACACAGCGTATTTGTGCATATGTTTGCCAGTTGTATTGATGTATCTGTTCTCCACAGCTTTCCTGCAGAGGTCAACGAACAAGTACAAGTCTCCTCCACGCTCACTTGCAGCTACAGATGAACACACATCCTCTGCCTCTCTTACTCTCATACTGTCTGCCTATCTAACTCTCCCATTTCAGCCAGCCATCAAAGCAACACATGTCAAACCTGGAGGGATCAAGCGGGCACAGTGTGTGTCCCTTTGTGTGTTTTTGTGCTATAGTAGACTGGGTGAAGTTCAGGATAAAATAAAATGCCCTACAGATTTGGAAAGACCTTAGAATTGAGGGATGAGAGTGTGAGCGTTGCTCTACAGCATGTGTCCAGTGTATCACCACTTCAAGGATGCAATAACATTGCGTCAAACACACAGACGTCTGATCCCCTTAAGGGAGCTCTATTCTCAGGGAAAAAACAGGCAAGGAAATGTATGCATAATATTCAGAAGGTGTGTGTGTGTGTAACAGAATGTGTGTGTTTGCATGCATAAGCAGAAATGGAAATTTTGATCTTGCTCTCTTTTGCTCATGCTCTCCGTGTCTCGCTCTTTCTCTCTTCCAACACGAGCAGGTAATATTCCTCAGTGGTTTCAGGCGGCAAAAACGAGCCCATTCCCAGATATCCCAAATTCCCAGCTCTATGATTCCCCTCATTACAGATGGGAGCGTCAAAGCCTTGTCCAAGTGCTCCCTGGTCTACTCTTAATTAACCACTGCCTCTCCCAGTGCCCCTAAATGGAAAAGGAGGAATAGATGAGGCTCTCACTTTTCATCCATCCTTCCACCTTTCTTTTCCTCCTTCCCTCTGAGTTTCCTTCCTCCTTTGAGATCCAAAGCGTTAAGCTCTTTAAGCCCTGACAATTTTGGAGCTCCTGCCACTGCTGAGGTAGACTTAAAAAGCCTTTACTTTACTCTCTGGGTGTGTGTGTGTGTTGTTTAAATACGACTGTCAGAGCTCCAGCTAAAGCTTGACTCTAAAGTATAAAACACCAGAGTTTTGTCTTCTGACTAAAATATTTTATGGAATTTTTATGTGTGAATTATGGGATTGTGCAGCAATAGGTTAGCAGTTTTAATCCTAAAACTAAACAAACCCAAGCAATCTTTTAATTCTCTCTTTAAAAACAACAACAAACATTCACATTTTTTTCGTGTAACCAAATAGGAGGGTAGTAATTATAAAAGAATTCAAAATCTCACTCTTCATAGTACACATGCACTACTTTTTTAGTCTCTTTCATACATTAAATATCCACAACAGATCATTCCTCTAAAAGGCAAGAGCAACATGAAGAAAAGAAATGTGTACAGAAACTGATTGGAAACGGGTCATTACCAAGTGAAGCTGAGGTTGGAAAAAATAACTGAGTACAAAACTTCATGGAAAATTAACATTTATATGAAAACCCTTTATTTAGTCATTTCAAAATGTCTCTCAGAGGTGAAGTTAAGATTATTAGCTAGGTGTAACTTTTACCTGGAACTAGTGAGTAGGACTGTGGACCAGAGACGCTGGCTCCTAACTCTGCCCCTGTGCCCGGATTGGCCAAACTGTTCTTCATCTCATCCAGTCCTCCTGCTAATGAAGCCATGGCTGAATAATCTGACGTCTGGAAGAAAGGAGGAAGTAAACAAAGGGTAAACTTATTAACAAAAATCGAAAACAACAAGTACATGTTATGAGGCTAGCTTGTTGTTAGATCTAACGCGGATGCAGTGTTTGTTACATCCTGCTACATTTTCAGCATGCTGCACTTTCCTCAGAGCAGAGAGCAAAAGCGCTTTAGAATGAACACAAACTCACAGACACACACAGACTCACACGCACATACAGAAACACACCTACAGCTGAGAGTTTATTGATCTGTTTACAAAGACAGGGATTTACTGTACAACCAAGTCCAACAGTCTATAACCACAGGATCAGCTTGCTCTTTCTCTTCATCCCTCACACACACAGGATACATAGACACCCGTATATATATCCACACATACGCGCTGGCATTACATAGACCACGGCTAACACAAAGCCTCTTGTCTCCCCAGATACCAACAACAATAAGAACTGTGATCATCTCAGCACACCTACACACGTTCTCCCAGTGGTGTTAACCCAGCATACACACACGCTGCAAAAACTTAAAAAGCACTCAGAGAAGGCTGAAGTGACAAAACAATATGTCACTGTCTGAATGTGCAGTTTCTTTAGAAACAAAATAATATTGAAGTTTAAAAAAAGGAAGGCTGAAAAGAAATAAAGAAACATGTGATAATGTGATCCAAACAAAAAAACACTGCAAAAAAACAAAACAAAACCCACAAGCACATGAAAGGAAATTAGCTTAACTAGCAAGACACACAAAAGAAGAAACCCAGAAAATACAACAGTATGCTCGTACAGTACACAAATGTCAAATAACTCACTGTCCACAACATGGGTTATGATCTTTGGATCATACGGACACAACTTTGAAAGAGGTCTTTAATAACCCAGCCTGGCTGAAAGGCAGTGAGATGGGTGGATAATGGAAACTGTCCGCTAACCTGTGTTTGACCCCAGCACAGAGTCACGACCCATCCATCCTCATTTCTCTACTAGACAAGTGTGTGTGTAATTATGTGTGGTCCAGACATTACTCATCATGCAGGGACTTAAATCACTGTACACAGTGACTTACTGGGGACTTACCTCTTATTGGGACAAAATCCCCGTCATGCAAATGATTACATTTTAAGGTGAATATATGTCTTTTTTGTAGTGTTGGGCAGGTAGGTAAAGGTTAAAGTCATGTATTGACCTCTGAAGTCAGAGATACGCACATTGCCGTGTGTGCAATAATAATATTAATAATAATAATAATGATAATAATAATAATAATAACGAAGGCTGTGCAGAAATTGACACTTTAAAAAAAAAAAAGGTTGGCTCTCAGCATCAGGGAGTTTAAGCTCATCTGTTCCTTAAAACGCAGAAAAGGAAGTAACATCATAAGTAAGTCAGTGCAGAAAAGAGGTGCACTAGAAATAAAAATGTGGGGCTTACAATAAAATATTTAAGTCCATTCCTTGGTGACTTTGAGACAAGTGATCATATAAATAAACCTTGTACTACAGCAACAAGCAAATGCAAGCAAAGCATACAGGCAAACACCATTCATTACTCTGTGGCCACAATTAAGACTGTGTGGAGTAGTACATTCAGTCGTTTGCTCATTAAATCTGTCTGTTGTGTTAATTGACTACTGCGAGGTAAGCTTTAGCTCTTTTTTTAGGTAAGAGTTCATGTCACATGAATGTTTCTGCAGCAGCGTTTTTAACCGGAAAGCCATAATGACTGAGCTAACTAAACTGCTCTCAGTCAGCTTCAATTAATTTGTGTATGTACTAAACAACCCTACTCACAGTATTGGAAAAGAGACACATATTCATCCGGAGTTCGGCAATTAAATATAAGCATATAGTGTATGATTATTGAGGGGTGGCTTAAAAAAAGCTTAGTAAGTTGGTCATTAAATTCTCCTCCTGACTGCATTTTGAAGCACACTGGACCAACACACTGAACCTCAAACTGTTCCCACTGTACGAGTAAATAAAACTGAGCAAATGAAATATTGCACTTTATCGCATGAAATTCCTTCTGTAGCTTTTCCTCCCATTCAGTTACTACTGACCTGTGTGTGTGTGTGTGTGTGTGTGTGTGTGTGTGTGTGTGTGTGTGTGTGTGTGTGTGTGTACACTAATGACACCAATCAGAATTTCCTTTAGGTGATGAGGTGAGAGTTTTGCACTGACCCTTTTAATGCGTCTGCATCTGTGTGTGTGGAGGTGTAAGTGTAGGCGTGTGTTTGTGCTCACTGACCTCTTAAACACCCCTGTGCTCGTCAACACACAACACAACCACTGGACTGTGACCTGCCAAATAAGAGCTTACGCAGTACACTACACACATCCTCCCTCACTCTCTCTCTCTCTCTCTTTGGACTTCAGACACACTTTTAAGCTCTCTTTTCTCTCGCACATCAAACACATCACACACATCACACCTGTAGTTTCTTCATCCAATCATATGAGCTATCACTGCTCAGCCGCCCTCCCCCCCTTTCTCTTGGCCGCTCTCTGTCTTATTATAATGGTGTCTAATGTGTCCATGTATCCGTGTGTAGATGGGGGCCAGGCAGCAGCAGCACCAGAGAAGAAGGGGTCTGCCGTGGTAATTGGCCATGATGAAGTTTGGCCAGTGGGGTGACAGGCCTGCTAAGGAAGATGGATCATTCTCATTCGCCCCCGTAAATGTTGTCAATTCCACCGCTCATACAGCGCCATCAGCCCTCATCAAAGAGGAGGGACGCAGCTGCCGGGCCATGGAGGGGTTGGGGTTTGGGGTTGGCGATGCTGATGGGGAGGGGTTGTTCGGGGCAAGATGGGAGGAAGCAAGTAAAGGTGGCAGGAGGGGGACCTGGCAGATATAAAGGGTCGCTATAAAGAAATAATAAGGAATAAGGAGGAGACAGGAAATGGGGCTGAGATGGAGGGAAATGTTAATTGATTGATAAATTAGTGGGATAGAGAAAAGAATGTAGAGCAGGGCGCTCAGCAGCAGCAGCATCCCACCAATATATGGTAATACTGAGAACTTGGTCATTTTTAGTTTTTCTTCTGTGACCAATGAGTTAAAGGATTTGAAGTTAACTAACTCACAAACTTTACATTGCTTTGAATCCTAAGTCTTCACATTCTTGGATCTGTCACCCAAAGTGGACTCCCAGGATCAAATTTCACTTCATTACTCCACTAAAGTTACACATCATGGACGGCACTCACTGTTTTCAGCGTTTTGTTTTCATTTTATATAAATGCAGCATGTTTTTTAGGGTATAACATACACAATTTCTCATTGGTTGATTATTGCTGTCTGCTTCGATGCATTTTCTCCTTTCTTGTTTCGTTAACTCTGTCCTCTAAAGGGTTAGCAGATAGCAGTCCTTTATCATAACACTTTAACTCTTTAAAAGCAGCTGCACTAAGTTTTAATCTCACTCGTTCTATCACTGTGTCTCTTCCACGCAGCAGCTTGGTCTGCTGAGTCAGAAATGGGACAGATGTGCCCAACCCAGCCAGAGACACACGCATAAACACAAACAAGCACACAAATACACACACAGACCGGCCCTTCTGTACCATTTGCATAATAGTATTTCCTATTTTCACCACTTCCAAAATAGCTCGTGATTTCTCCATCTCCTACTCTCTCTCTCCCATTCGTCACATTGGCTTGAGTGCTCCTGATGGAAAATTGCTTGACTATAAACAAATACAATTCCCTGAGTGGCCCACAGACTGAGACAGGGATTGTGGGGAAGGAATTTATCTGTGCTCAAACTGAGCGTGGCAGCAAGGGGAGGATACTCATTTCCAAACAGCTCCTTATGAGTCACGGGGCCGCTGTAGGCCACATGAGAGGAAGTTTTTACATATTTTATACTTAATTAATTTATCTAAGTGTTGCAGTTGTTTACTGTTATACTTCTTGTATGCATGATTTAAAAAAAAACGTTTAGTGTAGTGATTACACAATGACGCAAAGTCTGCTGGGGGGTTGTTTTTTTTTTCAAATTTGAGCAGCATGGTTGATGCGTCTGATCACACTTAAATAGTTTCAGTGTTAATAAAAAAATGTTGTGGCTTTGTGCATCTAAATCCAATCTTCACCTGAAAGCTACTTTTAACTGCGTCCAGACGCCCTTTCTGTTACAACCCCACAGAGATTTGTGTCTCCTCCTAGAAACAAAAAGTGTATCTTTTACTTTTCAGTTAAATGTGTGAACCACTACACTCTGGAGCCATCAAATTCAATCTCTAACTGCACTGTGAAATTTCCTACAGGATACTTTAATAAGCTCATGCTATAAAGCGATGAATTTGGCGTTATTTCTAGTTTCCCGACTACTTGTTTTCTCTTGATTTATTATTTGTTGTGTGGGGAAAACATTCTGCGGTCAATGATGAGACGAACTAGCTGAAATGACCTGAGATGCATTCTTCATTTTTGTGTTTAGTGCAGCAGTAAAGAGTAGACAGGAAAGAGGGGAAGACACAAAGGGTCAAGGGGCAGATTCAAACCCGGGCCGCTGCATTTCAGCCACAGGGCATCTGAGCCAAACTGGAGCCCAAGATAGAAATCCTTTTAAGTAAAGAAAAAAAAATCTATAATATCAGTCTCATTTTTCTCCGTCCACATCTCAGTGTAAACTGCTTGGTACTGGGGTGGGCGTTTGGACCCAGGGCAGCACGGATGGGCGGGGGTGCTTGTCAGCCCTGCTGATTTATCACCTGGGTAATAGAAAGTGATTGAAGGGAAATTCAAATGAACTGTCTCTGACAGGCACACATGCAGACACACATACGAGCACGCACACATAAATTAATAGCGGGGCTTAATAGACTACAGGGTGAAGTGGAACAAGAGCAGGAGAGGCAGATGAGATAAAAGCAGGGCTTGTTAGGAAAGAAAGATAAAGAAAAAGGTCTGAAATAAACAGGATAGACGAGTAACTACTGCTGACAGATAAAATAAGATTTGCTTGCGAGCGGTATTGCTTTTGGTCTCTTCAAGTGGGACGAAGGAAGACAAAATAATGAGTAAGCCTCATGTTTTAGTGCAAGAAAGCTAAAAAATAATGAGGAGCTTGACGTAACCACTGAGATTACAGTTTATTAGTATAACACCTGAATCTGAGCCTCTTGCTCTTCTGTCTTTACTTTGGTTTTCACAGTTTTGGACACGTCTTTGTCCGATGCACACACACTGACACGCGTTTCGTAAAAGACGACCCCATACAAAACATCACCAGCAGGGACAAATCTGTCAGGAATGTCAGTCGCAAGGCAGGGTGACCCCCCTTGACCATAACCCCACCAATAGTGGTTACTGTGCACACTCACGCACACGTGTACACACACCTCAGCCCACATACCAAAGAGCCTAAGCTGTGGCTGTCAGCGTTAAGGCTAAGAGTGTCAATCATTCCCAGTGGGAAAAAGGGGGTTAGCAGAGGTGGAGGACTAGATAGTCATGTAGATTTGTGTGTGTGTGTTTGTGTGCATGTGGTTGTGATTGCTTGGGTCTCTTTGTAATGCACTTCTTGAAGCCAGTTTGACCCCAGTTTGATTCCCCTATCCCAGACACCGACCCCAGTGGCTTGACCAGGCTCAGACAGGACACTGACCTATGAATCATGGGTATTATAGTCTTGAGTCCCAGTCTATAGAGCTACTACAGCCAATCCCTGTCGACCTCTCGCCCTGTGCCACTCAAGTCCCCATGTCGGTCAGAGGAAAGAGAATGGACTAAAAAGCCAAACTCTGCCCTGTAGGTCTAAGGCTGCAGCCTATTTATGCTTCCATATACTCCGACTACTCGGGAGTTTGCTTGTACTCTTGCCCTTGGCACTGACTGAATAAATAAACCAGAAGCAGTGTCAGCTTGAAAGCTCGCTGAAACAAAAATTTCATTTTGAAACATTGGCCAAATATTTCCTTAATATTGACCGTTGGGCTGCTGATTAGAAGGCATCTGAGAAAAGGTAGAGAGAATACAAATGCTAGCTTGTTGTCATTTTGTTATTCAGCATACCACTTACACCTGTCTATTCCACTCAGATTTACATTAATTTACTCCTGAGAAAGGGCGGGAGGTCAATTTAGATGCAACATTAGGACACACAGACACACCCTTTCTCGCTCTCGGTTTTCTTGTCTCGTTTTTTCTCTTTTTCTCTCACATGCAAACGATCACACGCATACACACATTCCCAAGACGCATCAGCATGCGGACAGCGGCACTGCCGTCCCACCAAGCAGCAGGAAGTGAGGTCATAATGAGAGTCGGGTCAATATGTTCATTAACCCCTGTAGTGTGTCTACATTATAGGAACATCAATAGAGCAGGTCTGACTCATCACAGTGTCTATCAGACCAAAGAAACTCACAGCGGTTTGTCAAGCCAACAGTGAAAACACGACTTGATGCTGACACTTTGAGAGCTCAAAGCAACATGAAAGAATTGGGGAAAAGACAGGATGAGTGAAGCGCTTGGATAGAGAGAGAGCTTTTTAAAATGGGATTATTTGTTGTGCAATGTGACAGCAGTCAGCAACATTGACATGGCATGGCAAGGCATAGCAGGCAGGCTTTTTTTTTCTAAAAACAGAGACAAATATTTTATACGACAGTCAGATAAACCTTAAATGTTAACTGATAAACTACAAACTAATCTGGCTTCTGTACTATGTAAATCCCAAAATAGTCCATTACATTTTAAGCTTTCCTGCCTTACATTTTTTTCACTATCAGCAACAAAAAAAAAAAAGAAATTTGCACCTGTGTCCACTGGAAAACCCAAATAACTGTCATATTGGTGGCAGTTTGAAACTCCTGCACACTGTCTCTTTAAACGATGTGACTTGTGCCATTCAACAGTTTTGCTCTTATTGATGGAAAGACCAAAAACAACAATGTGTTAGTCTAGCGCTGTTTGCTTTAATTTTGTTTGCATGTGTGGCACGCAACCGTTGAGCATTAGTTCTTGGATGTTTTTATTTGGAGATTCCAGGTTGGTGAAAGTAGGCCGTCTTCTAATCAAAACATATACCCTGGTGTAAAAAAAAGCGTATGCTTTTTTATATTCTGCTTATTTTTTGTCAGAGATTGTAAATAAAAAAAACACACGTTCTGAAAAGGATGAGAGGCCCTTTAACCTCTGTGCTGCAGTTACACCTACATCCCAGGTAAGCCCATGTATTATTTTCTTGACTATAACCAGAGGTTGTGAAGGGCCACGGTTAGCGGGATAAAAAAATGTATGTCTTTGAACGAGGACAAAGCACTTGTTAGGGGGGAAACATATTTGTTGCTTTGGATCTTTTCATGGTCTTGTAAACAGTAAGAAAAAAAATGTCTGAACTCAGCGAAAAAAGACTTACAGTATAGGATGGCTGAATGGCTGTTGTGCTGTGACAGTGACTTGAAGTACACTGCTGTGTCTGGTGGCCGTGAGGTGATAACACAGGAACCGCCACTTCTGCTTTAGTCAGCTCCTGTTTGTTTTTCATGAGCGGTTATCTCCTGTCACAGCTCCTATTTTTCATTAGCCCACAACTACATTCTTGTTGACTCCTAACCTCTTCCCAACCTCAGCCTCAGCCCAGAGCCTGCACGATGCCTCGCCCTTACCTTGCCAGAATCAGGGCTCACATAGAGGTCAGAGCTGGACTGGATTGGACAGGATGGCTGTCTGTCAAAGAGGCGGTCCAATACCTCGATCTGCTGTGGCGAGAATAGCTCCCCTCTCATCTGCTTCCTGAGGAAGTCCCGCCCACTGTGGCCGTGTCCATTGGCCAGCGGTGACTCCTGCAAACCTGCACAGAGAGGACAGGTGAAAGGAGAGGGGTTAGACAGGCTGTAAATGCAGAATTTTTAAGAGAGGAATGATAACTGAAAGGGAGAGGAAATGAGCAAGATAAAAGGAAGCTTTTGCGAGTCTGGTTTATGTTATGGAGGGAAAACCCAGACAGACAGCGATAGAGGAATGAAGGGAGTAGTGAAAGCGTGTGTTGACAATATAAATCACTAAGACAGATGTGGAGAAAGAAGTTAGTGGACTCAAATGAACTCCAGTGAACTGATTTAAGACTGAGCGACTTCATAGATTGTGGAGGCTCAGAGAAAATGGTATACAAATGCAATCCATTACCAAGCATACGCTGTCTCTCCTTCTTGATCTCTAAAAAGTACACTCTCTCCTCTCATATATACACACTTGTCCGTCCCCTCTCGTCGTATCACACATACACACACATCCACACAAATATATATTGCCACGGTATCAGTATTAGACTGTGAGCTCTCGTATCCTGCAGTTATTGCAAGGCTGAGGGACTGAACGAGACAATTATAAGAACTCTGAAGAGTCGCGGCCCACAAATGATTAGAGAAGAGAGAACGAGAGAAAAAGATAAAGAGAAAAAGGGGATGAGGGTGAAAATCCCCACTATAGAGCCAATTCAGCGTTCCAAACCACTCCTGAGAGCCTATTTTAGTCCTGGGGGTCACTGTGTTTAGTGTGTGTATGTGCGTGAATGTGTGTCCAGGGTAGTGATATGACAGACAGGTGGAGAGGGGGGAGGGGGCTTCAAATATATATATATATATATATATATATATATATATATATATATATATATATATATATATATATATATATATATATATATTTTTTTTTTTTTTTTTTTTTTTTTTTTTCCATTTGGAGTGAAAATACAGATTCATTTGCACCAGACTAGTTCTAATAAATAAAAAAACTGAAGAAAGAAAGAAAAAAATGTCTGTCTAACCATATTTAACCTCAAGGGATGCTTCCTGTTTTGAAATTCTGTAGTTGTGGATAACTTTTAATACCACTACATGTAGTTACTGAGACCTGTGCTACTGCAGGGGAGACTATATTCTTTTTATAAAGGTTTGAGTGTTTGTTAAAATGTAGTATTTCAGATTTAATGACTTCAAAACTACAGAAGTGAGTTTTGCTAATCTGATTGTATAAGTCAGTGAGAATTTTAAATTACTTCTTCTTTCATTTATGAGCAGGAAACATTTTTCCTAATGACTTTGTGGTCTTATTTACTAGTTTTCAAGTTTTAATTGTATTCATTTTGTTAAATAGTTGTTACCCATCTGTATAAAATAGATGATAAATCAGAGTATAATTCACTTTGTCATAAAGAAGTAACTGAGGTTTCAACTAAGGACTGAGCTGAGACAGTGTAGTAATCTATAAGAATGACAGGTTTCCTCTTTAACATAGTTTTACTTAATCTTATTCATTCTTTATTTGTTCTAGTCACATTCCTAAAAACATAATCTAAAAAAGGTTTTACGACATAAGCAAGAATTACTGGTTTAAAGCAAAGATGCAATGGGTTTTAAGTAAGCAAGTTTAGCTAGATTACATTGAGGAAAATAAGGTGTTTTGTGAGTATACCTGAGGAGTCAGAATTAATTGATCCTTTGTACAAGATAAGAGGATTATGTAAGTGTACATTTTACATCCACAGTAGCCTAATAAGGAAACTGACAGTTTGTTTGTTTGTTTGTTTTTTCACTTTTTCCGTTGTTTTGGTTCATTATTTAAGTGATCTCTGTGCACATCCAAGAGTGACAGGCAGAACAAAGACTATGTTAAAACATTTGGTAGATTGGCATATGGCACTGTGACGATATAGAGGTTAGCACTTCTCCTCTAAGCAGGAGGTTCTGGGTTTGAAGTTGTTTGTGGGCTGTGGCCTTTCTGTGTGAAGTTTGTGTGATCGCAATGTGGCTGGATGGATTTTTTCCAATAGTCTAAAAAGTTTCAGGTTAAACTGGCTATAGGTGTGAGTGCAAATGCACCAGGTTAGACTGAAAACCTTTCCTGGATGGATGGATGGATGGATGGATGGATGGATGGATGGATTACAGTCCCAGAGTTGTATAACGGTACCAAAGCTGGTTGCAAAATGTTTGCTTACAGTTTGATGTGTGTTAGCTAAATTTCAAAAGTTGATAAAAAGGATCAGTCTTGGCACAACCTGTGGCTTTGGATCAATTCAAAGACTTCTAGCAAACCTTTAAATCTTCAGACAGTATCCTACAGTGCTGTGTCACACACTAAACCTCCCTCTACATCTTCAGTACACAAAACCCTCTCTCACAAACAGAGGTTTGATCATAATCTCTCTCTCTCTCTCTCTCTCTCTCTCACACACACACACACACACACACACACACACTCATATACAGATGCTGGGAGTAGTGTGTGTATGGTCCAGGTCTCCGGTGACAGACCAATCAGGGTGGGAGATAAAGCCAGTATGATGCTTTAGCCTGGTAACCCAAGGCAACCCATTTAATCCCACCGGCCAGTCCCCATGATGGAATTCAATTGATCAATCATGTAGCTCTGATGGCACCATTTCAGCCAGCTTATTGCTTTCTGCTTTCTCTCTGTTGCACACACAAACTCTCTCATATGTGCGCAGACACACACACACACACACACACACACACACACACACACACAAATGCACCCTGAAAGACTGACCTGTGTCTGTCATGGTGGAGCATCCACAAAGAACCAGAGAAAGACAGAACAGGGGAGATGACAGAACCTGCTGTAATCGAGCAGTAAGAACAAAGCTTTTACTTATGATAATCAATATTGTTCATTCATCTGTATGAAGTTGTGTAAAGGTGTGTGTGTGTGTGTGTGTGTGTGTGTGTGTGTGTGTGTGTGTGTGTGTGTGTGTGTGTGTGTGTGTGTGTGTGTCTGTCTTGAGGTGTGCATGCATGGGCCTTGGTATGGATGTGATTGAGGCTGTGAGTGTGGGTGGGTGGGTAGCTTGATATCCGGCTGGTCTCATTGTATCCATGGATGGGTAAAGAAACTCATTGCCGTGACGGGTTAAATCCTATTCACTGTTGGATGCGCGCACACACGCACACACACACACAAACACACACACACACACAGCTGCCTCTATCTCTGTGATTCAGTCTCAGAAGGGAAGCGCTTCTCTTCCCTCTTTTTCAGAGCAGAACAAAACAAACAATGAGCCCTTATTGTTCTCTCCTTTCTGCCTTTTTCCTCTCTCTTCCGCCTTCTCTGTCTGTCTCTCTCTTTCTCCCTCCCTCCTGCCTCTCTTGCTCTCTCTCCATCACAGTCGTCTTCCATAACAGCCTGCTGCTGCCATTTTTCCCAAGAATCCAGAAGCAGTTGAATTATTAAATCCAAATACCCTAAAGAATTAGATGAGTTGTCACTTATTTGTCTGTTTTCCTGCCTGCTTATACATGCATGTCTGCAGAGGTTAGAACACCACCAGTGTGCTCCTTTTTGCTCTTGACATAGATAATCATGCTGATAGCCTAAGTGTCACAAGTCTGACCTCACAGCCCCAGCTCTTCCCTGCATGTGTGTGTGTAATGATTTTTTTTTGTCTGTGAGAGTGTGTATGTGCCTGATCCAAACTCTAGAGATCAAAGTTTTTGTAAGCCGGGAGGAGCTACGCGCGAAGGGCGACGATCCCCTCCCTCCACCCTGCATCTCTTGCTCACTCCCAGCATCTTTTATTTTGTAAGCTGCCTCATGTCACAGTGGATGCACAAGGGGGTGAGAGGTCAATCTGGCATTCTGGGTAAATGCCATTGAAACTATTTGTTGTTATATTTTGAAAAATGTGCATGACTTAAAAATACTGAGAGTGGATTTCCCCTCACAGATTTGAGGAAGAAAAAAACAGCACTCCCTTTAGTGACCGGCCCACCTGTCCTGAACTCCACATGCATGTTGGATGCTTGCACACACACACACACACACACACACACACAGCAGCAGCAGCAGCAGAAGCTTCAATGTGTAAAGTGAATAGGTTAAGGTACAATAGTCCCCTTTTGGCCCCAGAAGTCAAGTTCTTCCATTCACACCCATTCATCTCCTTTCTGGCCCCAGTCACCCCCAACTTCCCCTCGCTTTGGCTGGGGGCACAGGTCACCACAGGGTTTTACCCCCACAAACTCCTCCTACCAACACACAAGAACACATACATACACAACACAAGCTACTGATCCCTCCTTCCTGTGTTCACGTGCACAGCAGCTGTTTGATATGCTCATGGCTAACAGTTTCCATTGCACGCATTGACGTCCTCACAAGCACATACAGCAGATATGATATGCAATGATATGATATAAAAAAAACCAGCAATTTCATCACAACAAACTAAGCATCATTTCACTCATACTGCGCACCTTGCAACAGATTAGGATGGCCAGACCAGCTCAGCACCAGAACTACTGATTTATGTTTTACCAGTTTTAAAAGTCAATGGCCTGGAGAACACGTTCTAATGTAGATGTGTTTTTAGCAAATCGAGGGGGCAATATTGTTGACCAGATGGCAACAGTTCAATTGAGGAGTCAGTGGGGTGCCTCTTGTGAGCTAGAATATCATTTGCTTTATTTATACCTCTGTCTCTGTAGATACATTCCATTATTGAAAACATAATATTTTCCACAACACATTTAATTCAAAGAGTAAACACAATCTGCTGCAGGAATTGAGATGCTGTGGACACCAGGGAGTGTGGAGTTCAACAACATGTAGCAATGAGAGACTAAATAATTGGTGGAGGCACAAAATGAGTTGGTACCAAGTTAAAATTCAACTTCATGGGGGGTGATTGAGTGAGACAGATGCAAAGAATACCACTGACTGATGTGAGAATTATGGGAATTAGACAAGAGGTTTACCTACACTAGCAAACAGCCTGTCAGCTACAAAACAATGGATGAACCACTCTGTATGTTTACTGATGTTGGTACAGTTTACTGGCTATATTGGCAGAGTAGCAGATGATGTAGTGGGACAGAATATTTTCAGTAACAACTTGTTTTTTGTGGTCAAAAGGTTTCTTTTGTTCAGTTTATGTGGTCACTCCACATGCTCCAGTATAAGCTTATGGCTTAAGCACATTGCGAAGCAATTTGTAACTAGTTGTACTGGTTTATCAGCAGGGTTAGTGGATTTAATCATTAGGAAAAGGTATAACTTCTCATACCAGTTTAGGAAAGAGTCAATGGCCACTGTTAATCCTCTCTCACTAAAGGCTCACTAAAAGAGTATGGGCTGCATATGTAATAAAATGCCTGTTTATTAAGCATGCAGACCATGCCGCCTTAGGATCATCAGAGGATTCAGCTAACATTAACCTGCTCTAATAAATGAATTAATAAATAAAAATAAGAGCTGCAGTGTGTTTGGGGATTTTTTACACAAAAAACTCAGGAAAATTGCAACAGACTGACTCAAGGCTCCCCCCCCCCCCACCCCACCCCACCAAAAAATGGACCAATCATTGTTCTAAATGCGTTCTGAACTACACAAACTGTCACATTGCTGTATGTGTGATATATCCACCTGTACAAAGAGAGACAGACAAAGTCAACAAAAGAGCCTTGGTGATGTCCGGTGTGTCACTGTAGTGTACTGTGGGTTTATGCCTTCCTTCTCCGTGTGTAAGAATGTCTGCAAAGACGGGCATATGGCCGTGACTCGTCGTCAGAAGCTTGCCTTATTGTTTGCCTGTGTATGTGTTTGTCTGTCCATGTCTGTGCATGCTGTTCCCCCTGTCGCCCCTTGCCGTGTGTGTGTGTCATTATCCAGCGGGGGCTGCTCTAATGGAAGCTGTGATTAGCAATGCTGTTAATTAGACCACAGAGCCAACCGCGCAGACCTCTGGCACAGAAACGCTGCAGATAAAACACACAAGCGAAACGTGACACGGAGAGACATAATGCTCGAATGATGCTTTCTGAATGCTTCAATGAAACGAGAAGTGATACAATGTTTCGATTCGAACTGTGAAATGGAAAGTCCAGCAGCAGTCATAGAAAACCGGCAGACAGACCACACATGTAGCACATGGTGTAGTGTGTCATGCACATAAAGAACAAAGTGAAACAATAATACCGCTAATTAGGCTACAGATACTTTCCTTCAGCAACAGATCTGACTGCAGAGTTTCTGCTGAAGACAATACAGCACAGAATGGGGTGGATTAATACTTTATATTATTTATGTCAAAGAGGCATGGATGAAATCAGTCAGAGACCAGTTTCACTGTGGCCGTTCAGACTTATGATCACTAACACAGGTGAATCTGTTAATCTTTCAGTCTTTACTCTGTCAGTGAGCCAAAATGTGGACATGACAATCACTGTGCTCTGTGCAAGTGCTCTGATCTTATTCAAGAGCAGCAACTAAAATCAGAGTCCCGTCAAACTTAGTGTAAAATTTAACCGAATATATCTAAAACATTTGAATTTGATTTGTTTCTCTTCAGTTCTGTTGCGCAGATATCATACATGCACATCAAGGTAAGTCAAGGTGTGCATGCGAGATAACTTAATGAATACGAAATGTGGAAAATGTGAGGGAAAATTGCCATTTTACATTTGTTTCAAGTGTTAATGTGAGAAAAGGCAGTTTCCTCATCGTGTAGGTTCTTTGTCTGCCCCAGTTTTTAAAGTCTAGAGTGTGTCTCAAGCTTCACCGGGTGTTTAAGCCTGCTTTTAGAACACTATGTCACATTTTGCTTTTATGGATACACCAAGTCTTCTACCTCAACCTTAACTTTGTAACATATTTTGACGTTTTATGCAGTTGCAACAGAAAGACGGAGGAAACCCCAACCAGCGGATGATCGCTGAACAGGATGAGAGTGCAATTTGTTGTTATTTTGGATTGAGCTAAAACCTCATTTATCAATGGACAAACTGTTCACATAGTAAGTCAAACTTTGATCCAGTGTATCAATGATATATGTGTGCATGTCTCTATGTCTGCGTTGGGTCTAAAGTCTTTGTACTCTACTGATGGTTAAGTGGGCTGAATCCGAGCATATCAAGGTGCACCTGGGATTCACCTGGAACCTGCTGGAGTGTTCTGAAAATTCATCAGCAGTGGGAAAAAGGATCCCACACTGTATCTGTGTGTGTGTGCGCGTGTGTGTGTGTCAGGGAGAGAGAGAGCGAAATAGCCCCCAGTGGCATTCTGTCACCCCCTCTCGCTCCGACATCTGGTCCTGTCTCATTTACCGTAGGAGACCGTCTGTGTGATGGCTTTTTAATGCCACTGACACCCCCCCACACACACACCCCCACACACACACAATCAAGCAAACACGTGGAGGCATATCAGCGTACACAAATATATACATCCAGTACCTATGAGCACATACACAAGCTCGCATATACATTAGCACGCAACATTGACCAAGTATGACAGAAGTATATGATCGATAGTGCGTGCATGAGCTGGCCTCTCGGGTTGCTATCCCATGAAACACTGTTAGTAAATAAATCTGCGTTCCTCAATGAAGATATTTTATTCACATGTCCCGTTGCTGTTGCTTGTGTGTTAGATTCTCGTGTGCCTTGTGCATCCACCAGGAAAAATTAGCAAAGTGGGACATATACAAAGCATAGCTGTTTGCTCACCTTCATCCCTCTTCCTCTTGCCTACATCAGCAGCTGAGCTGATACCCAGAATGCCGCTGATGGAGTACGAGGAGCCGGCCGAGTCGCTGGTCACTGCTGAGACCTGTGTGGCTGGCACGGACGTTGCTGCAGACAGATCACATGACAATGCCAACACTTTAAAGGATATACTGAGAAAGCAAAAGAACACCCAAAAAACAGATGACTGAAATGAGGAATTACTTAATCTCAGAGTCGTATTGTAAAATAAAATGGGGGAAAGCACAACACATTTATTGTGTTATGTGGACACTTACTCTTGTAAGCTGTGTGATTTTATTAAAAAGGCATAAGTGACTCTTTAACTCACTGAAACATTTGCTTTCAATAAAACAATTACTTGTAAAGAAAAGAGTGTATTTTTTAAAATGTTCATGTTTTACTTTATGATCACATCTCAGATAAAATGATAAGAAAAAGAAGACAGCAAAGTGTTTTATGAATTTCTGGCTGTTGCTGAAATATCACAGACTGTATATTTTAATGTACTGTGTCACAAAACTCTATAAACACTCACCAAAATGAACTGAATCCAATATATTTGCATGTGTCTTTGGATCTCATTTGAAAGCACAAATATTTAATTGAAAATAAACAGTAAGCTATAGTTTTTGTGCACAAAGCTCTTTCTGAGAAATTCTTCTGTGTGTCTGTGTGTGCGGATGCCTTTCAGGCTTGAAAAACAACAATCAAGTGTCCTTATTCATATATTTGTGGCATGATTGCCACACAATATAAATCTTAATTATTATTCTTTTTTAAAAAATCAATAAAAGTCCATTTTTTCTCTCTAAATTTCACTCGGTTGTATCGGCTAAATTGAAACTAAAGGAAAAGACACAAAAGACCAGCCTCTGTTAGTGTTTTGCTCTTTGTTGTCTCTTCCTTTAATCTTCCCCCTGGAGGAGACAAGTTCTTTGCCGGGTGACACAGCGACATACTTGTCACCGCTTCAGTAACACGGACACACACACGCATCCTGCAACCTCCTGACACGCAGGCACAGGCTTAAACATACAGTCGCTCACTTCTTGGTCCCTTATCTGTACCCCTGTAAGCGGACGTGGGGCTGAGTGACAGTATGGTATCCCAGGAGGGACAGAAAGGTGTGGAGACAGACATACTAATCCCCTCTCCCAGCAGACCCCCCAAACAGAGAAAGACAAGACTGAAATGGCAATAAAGAAGAAGGAGGGGGTAAAAAAGGCAGGTAAACCAGAGGATCAAAGTCCCTTCAAGCCGTTACTCTTTCGCTAACGACAAGGAGAGTATAATGAATGCATATCCCTCCTATTCCCATCACTTGATTTAGCACTTCAATTATCTGATTTTCCTTTCTCTTTCTTTTCACTCTTTTTTTTATCAGAACGTAACGCTTTTATTCTGCAAATCCAAATGTTCAATTTTCCGCCTGGGAGTGGGACCCATTTATCTGTGTAATCTGTAAGCGTGTGCGTGTGTGTCTCACTGCATCTAGGGTGTGTGTGTGTGTGTGTGTGTGTGTCGCTTAAATGTGAGTAAAAGGCAGGAGTCAGGGAGCAGTGTGTGTGAAATTAATTTAGATTAATAGACAATGTGCGATTATGAAGATATGAGAGACTCTGAAACACAATCCACTGCAGGGCAAAGTGAGGAAGAGAGAGAAAGGCTATCGTATCTGTGTGTACGCTGCGATATTCATCGAATAAAAGGAAATAATGTTCAAGCCATAGATGCCACAGATATAGTCTTTCAGTGTCTAACAGGATAATTAACTGTATACTGACAAAGGTTACGGGTCCTTTATTAAAAATATATAATGAGAACCTTCCGATAAGTCCTTTAATATTTGTCTGGTTTTGGATCTCATCCAGCTGCACTTAACATAATTTTAACTCGTGCTAATCGAAACTAAAGCAAAAGTTTACCTGTTGCTAATATACTCAAACTTATTTTCAAACTACTATGTTGCTCAAACAAAACACAGCTGAATTAATCTGACAAAGGGGGCAGAAAGCTGTGTATCCTTCCCCACTAATCACTGCTTGTAGCAATATGGATGAAAAAAAATGTGTTTATGAATATGCATAGTGTAAAGTTTGGTGCATAGGTCACAAGAAGTCCATTAACCTATAAGTAATAATTTGGTGATGTAACTGAGAAACCGTAAATATGATCTTTTCTAGCCCGTGAGAATATGCCTCACCAGGTGCATCCTCGCTTTGAACTTGAATATCATTGTAAATAATCAATTTCCAGTCATAACCTCCAATAATCAAAGAGTTAAATGCTTGCCAGTGTTGCTAATCTAGTACCCATTTGAGAAGGAACTGATAAAGATCTCTAATGCTTTGATATTACAATGACGAGCATTTTTGTTGACTTATTTATGAAACAGTTATATTTAGGATGACATGGTTTCACGCCGTGGATCCCTTTGATTGTTGTTATTGGGACTATTGTACGTCTTAATAGTTACATTGTACACTACTGTAATAATGTTACCAGTGTGCTTTCGGTTACAGTCATCATAGCGGATGGGCCAAGAATATGAAAGCTTAATATGTAACTGTTATTTTATATCCAGCCGGTCACCTTTGTTTGATCGTACACTACCTTACTCGTTCTTCAGTCAGCTCTCGGTTGGCCCAAAAAGGCTAAATGAACCTGACCATCACACAAAACTCTGGTAAAAAAGAAACAAACCCTAAACATACTTCTTACGTGGAAAATGACAATCTAAAGCTGACTGTAAGGATGCAATGTAGATTTGGAACTTTGTGGCACATAGCATCCTGTCTTCACACAGGTCCAGAAACTCTGTTTTCTTGTTCAGCACAGAAGATCCTCTCCGGAGAGATTTACACAAAAACACTTCTTTTGTTAAAAAAAAAATTGGCTTTGATGGCTGGAAACAGGATTTTCGAACAGCAACCTACCTAGGTTGTGAGCCGACACTGAGCCCGTTTGACCAGGCTGCTGCTGAACCTTAGTCCGGATGATCCTGCAGGAGGAGAGAGGGGATATTAGTGTGTGTGAAGTGGTTTGTGTGAGTGTGCGTGAGAGAGATCCTGAGTGACAGAGAGAACATGACCATCGTGGGAGCAAAACTGTGTATATGTGTCTGTGCGTGTGTGTGTGTGTGTGTGTGTGTGTGTGTGTGTGTGTGTGTGTGTGTGTGTGTGTGTGTGTGTGTGTGTGTGTGTGTGTGTGAAGTGGCTGAGGCAGGCTGACATGGCAGAGGGGCCTCACACTTCCTGCTTGGCTGCTCATGCAAGCCTTTTCTTCCTCTTTCCTTTCCTTTTTCTTCCTTTCCTCCCCTTTTTTCCTCTCCTCTCATTTCCTTTTCTCCCTTTTCCTTTCTTTCCTTTCCTTTTGTGTCTGTTTCTTTCCTTACCCCCACACACCTTCCTTCCCTTTTGTCTGCCTCTTTTGCTCACTCCTTCTCTCTCTTATTTCACCATCCCTCCCTCTCTCTCTCTGCTTCTATGCTCAGGGGAAAGGGTTGTCATTGTACCATCGTGTTGAACCACTGAGCTGCAGCCACTTCATACATATGGAGACTGGGGCCTCTTTACTATTCTCTTTTCCACTCCCAGACTCACACACAGGCACACACACACATAAAACACAGAGTATTATATTGCTCTGAGCTCTACCAATAGGCTGTACCTGTTGCTATACGCCCAAACTCAAACAAACATACACAAAGCATGCAGACCGTCGTACCTGTTAATGGAGCTGACGCTGGGAACACTGTCGTTGTCACAAACTCTCTCTGCTAGGAGCCTGTCCCGGATCTCCCAGGCAAACATGGTGGGGTTTTGGCGTTTGTAATCGGCGATTTTGTCGACCACTTTTGGTGTAGCAACCTTTGGTTTGGATCCCCCAATTACCCCAGGGCGGATACTGCCCGTTTCATAGTACCTGCCAATTAAAAGACACTTGCATTGATCATACGGAGAGGAACGAGAGGACAAATTAATAGAATCATATGGAATATGAAATCTGCAAATTCTGTTTTTAGTTCGTTTTTTTATGCATACAGCTCCTTATTAAAATGTGCCAAATCCAAACCTGAAAAAAAACTTTAATTAAAAAAACATAAAAGAGAAACAAGGCCGAGTTTAGTTGGGTTAAAGTACTTAATCAAGATTGTGCCGCCGCATCTGAAAATATTTCAGTTCAAGTTTCCATCCAAATAAGAATCTGAACATGCTTTTTTTTAAAAGCATTAGGTTGGTGCTCTTCTATACTTTCCTCATTTTCTCAAATATACATCAACAGGTGTGGAGTCAGATCTCGAGGCTCTTCACAGCACGAGGACAGTGAATAAACTAACACAGAGCCCAACAGTGTGGCTTTTTTTCTGTGTTTTTAACAGCGAATGGACAACAATGTAGGTCAGTGGCAGAGAGGAATAAGATACAAATGTGAAGGATTTTTTTAAAATAAATTTCTCGTATCGGTGTCCTTATCCTTTAACTCCTCTTCTTTCACCTATTGAAGCTGAAAAGTGGCCAGGTAATTTCTGTGACAGAATCAAATATGCTGAAATAATTATTGGGAGTTCTGTTTCACTGCTAAATCGAGTAGAAGGGGAATCTAGACTCCAAAGAACCCAGATATAACATAAAGCAGCTTTCTGCTTTACTGCCCCTCTACTTCACCTCTCTTGGTGGTGGTTTGAACATTGCTCCACTTGGACTCAGCTATTTTCCCTTCAAGCTCTCCAACAGAGGAATGACCTTCCCTCCTGTGGTCAGGACTTATTTCTGGATTACACACCAAACATTGGACGTGCTCCTCCTGTCTAAGGTCTTTTTTCCACTCACGATAGACAGCTAACCCCCCCCCCCCCCGAGTCTGTCATGTTGCCATGTCAATTAAAATAGTTTTTGTAGCCTGTAAATCTTCTTAGTGTCCAAATTTTTTGATCACTTGTGGTTCTTGTCCTAATTTGCTTAATTTGAGGTATGAAATGGGTGTGATTATTTGCTAATCCTCCATCAGCTGCATCTTTTTTTTTTAATTGAATTTGAATTTCAAACAGAACTTTTTATTTGGGTAATTCTGACAATTGAAACTCCGTGTTGGTTTGGGCTGATCTTTTGATGTGGCGAGGAATCACATCGCATAAAGCAGGGAAGATCGCAAAAACAGCTTCAGTGCCCATGCGCTGCATGGACTTATGAATATTGCATTGCTCAGAATGCAATGAATGTTTGGCCCAAAGGTGGCTCATATCTGCCCACATGTGAATTCAGTCACAGTTCTCCTTAAAATGAGCCTGATGCCAGTTGTGTCATAACTTTTGGGATATTTTTGGCCACATAATACTTTCTAGGGATGTACCTGCCCAACAGCTGTGGAAAGTACCCCAGATGAGGTCCAAATGTGTCTGCTATATAGGCTTAAAATCCTCTTTAACCAAAAAGGTTCTGTATTAAATCGAAATATTGCCGTGGAAATATTTCCTCTTGAAAGCACCTTGAAGATTTAATGATTGCACTGTGTATTTATAATCTGTGTGTGGATAGAGTTTGTATCAAAGACTTTGTATTTATTCACACCGGTCAGATAATGCTGGTCAAATATACTGCAAATTCGAGGGAATCTTTCTGTATATTTGATCCTTTCTTTTAGTCTTCTTTATTTCTGTTTTATTTTGTATCTTTGACTGATTTGCTCAGCTCCTTCTCGCAAACAGAGACTCTGCTCTCGTTGGGATACACCTTGTTAAATCAAGGCGTGCTAAAACCCTCACTGCCAGTTACATAATGTTGCCGATTTCGCTGCAGATGTCAGAGTCAGCTGAAAGGCTAAATGCAATAAGCTCAAACACCTGTCACGCAACATTTTTAGGGCCTGACTCGTCCCGCGATCGGCTTCTGTTCTCTTAAGCAATTTCACGTTATTACGCAGATGCAGGAAGAGGATGGCACCGACACACACACATGTGCACACGGGACGCACTCACACAACCGTTTCATGTCCACCATGGCTATGTCATGAATGTATTTGCATGCAGAAGGGGCATGGGGGGGACAGGGGGTGGGAGGACAGCAAATGCGCTACACAGCTTGCAGAAAAAAGGGGGGATGCTGTGTGTGGATGCAAGCTGTCAGTCAGTCTTAAACCTGCTGCTGCTCTCCTCTCGCCCTCTCTCTCTCCACTGTACGGTAGAGTAATCCTTTCCGTGAAGATGCGAGTTCCTGTAAATGTGCACTTCCTTGTCTTTCTTTCTGTGTGTGTGTGTGTGTGTGGGGGGGGGGGGGGGGGGGGGTGAGTGTGTGTGTTCCACATTTTTGACTATTCACAGCTGGAGTATAAACACAGCTAAAGGAAAAACAATCTATTTTCAAATGGAAAACTATTTAAATTATTCACAGCTGAATCATTGGTGAATAAATGAGCGTAGTTATTGATATCTGCACAACGATGAGCCAATACACACACACACACACACACAAACACACACAGGGTGGTAGAGTTGGTGTTTTTGTTCTGCTGGCACCAGAGAGAGAGGAGAGGATAAAACAACCCTCCCTCCTTCCATCCCTCGATCCCCTCCCCTCCTCCCCCCTCATGGTAACGCTTCAGTGAGTTGAACGGCCAGGAAAGGGGAGAGAGAGAGAGAGAGAGAAAGAGAGAGATAGAGAGAGAAAGACGGAAAGAGAGAGACGGAGAAAGAGAGGCATGGGAGAACAATGAGCAGCACATTTTTTGATATAGCTGAGGGTCGCTGTAGCTAATCCTTCCCCTCCGTCCTCACAAATGGTCTCTCTGTCTCTCATTCGTTTTTCTTTTTCCTGCACTCGTCTTCTTTAACACGCCTTTTCCCTTTTGATTGTGTCCCTTGTTCATGTCTTTCTCCCATTCTCCATCTCCCTCTGTCTTTTTTTGGTGCAGAAATATGGTGCCACTTTCATTTTGATGCTAATTCCAAAAAGTGATGAATCTTTTCCCTTTTGTCCCCCTTTCTTCTCTGAGGGATGGAACGAACAGGGATTTACTCTTGAATTTAGCTTTGAAAAAGGCAGAGGGAGAGACAGAAAGAGAGAGAAAAGGGGGAGTGAGGAGAGACACAGAAATATAGGGGGGGGGACAAAAAAAATACAGGATATAAAGAGAGGGGAGAGGAAGGTGAAAAGCAAGAAAAGAGCAGAGAACCGTGTGAGAGAAGTAAGAAGCAGAGCGAAAATGGAGGCACTTTGGAAAACGCAGCTTGTGCATGTGGAGGAAACTGAAGAACACAGCAGAACTGACACCAAAGGAGTCAGTATGACCTTACAGGAGCTTCAGTCTGACACATGCTGAACCAGCCTGTGTGTGTTCTTTTCACCTGATGGAAAAAAAACTAACCAGAAAAACACAAATAAATCCAACAAGTAAAGGTGAAGATACTTGGTCTTCCACTGCATCGTTTAAAGGTTAACTTATTGTGAAAAGGGATCCTTTAAAGTACTGAATGAGGAGGTTGATGTGTTTTGATCACACACACGAGTGTAGGTGCTGGTCGGCTTCTTACCTGCCCAGTATCTTGCTGACACATCCATGACTGACTCGTAGCTGGCGTGAGATGTCGCACGGCCGAACCCCCTGATGGGCAAGTTCTACTATTCGCTGGCGAACTACATCTGGGAGGGGTCTGCCATTTACGAACACACCTCCAAGCTGGTTCACGCCACCATGTCCTAGAAGAGAATGAGAATTTGAGATGGGCAAGAAGCCAATGAGGAACAACAGAAAGAAATGCATGAAAAATTGCACTGAAATCAAAGATAACCTTGAAATCTAACTCGATATGCAACCAAAAAAAAAAAAGGACTCAGTGGAAATTAATTACAAAATCCTCTCATTTCCTCTGATTACATTCTTGATACATGGCAGACAGTTGGATAGGCAAGAGTCAAAGATCTTGATGTAACTTTTTCAACACAATCAAACATACAAATTGATCCATTATCCTTATATTCGCATATCAAAGACTGACCAAGACTTGGTTCAAGTTAAAGGTCAAAACAATATCAGACAGAAGAACACAAAAACTAAACAGCTTCACTGTATAAAGTAGCAGCAAAAACCAGCTTGTTTAAGGGCATTTCAGACAATCTTTACACCTCATATCAGCACTAAGGTAGTCTAGTCTGCAGCACAGCAGTTAGAGGCTACTTCCTCTATTTTGGGAAAAGGTCAATTGATTGGTTCGTATATAGTGCTTTTCCATTCTACTTAAACACTCGATGAGCTTTATTTTAATAACATCACTTCTCATTCAGTAAATTGATGCTGGATCTGTGCCATTAACAGCTTGTTTCTGTACATTTACATTTGTTTGCCTGAGAAATAGTTACTTCAGCAACACTTTCTAGGCTGCAGTCCCACAGCTGTTGGCCCTTGGCTTAGCTGGCTTAGCTTAGTTAATTTACTATCTCAAATACATCTGTTTTCTCTCCCGCCTGTGATTTATCCTGCTCAGCATAATAATACTATTCCAAAGTGCAAACTTTGCCCAATTTCACCAGGGGCAGGCTAAGCAAAGATTTTGAGTAAATGAAGGGATTTTAATTAATTATTGACCAAGGCCTTGCCTTGGCCCCTTAGCGAAAGACACCGCTAATATTCCCTCTGAGGGATGAAGGGATGAAAGTACAAGGAAATGAATGAAAGACAGCAAAAGTAGAATAGAAGAAAAGACTAGCTGAACCTTTGCATAATTGAATAAACTTCTTCTGTATCCATAAGTCACAGAAAACTACAGCCGTCTATTAGAAAGTTGCATAAACAGATTTAAACAGCAGCCACAACTGACAAGGGCAAAACTGCAAAGGAGAGTAATTTATATATATGCACATGATCTGTGTCCATCTAGTTTCTTTCAGCTCTCCTATAGTAGAAAATATCCAAGCTTCTACTGACTGGAAATACATTTTGAGCAGGTCAGCAGCATATCACAGAAGATGCACTTAAACAGACTACACCATTTATACATTTGTAAACACCACGCTGTGAGACCCCGTGAGCCGGGCCAGGTCAGAATCCTGGAATTTGGCATGTGAGCAGAAAACAGTAAGAAAGATCAGGACTGGTTCCCCAGGTTTCTTAAACATATGTGTGTGTGTGTGTGTGTGTGTGTGTGTGTGTGTGTGTGTGTGTGTGTGTGTGTGTGTGTGTGTGTGTGTGTGTGTGTGTGTGTGTGTGTGTGTGTGTGTTTCCCTCCAAAGGCAAAGTTTAAATGAAATAGAAAAAAAATTTCAACCATTTAATCCACTGGCTTTTGTATTACCATAGTGATTGCGTCTTTAGGGGAAACACACACACAGACACACACTCTCCCACACACACTAATCCTAGCTGTGGGGGTAATAGATTTTAAACACATTACCCCAGCAGGGATACCCCCTAAAACACCGTGCTGTCCCCTGAACCTGTCCCCCTGTCCTCAACTTCTCTCCATCAGCATAAAATAAAGAAAGACACACACACACACACACACACACAACACACACACACACACGCACTTTCGCAGCTTTCTCCAGCATAAATATAAATAGGTCAATACAGGAGAGATAAATACAAAAATGTGAAGAGTGGAGAGTCTCATTCTGTGAAATCAAACAAAGCTATTTCCAAATGGCTAACGTGGACGGCGACTCGCTTCCTTACTGCTTTATTTTTTTTTCAGATAGAAGAAGTCTCATTATGCAGACGTCTGCTGCAGAGCACAATTTGAAAAGCAATCGCTCTTTATGAAAGACAGGAAAACGCAGGCAGAGTAATATGACCCTGTGAGCTGGGCTCAGCCACAGCTCAGAGACAAGCAGCATGAACTTTACCATCAGCTGTGTTTAATCGATTTGTTATTTACTTTTAAACCTGTTCAATCAAAGAAGTCATTCACCCAATTAGCGCTTATGTATTGTCATTTTTCATATTTCCGCTCTACACGTTTAGTGGATTCATCGGAGGAAGTACTGCAAAGCTTCTGTAGACTGTTTGCTTCGTATAGCATCAGATGTGTTACTATCCTGGGTTTGGATGTCCTAAATTTATAACAAACTGGAAGGACGGAGTTCGGAAGACTTCACAGAGATTTGAATGATGTACTGTAGACGCTACTGAGTCACACTTCATCAAAATGTCAGAGCTTTTGGGAAATTTACTGTAGAACAGAGACTAAAGGTCCCTGTCTGCTCTAACTCTATGAATAAGAAATGTTAAATCTCACCCCTTTTTATTAACTTAACAGTGGATTTGCAAATCATTCAGTGCTGAGGTACCATGTTTTTTTTTATGTTCTGTATGCAAAAGGTTTCTTCGTGCTTTCATTATATTTCAGATGGCTAATAATACAGTAATGTTACGTTGAGATATAGCAGTGGCTGAATGAAGAGGACCATTCACCTGAAATAAGAAACGTGTTTTATCCTTGTGATAAGCTCTTCATGAGTTCTTGATGTCTATTATCTATTTTATTTTCCAAAATAAGAATTTGTACCTCACAACTGTTCAGTGTGCTCTGTTTTATTTCCCATTAAGGACATTTCTGGCTTTCAAAGGCTTTTTTCATACTAACGGGTACTGTGAACTTATTGCTCTTGAAAGCATACACAGCAACGAGTCAAATGGAACTAGATTTATTTAATTAAAACATCCAAAATCACAATTTACAAATTTGCTCCGGTGGGCTACATAACTTGAACAACATCATAGCCCCCTTTATCACCCTTAATTCCTCCAGTAAACTTCCCAACCATATGTTTTGTAAAACATGTGAACAGATTTTATGTATTTATCAGAAAATTCATAATCAGAATTTAAGTAGAAGAGACGAGCCTGCTCATAGTCATTCATAGGCAGTCAGTTGACCCTCCTGGAGCCTACAGGGCACCCCTGACCCTACTGTTTTTGTAATAAGGGATCAATTTGTTGATCTACTAAGACTTTACTGGGAATACTCACTGCCCAGTCCTGTACAGCATTCGCAGAGACATCTCAAACACGTACAGTTTCAGATCTTCCTTAAAGCAAGAAAGAGTCAGCTGACCTCCACTGGAGAAAGTCAGCTCTCTGACTCTTTTTTGACATTCTGTGAATACCTTATAAGGTTGTCTAAATGTGTAAACGCATTTCTCCTCCTCCTCTCTTTATTATTATTTCCTATAACCTCTCAAGGAATAAAAGAAGGTTTTTTTCTAGAATGGTTTATAGAAGCCTACTGCGCTACTTCCTCCTGACCAAAGGTATCTGCAGAGAAGACGCTCCCTCGCTCTCGCTCTCCCTCCCTCCCCCTTCCTCAGATAAGAGTAAATGAAATGGTTCCTTTCACCCTTCCTATCTGGGCCAGGGCATGAAATACGCCTTGCTTTGTAAAGAGATGGAGAGGAATGACTTGTGACCTACAAAAACCTCCCGATAACTATTTATTCACTTATCTGTGTATTTACTGTTGGTATTAGGCGTTCAGACTCTCACCATTCTTGGGGTAGGCTGTGTGGATTATGTGTTTGAAATTTATTTTTCTAAGCCCATAAATACTGATAGGGAGAAACGCAAATCTATAAAAGCATTTGTTTATCGGCCTCAGTAGCGTAATTCTCTGAATACGCTGTACAAGTTCTCATTTCAGAGGGTTATATGCCATGTTTAGGCATCAGGCTGGAGAGGTGAACGGTGCTAGCCCAGAGCAAGGCCGAGTAAGAGAACTCGGAAGTTTCTCCTAATTTTAGAAGAAATGATTTCCTTTCTTGTCCTTAAAACTAATTACAGAAGAAACCCGGGCTGATGTTCCCACAGCTGGGTGGGTTTACTGACAGATGCCAGTAATTCATCCCTCTGACCAAGCAAATTAACCACTTGCTCACAGAAATTCAATCAGCAGCTCAGGAGACTTTGTTGCAGAATGAAGATTTTGCCAAATTACTAGCCTTGGCTTTTAAATATCTTTCTACTGAACCTCTGAAGTCTCCAGAGGTGGTGGTAGTGTGGGGGTGTTGGCAGAGACAGCAGCTTCATTTTCACCCTGCCAGGGGACCAGCGGTCATTATGCATCCCTCTTGTATTTTATTTATTTACCCTTTATAGGAGCTGCCTTAAGAACCCAGCGCCACCTTAAACGTTTGATTGATTCACTGTTTCCGGGAGGGGGAAATACAAAGATAAAGCAGAATATATTCGCGCTCCCCCATCCAGAAAATAAGGTCCATTAGGCTCTCTGTCTCTCTCTTCCAGCCACATTCCTCAGTGTCTCTCTTACTCTCTCTCTTTCCCTCTGTCCACATAGCTCTCTCTCTCATCTCTCATCTGGGCCGTCACGGCCTGACGACTCAAAAATAAAGCAAAAGAGAAATCGCGACAAAACGCCACCGGTCCCCTCTCTCTTTTCTCCGCTCCCTGTCTTAGAGGGGGAAGAAAGGAAGAAAAAAAACAACTAGAAATTACTTTAGGCCGAAAACCTGTTTGGAAAGTCGCCTGCGAGAATACAGATGAAGCAAATTTCCTTGAGCAAACAGTGGATAGATCGGTGAGATGTGCCAGGCGGGCGTTTTGGACGTATAGTGCTATTTTGTATTTTCTTTACGTGAACAGAGGGATAATTAATATTTGGTGGAAGAATCGAGGCTCAAAGAAACTCACAGAGGAAAAAGTCCCCCAAAACTAAATAATTTAAAGTAAACTTCATATTTGCAGCGGACACTGATTATGACGATGGCGTCTGAGTCGATCTGTTGGATTAAGATTAATCCATTTTTTCCACATTTCTTTGCTGTTGTTCCGGCTCAGTGTAGCTCTACATTAGAAAGTCAGATCTATATTTTCTTTACGCTATAACTCGCGAGTCTCTACGGTAGGCCACGGCCTCGCCTACTTAATATTCAGCATGCCTCTATTACCATTACAATGCGTGATTATGAAATTCAACTCATTACCATCACAATTACCTGGTATAGATATTTTAAATATCCCTATTTTATGGTGTTGCTCGTGGTAGAAATAACTCTTTAAAGTTAGTGAGTGCTCAGGCTTGTTATGAGCCACATATGTGGGCTATTCACGTTTCAATCATCGTTATAAAAGTGTGTAAGGCAAATGATTGTAGGGAATGAGATTTTAAGCAAAAATAATAGCAAGAAAAATAATATTAATTATAAGTGTCAGCCGTGTAGGTGAAAAACCTCCGATTTTTGTCAAATAAAATATTTGGGAAAGGCTTTTGGGACGAACACGCACTTGTTACGCCCTCACAATAACACATGAAACTTTAGGATCGTGTGTTATTGCCTCTGCTTTAAATTTAAAAGTCTGTGGCCCGTATGCTTCACAGACTTCCTGATGAGGTGAAGTACACCTACACACCCGTTTGCACGCACACACGCACACCAACACTGGCATGGAGCGCACATCCAAACTCTCCCAACAACATTTCCACGCGTCACAGTCGATTCCTCCCGACCTCTCTCTCTCTCTACCTTTGACATTTTTAGGTGTAATCGTTTTAAAGCGTCTCCGCGCTTTGACATATATAGCTTTAGCCCCGCCGCTGCCATCAGCACCGCGGATCATTGGCTTTGCTGAAACGGCAGGGAAGAGGAAACGTGATTCGTTCTAGCTTTTGGATACGTGTGTGCAGCACTTTTTTTCTCCTTCTTCTTCTTCTTTTCTTTTCTTTTTTTAAATCCCACAGAGCAACACACCGTGGGAAACTATGTCAGTCACATAACACGGCTTCTCTCCGGGACTAAAGTGCAATATAACGCATAATCTATTAGCCACACGCTGAAACGCTTGTAGGACGCTTTATTTGACTTTTGAGTGTAAAGAGAAAACACAACATGTACTGCCACCGTGCAGCCTGCTGATTTAGGGGGTGACATTTTTTATGCAAATTTGCAAAAAAAAAAACCAAACGAATTTAACAGTTTAAACGTCTTTTTGAGCATCAGCCTTCAGTCTTTACTGCCTAACACTCTAAATACAAAACACTGCAGTAGTTTCAGTGCACACTGTAATAAACCTGACATTTTGCTTATAATTACAGCAGAGGTTTTGTGCTCAAATTCAGAATGATTAATATTAGCAGAAGACTTTCTTCTTTTTTTGTTATCATCACTGTTTGACTCTTTCTTCATAAATACGCACAGGTGCGCAGCAGCACATTTTTGGAGAGGGGAAAATGAACCGAAAAAACAAAGCAGGCTCCGCCATGTCACGACTGAGTGACCAAAAGTTGATCCCCCTCTTTCTGCACAGCCTTCCCCTGCATATATGTGTGTATATATATATATATATATATATATATATATATATATATATATATATATACAGCTACTCTGTTGAGGTGTCCTCAAGCAAGACACTGAGCTACATAAAACTGTGTCCTGCTGTGTGGTAAAAACGAGGGCTTAGTTTTTGTAGGTACTCGCATAAAATCTCAAAATCTCCCGGATCCGTGTGTGTGTGTGTGTGTGTGTGTGTGTGTGTGTGTGTGTGTGTGTGTGTGTGTGTGTGTGTGTGTGTGTGTGTGTGTGTGTGTGAAGTGCAGTCTAACCTGGTTATGTGCAGAAACACTGCGGTTACTGTTTGTGGATCAGGTTCAGCTTTTAGTCATGCTTTGTTACCCCAGTCTCTCTCTCTCTCTCTCTCTCCCACTCTCTCCCATTCTCTCTCTTTCCCTCTCCCCGACCCTCTCTGACCCCTGAACTTCTTCGCTTCAAAAGAGGGAAGCACAGCAAACCATCTCCCACAAAACATCAAATCCGACACAATGTGCGCAACCTGCATTTCATCACACGATTCACAAATCCCCTCAGCTCCTCATTCTACCCAAAACTCATGTCGATTTACACTTACTTGACATTTTAATATGCACATTTATGAAAAATGATCCAGCTTTAAATTGTAAGAAACAATTGGTAAGGTAAGTAATACAAAAAAATGTATAATTTCATAAGATATAAGATTTGTAAATGTTTTCTGTCCATATTTAAAGACTGAGAAAATATCCACATTGTAAAGTCACTTATAATTGATTTTTTCAAATAATAATAAGAAAGAATAACAAGCAGCCTAAAGATACGCGTGCGCAACATATTTGTAAAGTACTTTCAAACAATCCAATATTAAACACTTTTTGTATTTGAAAAAGAAAATGCCTAAAATGTTTGTTTTGTTTTGTTTTTTGAGTTCTCCGAAATCGGGAGCTCCTATTTAAATTAAATAAAACAAAACAAAAAAACACGTTTTCATATGTTTTTGTATATATTCTTACAAATAAATCGACATTTCAATTCTTCGAATTATGATTTTTATTTTTATTTTTTTTATTTATTTTTTTTACTCTTTGCTGTTATTGTTGCACATGCACGCAGAGCTGTCGGTCTGGGAGACAGTTCAGTTCAGGGCAGATGCAGATGAAGGAAATTATAAACGCATACACTTACTGTGCATTGCCGCAAACGGGTCGTGCTTACAGTGAATCTCCATCGGAAAGATGGGGCTGGAGGGCCCCAGCGAGCTATTACGAGTCTTTAAAAAAATGCCAACGGACTCCTCGCTTCAGTCGGCCAATATTACTGAAAGACCGTGACCTCCAATGAATGAAAAGCGCCTGTTTCCCTTTAAAAGAGGGAACTTTTTTCTTCTTCTTGATTAAAAAATAAAATACGATGCTGGCAAGGCGACACTTTGTGATAAACTGGTACAACGATATTAAAACATCGAAAATGGAGGATTTGCAGTTGGATGGGGAAGAAAGAACCGGCCTCAAAAATATGAATCAAAGATGGGCCCCCTCCTCATGGGGATGGGACACAACAGCGGGTCTATTCTGGCGTCTCCTAAACCAGAGGAGGGAGACGACGGCGTAAGCTTTCATTCCTTCAGCTTCTCATTATCACCAAGTTGCACCAGTCCCGGGTCGTAAAAATATTGAGGTAATGTTAAAAGTTTTGCCAAAAAATAAAAAATAAATACGCAAAATAAACAAAGTAGCCTTCCCTCCTTTCTCTCCTTCTCGGTCCGCTGGCCGTGACCCCTGAACTGAGACTAACCCGGCGGGGGCTGAACTTTCTCCTCTCAGTCTGTTCAGAAATATTTAAAAAGACAAACATTAAAAAGAGCTTTTAAAAGACAAAAATATTCGTTACAGATCCACTCGCGGCTGTATTTTGTCCCAAGTTCTTTTTTGCACATTGCTTCTTGCGATAAGTCGTCCTCGGTTGCTTCTACTGGAAAACTCGGTTATCTCCCATCAACATAAAAAACCATGAAAGACAGCGGATAAGTGCTCACATCTTGAAGATTCACATCCCCCCAAAAAGAAAAGTAAAATACAGAAAAAGTGCACAGGAGGAGGGTGTGGGGGGACGCGCTCTCCCTCTTTCTCAACAGAAGGTACTGAAGATGACTTGATATCTGTTGCCTTGTTTGAAGGAACGAAAGGCAGCACTCAGCCCTCGGTCACTCTTTCTCCTTCCTCCTCCTTGCTGACCAGGAACCCTGCACAAACGAAGATGCGGGCTTGTGCGTGAGTTTTGATTTCTTTCGCGCCGGAGAAGAAAAACAGTTCTCTCCGAAATTTAAGGGAAAAAAAGATCTACTTTTCTCCGCGCTCAAAGCACAAAAAACGCCACAGACTGCGATTCAAGTCTGTACATAAACGGGCTTCTTTAACTATACAATAGAAAGCTGCCTGCGCCCAGCATCCGCGGTGGCGCACGGCGAGTTTCAGGACCTGGTCTCTTGCGGACAGCGCCCGCGCTCCCAACCCCCTGGAACCCTAACCTACACGCGCCGGCCAGCTGCCCGTCACTCACAGGGAATCTGGCCAATCACAGCGTGAGCGCGAGCCACACGTCACCGCCAGCCCCAGATAGAATCGGGCGGGGGAGGGTGGCGATTGGCTCGAGCGAATCCCGTAGACCAATGACGCCCCGCAGATTTACGCGTCAGCCAATGGTGAGGCTCAGCGAAGGGACGCCCGGCTCGGGGAGTAGATGATCATATGTTTAATTTCAATTAACGAAGTAAAAAAAACTAATGCCTTTATACCCATTTGCGCTCAATTTATTCATGTCAATATTAAATGGCTAATTAATTGAGTATTACTAAAAATGAGGCTTAGTTGCAGCAGGCTTTTATAAATGAAGGGATGCTGAAGAACTTAAATAGCTAGTGTCCATCTTTCTGTTGCATGAGTAACTGTAGCTGTAAGTGGACAAAAGTAGATTTCATAGGCCCACAGCCTTTCTGGGAAACGCGTTTGAGTAAAAAATAAAAATAAAAAAAATAAAAAACTAAAATAAATAAAATCTTTATATTCACGTAAGCACAGGTCTACCAAAGTCAGAGTGTTTTTGAAAACAACTGGCCCTGCATACTTTCTCTGTTTCCTCCCTCTTCCTTCAGCACAATGCTATAAATCTTTAGCTAGGGGGACAACTGGGAGAAAACATATGAAACATGCATTCCCACTCATTACCTAATTGATCGCGGATCCAAACGGATGTCGGTTTTTACGAAAAGCAATTGGCGAGCTGCGCGTTTACTCACCAAACTACAAGAGGGGATTCAATACGCGCTCGTCCCACCTGATTTGAGAGGGCATATCGAAGCCTCGCTCCGGTAATATTAACCAAGCAAATAGCCAAAAGCATGAGCCAAATTAAAAAGTGTTATTTCCCTTCTTCCTGTGTCTAGACATTTAATCGTTTTGGTGCATATGTGCCGCATGCACATAAACCCCTCTGATTAGATATATTTGTACAGTCATTCACAGACACTTAAACAGGAGGCAGAATCGCACAAGTCATTTCTGCCCGTCTAACAGCATCACTAAGCATGCGGCTTTTGTTACAATCTGTCAAGTCAGTGTCACAATGGAGACCTAAACAACAACCACAACAGTCTTTAGGTTATTCTGCCTACCTGTCAAGCTTATCCTCAAAAGACCTACGAGCTCGATGTACCTCAAGGCAATGCACAGTTATGGAAAAGGTCAGTTTGTGATATGATTGAGTCTATTTAATTTTTTAGATTAGCAGATTTCTTGATTTGCAGTTGTTAGCGTCTTTCCTCTGCTCCTCTCATGATCTGCACTTCTGCTCATTTTAAAGCGCGCATCAGCCCAGAGAGCTCATGTAAACTCAAGTACAGCATAACTAGAAAATAAAAAGTTATCCCTAAAATGAAAAATGACACATTTTGACGCTGTTTCAGAAATCTTTCTGAAAAACTGGAAGCTTGGAGGCTTTGGGGTTTTGCTTTCTGGTTAGACTGGCTCCTCTGTATGGGATGTTTGCGGAACTAACCACGAGGGGGCGTTCAACCTTGGGCAACACCCCCTTACGCGCATGCAGGTGCACACACATACACACGAAGACAAGACGTGGCCTACAGGAACTTTACCATGAACATACCTTAAGTTAAGTCCTCCAAGTAGACCAGTGAAGGCCTAGAAGGACCAAAATATCTCCTAAAACAGGAAGAACAATAATCCCAGCACGGGATTACTGCATATCAAACATTTTCTTTCTTTCTATTCTTTTTTGTCTGTTTCACTAACCCAGACATCCAAAACACAAAATACGTTTTCATGAATCTCCATTGATTCCACGTCTCTGTTCTTTAATCCACTGAAAGTAGACCCTGTTTTCAGGATCCACGCTAATCCTCATTCATATTTCACATCTCTTTGCTGAGTATTCATCAGTTATGAGGCCTCGTGGAAAAACACGACAGACAGCAGACGAGCCTCATTCTGTTTTTAGCCTTGCATTTTTCTTAACATTAAAATAGAAAAAAAATTAAAAGACAAAGAAGTAGTAGTAATATTTTTAATTTTGATATTTAGATTTGCCACCTACACCTCAGGCCTGAATTTAGGCCACAAGACGAAACAAAATGTCGAAAAGCAGGGGACCGCTGATAATACTGAAAATTCTCTGAAGTGGGACCAAGAGTGGAAAAAAAAATCTCCTGGCCTCGTGACGTTTAAAATAGGCCTAAATGAACCTAGTTTTAAAATATGACAATATCTCATTTTACTTTCTATATAAATATAAACTACTAGTAGTAAATTCGTAATATATATTGTATTGGCGGAGCAGGTTATTTTGCTATCTTGGAGGGGTCTCCAAACAAAGACTCAAAAACAAAACCTGCCATATGATACTTTACGTATTTCTGTCACTGAATACGTTCTCCTTCTGCACCCAGTCTGTTTTTATTTACTGAGATATAGACACGAGCGCTTCTCTCCCCACAGAAGTAAATTACAGCCGTCGCTCTTGTCTCTCCGATTTGCAAATTAAATACATAAGCAATTAAAAAATCCAAACACAATCAATCATGTATACAAATTGTTGTTGCTTTAGGGTTTGAAATTTGGAGAAAACTTCAATCAGGGTAGGACGACTTTAATCCGGGGATCCAAATCCATTACCATATTTCATTACCTCTCCACTGCTGGAAACGGGAGGATGGGAGGGTGGTAGTGGTGGAGGAGGAAGAAGAAGAGGAGGAGAAGGATGAAGGGTTTGTAGACTTTTTTAAACGTTAGTAAGAATGTGGTGGAGTTGTGCTAATCATTTGGAGGCAAATTGAACCCACTGTTGTTGTTTAGGAGTTCCCCCCTTTCACTCCTGCTCTCCCCTTTTCCCTCTATCCGCCAAGAAGGCTTCGGCTGTTTTGCTTTTTTACGCCCGAGCCTCAAAACGAAAAAGCAATGAAAAATTAATAGCGCATGTTAACTCCACCAGCTCGTTTATTACACGCCCGCTGACTGTAAACATAATGAGAAAGCTCCCGTATCTCTTCTTAAGTTTTCATTTGCTTATAAAATATAAAAGTCATAACTAATAAATAAAATATATGGACTAGAGAGTGAACCGTCTTGGACTTCCCGGGGTGGAACTCGACCGTGTGCCAAGCAGGTAAATCGCTGAGACTGCTTGTCCCACCCACAGGCCCGATCAGATGGTCCTATTTGTAATCATTTGGCTCTTTCATAATGCAAGTAAAGACCAGTCTGTCATCTGCCAGGTGGAATAGAAAGGCCTCATGGCCGTATATCAGCCTAGTTTCTCTACTATGATGGGGCACTTGAGGTCAAAGCTAAAGCAGGCTACGCCATGTGAGGTCATGGTTGTCTTTCTCCCTCCCCTCCCCTGCCTCACTTCTTTCTCTCTTCCATTTTCATGGTATCGGTTGTGCATCACATAGTGTACTCTGCACAGTTTAGTGAGCGTTTTGGTCAACAACTTTTATACGGTGGCGTGTCAGCTTTGACTTTTGGAAAACACAAATCCTGTAGCTGAAGCTTGAATGGTCAGAGTAGTGCAGAGCAGTTCACTGGGTTTCCGAGGCGCCTGCATAAAAACAGGCTGGTAGAGAATGACGCAGAAGAATATACGCAGAGAAACGATATCACTGAGTGGGTCGTATTACTCTCAATACACCTGTATTTTACTGTGGACAGAAGACAGGCCAAGGGGAGCTAACATCATATACGAGTGTTGAAAATGTCTTATAAGACAGATAAATGCCTTGCGTGTTGTTGTTGTTGTTGTTTTAATAATAATTCACAGAAATAACAGCCAAGCTAAATGGAAAGAATCGAGTTTTTCTCTTTCACGCACTACCAGAAGCTTTTCTAGATTCATGTTCTTCCCCATTGATTCTCCTTTGTACTCCAGGCACGTATCTTAAAGTGAGAGGAAACATGGAGAGGCCGTAGGTACAGGCCCCGGGCCCAGAAGACTTTACACATCAGCATGGGAGGGGCCCTCCTTTAAACTCTGATTTCCTCAGTGGCTAAAAGGCTATCATCCAATTGCTACAAATCCCATCGTTTTCACCGTTTATCAGGGGCTAGGCCCACTCCACAAAAGACTGCAGAGGAGCCCTGGCTTGTCTTACAGAGCAGTGGCATCATCTGTAGAGAAATTTTCAAAGAAGGGTGACTCCAAGATTAAAAAAAAAAATTCTATTTCAAGACAAAGTGCCATGCTCTCAAAAGTCCTCCTTGACGCAATATAGTATAAATGAATGCGCAAAACAGCATTAACTGCAGTCTGAACCTCTATTAAAAATGTTATTCAACAGCTGTCTTAAATCTGTGAGCGTACATTTCAATATTCTTTCTAACAGGCAAAAGGAGGGGTCATGAAAGCAGATGTTGCTTTTCTGGAGGAAAAAAAGCTGCGTGGAGCCCGTTCAAAGAGGCTGATCACCTACCCACAGTTTCTTAATGACAAACGACGTTTTATCAATGCAGACACAGCGGGCAGCAATATGAAATGATGTGATATCCATTGGGTGCCATAACAAGGTCGATGGCCTGATCCATTGCTGTACCAGACCCTGCTGTTTTATGAATAGGCCTATAGGAGATTAACCTGTTGAATAAAATAATGGAGACACGAAGGAAAGAGTCGAGTTCACATCCTTTAGAGATTTGCATTTGACTGAAACGACCAGAGACGCCAACTTCTGTTTAACAAACTAGAAAAACAAATATCTCACATGGCCACCCTCACAAGACGCATTTTACACACATTTGTGAGACGTGGAGATACACAGGGACCACGATCTTGCGCAAATCCACGTTGCCTTTCAGTTCTAATCACCCACTCGGTACTAAGCTAACCCCATCAGGTGATTGACCAACACGTGGAGATGACCTGAAGCTCAATGCCACCCAAACCCAGCAACTTCAGCCACTTTTCCTTCTATGCCAGCAAATGACGAAAATAATAATAAATACAAAATAGCAAATAAACACCAAAACATATCTTTTAAAGAAGCAAAATTATAAACCGACAGCACTCAGGCACATTTTTTTTATCTTCTTTATCTCTTTAAATGAAGCCTAAGGAATTTCTAAAAGACAGCAACACGAAGACTAAAAGTTTCTGCACTTGTCCACAAAAGTCACAAACTTGAGAGAAAACATTGCAAGTAAAGCACGTTTTACACTTCAAAGTTAGCACAAAAGTTTACGGAGTGTTTCATTGCAGAGATCAACTCCAGAAACTTTTGTATAGTTTTTGTAATAGTTTAATAACTTGGAACGGCTTTAAAGCAAGTTTTTTTTTTAAAGAAACGTTTGTAAAAAGCTAAACTTTAACGTCAGTTTAAAAGTTTTGTCGTAAATAAAATTAAAAAGCAAGAAAAGCACAAGTTCACTAGATAAGCAGATGAGTTCTAGCTCTTGATGAGAGCAAAAATATAGCCAGAGTGAGACGGCGCGACCCTACCTGCTCTTCCCAGCCGCAGCGCAGGACTCTTGGGCCCCTGGTCCATGTTACTCGGTTAGAACAGGGGGAGGCGATGGAGGGAGAAAAAAGGAAAAGATCAAAAACTTTTTTCCAGCGTCTCCCTCTCCTCCTCCTCCTCTCTCTCTCTCTCTCTCTCTCTCTCTCCCTCTCCCTATCTCTCTCCCTTTCTGGGGCAGTTTTCTTCTCTCCCCCTTTCTCCCCCCCCCTTTTTTTTTGTCCCCTACTTTTGGGGCGACTTGTAGGTTGAAATAATTCGACCCTTCCGCTCCCTATTGCACTCCCTGCAAGTGCTCAGTCAGCTGCAACTAAACGCTTTAGGTGGAAAAAAGGCTTCGGGGGGAAGCGTGAAATGATCACGCCGAGTAAAAGAGCCGCTTTCTCAATGTGCGCTCATGTCCTGTCCTTTTCCTGCACGAGCTTGCACACACAAATTCAATGGGTGTACGCGCTCACGTGCACACATTAACGTGCGCTCCGACGCACGCGCACGGCCCTGCATACATAACATGCAACTTACAACCGCCACCCTTCCCTTCAGGGCCGCGCCCCCTCCCTCGCATCTGTTACCAAGTTCCACTTTACTAAACTTTCCCGCCCACACCCCACACCCCACTCTCCCTCTCTCTCTTTCTCCCTTTCATGTTAGATTCATTTCCTCTGATACCTCTGATTCATTCCCGGTTGATTGCTATGCAGGTTGATAGGTAACATTACAGCGCCGTGCGTAAAACTAGTGCGCTTTTTTCTTTTTTCCTTTTACTTAGAAATAAGAAAACGTTGGTTCACAGGTGGATTTCTGTTTAGTGTCCTTTCAGTGTCTCCCAAAAGAGTGCTCAAAGGAGTTTCTCCAACTTCTGTCCTCCTCTGCCGGTCTACACCTGTTACGCAGGATGCTCTTTACGCACGGACTCAGAGACTTTGGAGCAGGTGCAATACGTCGAGCTACAACTTCAGCTAACGTCACTGCTCTGCAGTTGGAGCGTACAGTCTTCCTCTGCGTGTATCTCGTGAAAAGAGTTTGTTACAAAATGGATAGTTCTGGTCCTTAGTCTTGATTGTCAGACACACACCTGTAAGCGCGTTACATTTAATTTAGAAATCGATTTTCCAACTGAAAATTTCCACTCATACTGATACTTACCGCTTTCTTTGGGTTTCTTAGAGTGTCTAGTGAAACACTGACGATATAGATCTCCTGATTTAGTGTTCCTTTGTAGGCTTTTCGTGTTATTACGGTCAGGTTTTGCTGTCGCTTTTCGTCAACAAGCCCAAACACGCAAATGCCCCCCCCCCCCCCCCCCCCCCCCCATAAATTATTATAAATACATTTATTACATATATTGATACATTTGCAACCTTTAAAATCAAACAGATATTAATCATAAGGCTGTGTAAATAATGACACTTGAAGACCAAAGTACCACTTTGAAGGAGCAATTTTAAAAGAGTTTCGCAGCAGCGTGTTCAGTAAGATTTTCACCAATAAGAGGGCATGAGGTAAAGCCGGAACGAAGGGGTGTCTTATGCAGCAAACAAACGCAATTGAATTATGCTTAAAAGAGGACTGATTCCAGGCGAAAAAACGTGGAAACAGCAGTACAAACGAAAGTGAATTTACTGTAAAAGACAAACACACAACAGTCCTAACTTAAGACTTCACCGCCAGTTCCTGCCGATCGTGACCATAAACAGGAATTAAGATTTAAGAGCGAAATTGAAGCAGTGGGTGTGTCTCTTTACTCGGTGTCTAACTTCTTCTTGCTTTCCTCCAGACAGCTGCGGGTCTCAGGGTTCACGCGCAGCCCCGAGACAATTGAGTGAGGAACAAAGCGCGAGACAGCGACCCATTTTGCTCTGCTTGTCGCCTCGCGCTGCAACACTACGACCCTGACCTTCGGCTCGCGCCCACAACATCAAAACATCAACATTAATGTTTCCTGTGTGGTGGCGAGAAAACAAAGAAGGAGGCTCTACTCTGACCTTCAGCCGCAGATAAATCAATTACAGACTTTTATGAGGAAAATATGAATTTATGCCGTGTTGGAATGGACTGTAGGCCACTTATGCGGGGAAAAGTTAGTCAACGGGATCTTTTGAACCCGCCTTTGCACATCGCACAGAGTGATTTGGTTAATAGTGCAGCCTGGTGTTGTCACTTTCCAGGCTAATGATGATTAGGCCTGCACACACTAACGTGGATTCTGTGTTTTGCCTGCAGGGGAAAGCTCTCGAATCCCCGGCAGAACTGTCTCATCCTTATCACTTCATGGACCCCCAAAAGTTGAATCTGTATGCAAGGCCACGGCTGCGGATTATTCACTACATTTCCTAAATGTGTGAGCTCGTGGAGAGAAAAATGTGCAATTATCTGCTATTGGGCTCTTTGAAGAAACCACACTATTGCATTCTGCTTGGTTTTAATTTGTGTGTTTTTCCTTAGTCTTTTCCAGAGACGCACATAAAGATGAAATGCACATCTTGCCACAATTATAATTTCAAACTACAAAACATAAAGCGGACACAGTTTGAGGGAGGGGGTATTTTTAAATCAGATTTGACTGGTAATTAATCTTCACTGTAGTGCAGTGAAATGCAGAAATGTGTAACGATTTTTATTAATCGCTCGAGGCAGTATAATAATAATAATAATTATTATTATTATTATTGTTATTGATGAAGATGATGATGTTAATAACGAGCTATAGACCATAAAAGGAAAAATTACTGTTTACATAGTGTATATGTAAAATACATATATACATCACGCATTTTAAATATATTTATGTAACAATGTGCACATAATTATTTGGGCTTATATGTTGCGTGTATGAAATATTTTACATGCAACAGGTTTTTTTTACATTATTTATTTATTTTGTTATTTTTTATTGTTTGTATTTCAAACATTTAGACAAGAAATAGTTTTTCCTAAATCCCTAAAATCCCATTTTTTAATTAATGAATTTATTTCTTTTTTGCAGTCTTTCATTTGTCTCTCCACTTTTTTTTGTTTTTGTTTTTGTTTTTGTTGTTTTGGCCTGCAGGACCTCTTCAAAGAACTCTCCACAGTTTAGATATTAATCATCACTTGTTTGTTTTTCACCCCGTACTAATTAATGTAATTAATATGAGTGGGGAGTAGCTGGATCGGTGACCCGAGCTCTGACCGAGCGGAACCGGAAAGAATCGCATTAAAGCGCGAGATAGAAGAACTAAAGGGACGATTAGAACAATAAGTAAACACGTAAACACAGGCGGAAATGCTCCTCGGCTCTGTGGGACTTTTGGCTTTCACCAGACCGGTTTAATTTAGTGTAAACTACACGGAAAAGACAAAGGCTTATTGCAGGCCTGCAGTTCTGTGGGGTTTCATTGTGTCAGTGCAAAATTACACATGCATCTGTGTTATCTGTGGAAGTTCACTAGTTGCGTGTTAAAGGTCCCGCCTCCAAAATTTCACTTAGATGCAGGCTATGCAAATTAGATATCGACGTGATTTACTTTTAACTATTAAAAGTAAAGGCAGGGCATTTGGACAATGACAGTTTGATTATGCTGTATTTAAATGGGGATCCAACTATACACAGCTTTTAATCCTATGCCTGGAGCTAATGTGTGCCACTGTAATGCTGGGTTTAATTTATATTTAATAATAATAAATTTGTATATCAGGTGAAGCAATACACTTTACTGCATTTCCCATCAACTGTAGCAGAGAGGAAAGCATCAGAAATAGAAAGTAGTAGCACCTTAAAATATACTCAAGTGTTCATTAAAATATTTTGTCTAACTTCAAAATGAACTACATTTACATTTCAAAAGAAAATTTAACAAAAAACACCCAACTTTACCTGATAATGATGTTTTGTTTGCTACCTAAATGTTATTCTTAAGTCCAAAGCCTCACATTCATATCAACACTATATTTTTTCATATTTAAAAATGAAAGGGACAGAACTATTTAAAAGCAGAGTATACTCTGGACTTATATCTTATATACTTCTTCATTTTACAATAAAGAAAAAATTAAAAAATTGTGGTTTTCCTGCTTTTATATATTTGTTAATCCTTCCTTAAATTCTGGAGTATTTAGTAACTTTTGTTTTTCAGCAATGTTATATGAATAAGTCTCACTCAGGGTTTCTAACTTGATTGTGTATTAGGTATGAGTTAAAAAAATACTCCCTCTCATCCACTTATGTGTTACATTTCTTTACAGTACATCAGAGAAACCTAATACCGACAGCCTTACAAAAAACCCCAAAAACTTACCTCTGGTGCTCATTGTTTTCCTAGAAATACTCAGAGCCACAGTGCTGATTGAGCTTACCTCTATATCCCTGGGATTTAATTCAGAGTGGCACTTCACTGTGGCGACACAAGGTTCCCTTTCTGCGGCCATGGTGCCTGGGTGTCGTTGTGGCTATAGAGGCTAGAAAGGGGGCTTAAGGGCTGCAGGGCGGATTGAGAAATGGGACACATTATTTGTCCATGAAACATTATGTGACACAACATGACACCAGGCCATTTGTATGTAAAGGTAAACATTTCAGCGTGACAATTCGACAAGAGCGGACAAGGCTCCTGTCAATGTGGTTTTATACTTGCAGCTGAGAAAGAGGTGTTGTGGCATCGTGTGGTGATGAAGTGTGTATGTGGGACTTTGTGTGTGTGTGTAGAGCTTGTGTTCACAAATTTAATCCCCATAGACACAAGTCACTTGGTCTGGCCTGAAAAGGTGTTGTCAGGCTTGCTCTCTTGTTTTTTTTTTTTCCAATTGAAAGCATGGACAGACTGTTGATCACAGAGCTTCACAAAAACAGTTTCCTCTGGGTGTGCACACAAGCGTGTGTGTGTTTCACCTGTACTTGACATGCATTCAATATGAAAAAAGATCATCGTCAGAGAGTCCTGATAATGCAGGTTAGATTTTAAGCTGCAACCTGAAACAAATAAACCCTGGAGCATCCCGGTGGCATCGCTCTGGATCTCCACTCTTCTTTGTTGGCTTGTTGTCTCTTAATTTAAGAGATAGTTTAGTTGTGAGCCCTGATCAGATGCATTGTACTTTCTGGTGTCAACAGAGTGTCCAGCCACTGTGTTCAGTATTGTAAAACAACTCATTTTAAATGAATTTAGCATCGTATCATGAAGTACTTTAAGTGTCAGGTTTGTCATTTCATCCATATGGCCCAGGCATAATATGAGGTCATTTGTGGCTGATCTGTGTTACAAATTCTATGTCTGAAGAGAGGTTTGGAGATCAAGCTTGCTAAACTTTGTGTAGAACTGAGAAAACAAAGAAATATTCTCTTACATGGTACAAAATTACAAGCAATACCCCGGTGACGAGTTATCATTCCCCTCTGGTTGTGCTTTATCATTTGTTCCTTCCTGCCTGTGAGCTTTGCCACTGATTAGTACATGCTCTACTTGGCATATTAACTCCAGAATCTACTGAATCTCTCTAATACACCACCAGTTTCTTATCCCACAAAGCTATTTGACGCTGCAGTGTCTCTTAGAATTAATGAGAATGTAACACCTGCATTAATGTGACCAAAAAGATCAAACCTTGACTGAGGCGACAGATACGATAGATTACATGCGATGCAGTGAAAAAACCCCAGTGATGATGGGGCTTATACATTCTGTACATCCAGAATATGTGAATGACTTCAGCACTGAGGGCCCCATATGGGTGACGCACAGGAGCCGTTTTTGTTCAGAAGCGCTGATCCAGGGAGAGCCTTTTTTTTAAGGGAATTCCTTCTGCCCGGCTGCTTCGATACAGACCGGATGGTTGAATTTACATATATACAGTAACAAGAAAGCATGTGGCAACAGTAGAAAGGGAAGCAGACCTCTTTTAGAGAACTGAAACGAGCTGATGCAACCAGTTATGGATGGAGTAAACATCTGAGCAGATGCTGGACGCGTTTTTGAAACACCTTACTATTACTTCTAGATCTCCGCTATTATTTTCCTTTTTCAATACAAATCAGCTCCACAACTGTTTGGCTGCTATATTTAGATTTTTATTTTTTTAAAAACTTCTATAAACATTAAATGTGAAGCAAGAAGGCAAATGCAGAACATTTAAATTTGGAGTGGATGCCCATCATGTTAATTTTTGAGAGAATGAGCGCAGATTAATCTCTTAAACCCCAGTTTAGCTTTTTGGGGCTTGTTTTTGTTTTGTTTTTTTGGTTTACAGTTTGACTTGCACAAAATATCTCTCAAAATTTAAAAAGCTGGGAGACTGTAGGGCTAAAACTGGTCATATTATTTTGAGACACCTTTACTTATCACAAGGCCAGGATTGATTCAAGCTCACCTTCACCTGCTTTTAAAATTAGAGAGCGACATCAGCTCAACAATGAGTCACTAAAGACTGATGCTGTTATTGAACCTGTTCTGACAAAAAATTCTTAACTTGAGCTGCACCAAATAGAAATTAAACACTTCTGTAGGAATCTTATAGTTAGTAGAAAAAAATATGAGGTTTATTAAAAAACACGTTCCTGTTGGAGATACTCCATTGGTGGTATTCCAAACCTGCTGTTGAGAATAAAATATTTTTTGCTTTCTTAAAATATTCTGCTCTCTCTGGCCAACAGCAATATCTATCACAAACAAACTGACATGCATATTTCAAAACCAGTGACATTTTTTTTATTTTTCATTCGGACTTATATAGTTGCCAACCATTGTCCTCACAACTGATTATTAATTGCATGCTTACTCTCAGGTAAGCATAGTCCATGGTTTCTCATAATGCAGTCAGAAGCTAGAGGTCAGATTTTTGCCAGAGAAAGCAAGTGTTCCACTCCATTTTGTACAGGTTCTTCAAATCACAACTGCAGACAAAAAGAACAGAATTGGGGCTTTTTTTGTCATCAGTTACACACTTACAAAACAAAAATGACCATCAGCTGTAGAATATCGCCTTTACACCGGAGCGGCTGACAAGAATCCAGCTTTGATAAAACATTCCGGAGAAAGCTTTTCCAAGTCGTCCGATACCAAATGGAAAGAAGGGGCCGCTATGGAACATACAAACACCACCAAATGAGAGCAATGACATGCTTCTTTTAACTTCTTCTCTTCAATAAAGATCATTCATCAGGCAGAACCATCCCTTCTGGAATGTGTGATTGGAAATGAGGGGACTTTAAATCCCTCTCCCGGACACTCCATCCATCTTCAACACGCCACTGGTCTGGGCACCACTGGCCTGGAGATGAATCGCTGAACCAGATGCCTCCATTCAGCCGATCTCTTCTACCTTCATTTAAAATAATAACAGTAAATACCACCAAATGCGTAGAACCCAAAATCAGGCAGTCACATCACAATTTCACTGGGGCAGTCAGGCATCTCGGACCTGCATCCAATTTAGAGAGATACAGGGAGGCAGAGGAAGCAGAGGGTCCCACGCCCACCCGTCTGCACCTCCTAAAAACAAAACAGGTGCACAATATTAAGTATGCACCTGTGTGTACGCACAGGTGTGTGTATGTGTATGTCAGAGGTATACATAGACTAGAAAAGGTGATAGTGTTGTGACATGAGGTATAGACTAACCTTTGGAAGGAAACAATCCAACTCTGTGATGGCCTTTCCTGTGATGACACGCATGGAGAAACCTCAGGAATCAGATGGCATTCACCCTCTGATTCCCTATCATAACGCCATTCTCTCACCACTATTATGATGGCGACATTTATAGCAGGATATACAGAGCTCGTAATTATTCTCATGATATGGAGGAGAGGAAGAGGGAGATGGATGTTAATGTTACACAGCTTGCACAAGAGCCAGGATGGCGTAATTTTGCTGTATTCTACGTGTCATAAATATGACTGATGGCGATACCCAGTCTGTTGAATTACATTTACATATAGATTTACATTCCCATCAACATGTAATAAAGGCACGGGCCTGAAGGTTCATACTAGTCACTCACACATTCATGCTCACACCAAGTGAGCATACCTACATATTCAGAGGATTTACAGCTGGTATTTGGACCTTACTGTAGATGTATACATCAGAGAAATGATGCAGTAAAACAACATATAGGGCCCTGAGGGATGTTTTGTTTGCAGAAACAATATTTTTGGAAGTAGAGCAGCCTGGCTCACTTCAGTGTCAAGTTTGACAATTAAAAGTTTAGCAGAGGAGGTTCGCGTTCATGAATCACAAAGAAAATCCACCTTAAGTACGCAAGACTTGAATACTAACTGTTGATGATGGAGGTCTCTTACTTTGTTGACAGTTTTGGACATTTTGTCTTTGTCAGCAAAAAGCTGGAAGCAAATGAGAGGAAATGGGTAGATTCCCCATTTGGACTTAAACCAAATGAGTATCTCCATTCCCTTGGCTGCCAGCACACTAACAAACTATTTAAACCAGTGGTTTCATATGATGATGCTTAGCAGTTAAAGTAAGAGAGAAAATATTAATGAAGCCTACCTGCGCAAGCAAACAACCTACAAACAACAACAAAAATCTTTTTTTCTTCTAATTCTTAATTGACAGCCTTCTTAAATTATCTTGTGGTACCATGAGGGATTATGACCTTCAGATCTTTTGAGATCAACACATTTTCATTTCATCTTTTCTTCATTGAATCAATGTTGGAATTTTGATAAGAAAATGAATTTCTAGTTGAATTGTTGTAAAAGAAATCCAAATCAAAGAAGAATAATCTCCTTTTATATCAGAATAGGCATCACAAGCAGGGGTGCCACCGGGTGGGTGGGGGGTGGGGGGGGGGGGGGGGGGGCAGAGGGGGCATTGGCCACTGCACCCACACTCTCTCTCTCTCTCACACACACACACAATATAAGGCAGGGGAGACTGTCCTATATTGGTAATAATGTAATAATGTTACAGAAACGCTTGAGCCAATCCCTGGACACATCACTGGTGGATCTCAGGGCCAACACAGAAACAGGCAACAGTTCACACTCTAACATGATGTAATATTTATTTGAGAATCATTAAAGCAGTGGACTTCCAGTCAATCAATCATTCAAGACAGATTATTTTGGAATTCAAAGTCTTCTTTGGTTTTCATATAAACCTTTTTTTTTTTTTTGGTAATATCAACTTTAATAGCAGGCAATTAACCAGGCATATAATTTTTTTCCTTCTCTTTTCATTGCGATATTTTTGAGTAACTTATACAGCATAATAAAACAGGAAGTTTTGTTTTTGGTGTGCCACCCCAATATTTTAGTAGACCGCATATGGCCAACCCTTTGAAAACATTTTGGAGGCACCTCTAATCATAAAATGAAAACATAGATAAGGAAAAACAAAACTAAATGTACAAGCAGGACTTGAAAAAACAGTGCATATCTTTGTCTCTATATAATCAATTATAATTCACTATAGTAATTTAGTAAAAAACATTTTACGAAACATTGTTTTTAAAAATTTGCTGCTTTAAATTTTAAATGTTGTGTTTGTAAAATGCTGTATTTTATTATTTTGTCTCTGTCTCTTTTTTGTTTAGTAAATTGCGTTTTTTCGTCGTTCTTTCTAGCTCTAAAAACCCCATAATTACTACCTACAATACTGACACAACACAGGCTTGTCAGTTGTTAGTAATGAAAATAAAAAGACAAAAATACTTATTTTAGGCAAAGGGGAGAAAACGAGCGAAATACAGTCTCAAATAACTATTTATAGAATAAAGGCTCTTCTTCTTGGTATCCTGTAAAAATTACCTGTGTTGGGGAAATCATGACCTTTCAGTGTCCGAGATGCACTTTGTTTCAACACTCATAACAGTCTTCGCATTCGACGTGAAATGTTACGGTCGGCCAACTTATTTTCCTCGGACAAACCCGGAAGTTGTTTGTCTGTCTCCTGTGCTGGAGGCGCAGGAAAAGCAGCTCCAGCCTCCGGTAGCAGTACCTTTCCAGTTTGTTTCCAAAGGTGAGCTCATACACACTGACATTATATATTAAGCACACACAGTGGTGGCCTTGAGTAGGGCTGCCTCAGCTCCTTGTATTTATGTTCTTTCATGTGTGTTTGAGGCTGAAACGCTCCATTGTTTACATCCGAGCAGTTGCTCTGCTGCTTAGAAACACGTGGATGGAGTGGACTGAGACATGTCAACCAGGGACTGCCGATACGCTAAAATAACTTTTAAAAGCCCAAAAAAAGCTTAGCGAAAATTCCCGAGCTACCTGTGTTTTATGGCGTGTTACTGTTTAGTGAAGCCTCGGTACTCTGATAAACAGCTCGCATGTTCCCCAGTAAGCTAGCTCGTTAGCATTGAGCTAGCCGGGGTTACCATTAGGCTAACTACAATTGGAGAGTACACAGTTATAAAACTGAAGTTTCTGTTTGTCACTGCAATGTAACCAGGCTGCTGGATGTCCGAGATGTCTGCCTGTCACTCTAGTCTGTTTTTGGCAACCTAACTTAAGTCAAATGACCGCTTGGATGTTATAAACTCCACATTGCAACCATAGCATAATCACACATTCACTAAAATTAAAGAAAAATGTATGTATAATCAAAAGGCCTCATTACACAGTTTTGTGCAAAAGGTGACTTCTGATGTTTGTGTGTGTTTTAAACTTGTTTTTTTTCTTAAATTGTTAAATAAACTCTACTCAGCAGGGTTCTTGGAGGGGTTATATATATATATAAAATAAATAAATGACCTGTTTTGAAAGTATTTTTATAACTGTGTAATTGCACCTCCAATACAATCAATCCACTCCTTTTTGGTCACTAAATATATCTTTTGTAGAATTGTGATGTTCTACAAAACTGTGATGTTTACTGGGATACATAAATGATATCTAAAAGCTGCTTTGTCAGAAACTCATTGCATCTTCTACATTGTTGCAGGGAAGTTCTGGCTTAAAATTACTTATTATCATTCATGAAAGATATGTTTCACATAAGTTTCACAAATTACAGGCCAATAAGTCATTTACAACAGGTTAAATATGGGCAATCATTTTTTGGTAGACACTAGAAATCACCTTTTGGGAGATGATCACTCTTTTGCATGGCACTGGTTAAAAAGTGAATATCTAGCAAAACATTGTCTAGTATTCAAACTGCTGACCTGTAATATGTCAGACATATCTTCCTTGAATGATATCAAGGTATTTTGCGCCAGAAGTGCCATATGCCAAAATGGACAGTATTGGTTATAATGTAGAACACAGACTATGTACAAAATGCAGAATCTTAAGGACATTTGTCTTTATTTTATCTATTACTCCCTTCAAAAATCATGCTGAAGACAGTTTATGTAAGAAAAAGATATCAGACATAAAACACACAGAAACATAAGAAATCACTTTTGTCATAACGCTTGTTCAATACCTGGCTGATACTGATTTTTAAAGATTGCAGTGGGTGGTATGGTGGTGCAGTGTTACCTGTTGCCTCACAGCAAGAAAGTCCTAGGTTTGAATCAAGTCTGGAGCTTTTCTGTGTAGAGTTTGCATGCCTGCCTCGCAGCCTATGACAGCTTAGTTAGTTTCCAGCCTTCTTGCAACCCTGAAGAAAATAGGAGGATGGATGGATCTATTCCAATGTCAGTATATCAGCCAGTATGTTTTTGGATAGCATGTAGTACTGCAAAAGTGTTATATGTAATGTAGTCACCAGTCCTTAGCTGGGCAAACTACATGCAGACACCATTTAGTTACCTCAAGTTAATCCAAGCATCTTATAGGCCATTATCCTCCAACCAATACATTAATTGATTATATTAATAGATTATTATTGGTTCAATAGAGTTTGTCCATTCTTTTAGTATTGTAAGTATAAGATGGCCTCCTAATTATTAAGATGATGATGTGCTTTGTTTGAAGAATTGTGCTCTGAATGATATAAGAAAAGATCAGTTAAGTTGATTCAATGTTTTTTTGTTTTTTTCTTTTCTTGAAACATAAAATGTACTTTTCTTAACTGCTCATCCAGCTCAGGTGGATCCCAGCTGTCTTTGGCTGAGAGGCGGATACCCGTTTGTCATGTCTGTAGGGACAAATGACCATTCACGCTCACGTTCACCTCTCTGGACAATTTAGAATCACCAGTTAACCTAACATGCCTGAATTTTACTTAAAGCTTCTCAGATACATGCACATTCACAATTGAGCCATATGTAGGTGTTTTCTGTTCTAATGATTAGTTAAATCTCACAGCTATGAAGTAAATTTTCAGAGTCTCCAGTTCACTTTTTTTTTTTTAACCAAAACTACAGATAAATTAAACCTTGTATTTCCTGTTTCGGTGTAAACCCATAGGGACTCACGTGTGAATATGCACAGCTGGCTAATAGAAACGTCAGTGCTTGATATTTGTTGATCTCTACTAAATTCATTGTGTCCTAATGCAGCATTTGTAAAACGCATTTCAGCTGCATTCATAGGTCTTATCATTCATAGGTCTGTCTGATCTATATTAAATCAGACATTTAGACTGTGAGCATGATTAGGATTGAAACTGAAGTAACTAAATAGAATTTAGACACCTTTGCATCTTGCCTGTTGTTTTTCTCTTCACTTTTTTTTCCTGGCATGTCAAAAAGTTTTCTGTGGAAAACCCCTCTCTGGTTTTGGTGAAGCTGAGTTGCTTCACCAAAACAGATGCAATGGAGCTAACAGAGTCCAGAGGTGTTGTTCAGGTAGCATTTTAATTGAGAAGATTAGGAGGAATCACCTGTGTTGTCAGACCATGACTGTACCCGGCCTTTAAGTATAGTACATTAAATTCCACTACTGTAAAACACAGTGAGTCATTTGTCGGCTCCCAGTCCCTGTGAGCTGCTGAAACTTTCAACACAACGGTCGCCCCTCACCAACCGGTAAGATTTTCTGTCCCTTTAATCCCTTGTGGCCGGCTTGTGACCGTGTAGCGTGGCTTTTATGCAGTGTGTGTGCGGCCTGGGAGCCAATCATCTCCAGCCATCATGGCACAGACACGCAGGACTGGACAGAGCAATGGGCCGGTGCCCCTTCTCTGTCCACTTTGTGTGTGTGTGTGTGTGACTGTGTGTGTTAGAAAAAGACAGACAAGCACTGGAAAAATTAACACCACAGTGCGTAACCAGCTAATTCAACAATTTTTTGGTGTCACGTTAAGTGTTATTTAAAGTCGTCACCTGGCAGGTAAAAAAACTTGGGTCTTGTTTGCTTGAGCCAATGAAGACAGCTCCGATGGAAAAAAAAAAAGTCTACATGTTAAAAAAAAAAAAAAAAAATCTGAGTTCTCTTGAGCTGTGTCCGCTCAGATTTCTTAACAAGGCCTCATGGTTTTCCGAGTAAGATGGAAGTTTCCTGTAATTGATGTTGGCCTGTGTTTCCTTCAGTTCGACAGCGCTGTGGATACCCGCCATATAACTTAAGAGAGGAAAATGACGACAGCACAATTCTGGTAATAAAGTAGAGCTACTAATTAGTCTTGTATATTAGACCTGACGTGGTTGATCAGTGTTAAATATTTGAATGGTGGGATAAAGATTTCATGTGCACAGAAAAAAAAGAAGAAATTCTAAACATTACTAGAATTGGATTGGTATTGATGAAGATTTTGTAGCTGATATCAGGCAAAATGAAAACTAAATAAGTTTAATTTTTGTATTCAGTTTTGAATCTTTTGAAAAACACACTCAGTTAGGAGAAAGATTGGTTGCAGCAAAGGAGCACATCTTTTTCTAAAATTAACAAATGTACACTATTATGACACTAGTAAAAACACAATTTGCTATTTGTGCCTTATTTTCCCGAATAAACCACTGAGCAGGTGAATCTGAATCCAAAGTGATGCTTTGCAAAGAGAATAAATAGAATAATCCTTTAATTGTCCCACAAGGGGAAATTTGGGTGTAACAGCAGCAAGAAAGACACATATGCAAACAAACAGTACATAAGACACAGAACAGAAACATACACAATTTTTACATATTTACATCAAGGACAATGGTTACCAAAAACAGAGTACTGTACCATTATTAAATTAAATTAAATGAAGTTAAGAGGCAAACCCTGGTTATAGTGTGACTCGGTTGATAAAATAGTGCAAGTTACAGCGCTGATGTAAACCTCTGTTTGTTGGGAGCAGTTTTGATTGTACAGTCTGACAGCTGCAGGGAGGAAGGACCTGCGGAAACGCATAAAGAGCTGCTGGTTGGTGAGCTGTTATGATTGCCTACTTAAAGCTGGTTTATGTTGGTGATGGTAACCAGTGTTAGCAGTTTAGAAATGAATTGTTAAAAAAAGTGAAGTTTCCCACGCGTAAGAATTTCTTTTGATTTTATTTTGACTTGCATAATAGAAAACTCTTTGATTTTTTTTATTGTGGGTAGATTAAGCCTTTTATTTCTTTGGGATTTTGGAAATGTGAAAAGAATTTGATTGACTCGTCTTTACAAACCAAATGATAATAACTAGTGGTCAATAACTGTAGGCTAAAGTAAACTGTCTGTTTGTTCTTCTTTTTCCAACTATAACACAGCAGTGTATTAATAATGTATAATTTGATGCTTGATAATGAGTTAGACAATGTGATGCTGTATTATGTTGATTTTGTGTGCTTTTCAGCCACTGAAGTCGCCATCTCCTCAGGTGTGTGCATGTGGTTGTGAGGATGTACAGTGTCTACCAGGACCGGGAGAGATTGGAGGATGATCTCTATCAAGAGGAAGAAGAGGACTCTGATGGGTCAGAGGCCAACAGCGAGGTGGAGTTCCACCTTTATAGCCAGCTCCACTACTCATCCAACCTTGGGGAACTAGAGGAGCAGGAGGGTGAAGAAGAGCAGAACCATGAAAGAGAGGACACCCGGCAAAATAGGGTTACAGATGGTGATAGAGGACTAGAGGAAAAAACAGGCATCAAGGCTCTGACACCTACTAATGGCAGCCTGCAGCAACACCTGAAGCAGAAGAAGAAGAAAGAGAAAAAGGACAAGCCGAAGAAGAAAAGTGACTCTAAAGGTCAGAGGTTGCCATCATCACTTTTCGAGGAGGTCATCGTGATCGACTCCGGCCCTGACGTCATCTCAATCTCTGACGATGACAGCGCTGAAGGTGATGAAGGGATCTGTGCTTTAAAGGGTCGAGGCATGCAGACTTCCACTCCAGCGCAGCAGGTAGAGCAAAAAGTGAACTGCTATCCATGTGTCACATTTACTTTGTTAGCCAGTATTACCCTGCTGATGAACTGTAGATAAAGTCATTTTAACATCAGTCAACACAGTGGCAGAGTAACTAGAAAGTTTGCAGAGTAGTTGTTGACACAGAAGTATTTATATTTAAGATACGTTTAAAAAAATTAATTAAAAAAAAAGGTAAATGCAAAAATAAAGACACATTTTATGAAACATATTATTTATGGTGTTTCCAGTTTATTAAAAAAAAAATCCGTCTGGCTTAGGGTAGTGTTAAACAATCTGCAAACTTGTCTCTGACATGCATAAACAAGAAAATGTGTTAAGAAGCACCTCTGAGCAGATTAAACATGCTAAGGAACAGATGCTTTACCTCTGAAACAATTCCTGTGGACACTGAAACAGCGCTGAAGCTCAGCACGTCAGTTTGCAGCTGCACCCTGTAGTCTTGGACTTAATTGCCCATCCAATTTGGTTACTCCTCCAGCCATCCAAGATCAGCTGCCTTTTGGTGCCTTGGGTATTAAGTCAAACCTTAACTTAACTTAAAATCTGAGTTTGTCAGTCATAATCAAAACTGACTGAATGTTGATGACAGTATGTGTGAGCGGTAAGTCTGCCAGATGTCCGTGTGAAGAGTAAAACCAATTTTTTTACTTCAGGTTTTGACACTAATGCAACTTTGACAAACTAGGCCAGCTGGGGCCTCATACTAGCAGCAGATAAATGTTTGCATATGGTCTTGCACAGAATGGGGTCAGGGGATTAAATCCACAGTTCCCAGTCACTTAAATATGAAGCTTATTACAAAAGGATGTCCAATGGCTCAAATGAGCTGTAAAAATAGATTACGCCCAGCATGTGGACATCTAACTTTGAAGACTTTTATGAACGTCTTCTTAGACATAGCAAAAGTCACCATAAAGTTAAAGCCCCTTTATTTTGTAATTTGTGAGACATTATCAGAAATCTGGCTTCCATCTTCATTTTTGATTTTTTTCTGTCCTTTGCAAGCTACTTCTCAGTGGTCACTGGCACCAGGCTTAATTACTGCTGTTTTCCATTTTGAGCTGTAGCATGGCTTGTGAATGACTAGGTGCTGCAGGTGTAATGCTAGCAGTGAAGTAATGATGTTTAACAAAGGACAAAGCAATTTCACAAACCATCACCTTTATCGCTGCTTTGTCATTTGATCAGTTCAGTAAAGCTGCAAGGTAAAAAAATAAATAAATAAAGGATTTGACATCTGATGCACACTAATTGCGTGTATAATTCATCCATGTAGGATGCTCAGAAAAGGAAAAGGACTCCAGGTGTGCCTGTGACTGTGGAGTCCAGAAGTTCACAATCGGATTCAGAAGAGTCAGAATCCGAATCTGAGTCCGATTCATCTGATTCGGATGGCCTGGAAAGCTGGATGATCCTGGGTCAAGGGAATCAGTTTGGCGACCACTCCATCTCACTCAACCTGGAAGGAGGGTCTCACAGCGAATTGGGTGTGTTGTGTGTCTGTCTTTTGTGACCTTATTTAATCGTGACTCCTGTTTGTACTGAGAAATAGTTAGACCTACAGTGCTGTGAAAAAGTGTTTGCCCCTTTCTAGATTTCTTATTTATTTGCATATTTGTCATGCTTACATATGGAAGCCCGTTTCCGCCACTAAATAAAAACAAAAAAGGTAGTATCCATAACTCAAAATTTTGAGTTACTTTTCTCAAAATTTCGAGTTAGCTCTGCCAATCAAAAATATATGTGAATGAGGTCGCTTTCTTGTTACCCGGAAGCATATGGCGCAGAGGAACGCGCACTCAAAAATGGATCCCAACAAATTGGTGCTTTCGCGAGTACGTTTGCTGATAGTAACACCATGTGATTCAGCTAATAACACAGGGATTTCATCATTTGTGAAGCCAGGCTGAAAACACTCAGCAATCTGTGCATTCACGACTGGATATAATACCGGTAGCTTAGCTGTAGCATTTGTAGCTGAGGGCTTCAGCTTCCAGGTAACAAGGAATTCACGTAGATTACTGATTGGCAGCGCTAACTCGAAATTTCAAGTTACTTTCTCGAAATTTTGAGAAAAAAACTCGAAATTTTGAGAAAATAACTCGGAATTTTGAGTTACGGATCCTTTTTTTTTTTTTTTTTTTTTTTTAGTGGCGGAAACGGGCTTCCATACTTACATGTTTCAGCTCATCAAATAAATATTTTCACGGCATTGTATTTGGGCTGCACCTCTTGTGTGGCCCAGTTCATTCAGAACACTTAGTCTACCTGCACAGCCCATTGATAAGAAGCAGGCGTTAGGCTGCACTGAGAACAATCTGTGTGAATGCGTGTTTGTACATACATAAGCAGCATCTATGTCTGCATGTTTACGAACTTGTAAGCTTTTAGCATTCCTGGCACCGTCTGCCCAGCTGCTCGCTTCTCTGATGCATCTTTAAATATGTTTGTGTGCATTATGTATTGATATATGTGTGTGAGTCTGCAAAAGTGTGAATATTTGTGTTTATAACATATTCTGGCTCTAATCAGCATGCATGCGTACATACACGTGGATACCAGCAGTCATAACGCTAATGCCAAAAACAAACAAACGGAGAAACGGTAACGCAGGAGGAGAGGGAGGGGAGGTTTGGGAGAGATGGGAGTAATCAAAAAATGAATAAAAATGTTCCCTGCAAATCTCTTCAGATCTACACATTATCTTAACCTGCAGCCTCAGCAACCTCTCCGGCTCCCTCCTCCTCCTCCTCCCTCCTACCTAACGCTCTCCCATCTCATTCTTTTATCCTATTTTCTCACTATTGTGCTCTCTCTCTCCCACTCTCCCTCTCACCGTTTCTTCCTCATTTGAATTTCCCTGGGCTGATGTTTCTGCAAGAGTGCTCACTGCCTCCTCTACACACAACTGGGCTAAAGGAGGGGGTCTGTAGCTGGTGGGAAGGCTTGAGGTTTGGCCTGGTTTTGGGAGGAAAGGAGGATTTTAGGTCTCTGTCTTTCTCTCCCTCTCTGTCTCTCTCGTCTGGTTTCTCTCTGTGATCTTTGGAGCTTGACCTCATGTCTGCACATGGGGGGTCATGGGTGTGGTGTGGATGGGGTCTTAAAGTGAGAGGAATCGGGGAGGGGGGGGGGGGAGTTTTTAAAAAAAAAAGGAGAAATAAAGGCGAGGAAATTAAGGAATGAGCCTGAGTAGTCTTGAACTGTGCCTGAATTTAATACAACTCACTAATTCAAACTTGGTCCTGAGTATGTTGGGCGTTTACACTAAAAACGGGCCAAAATATAAAAATTTTTTCTTAAATCTTAAGAAAAAATTCTGAAAAGCACAAAAACTAAAATTGAACTGATCCCAGATTACCGTTTTCTATTCATTCCAAAACCGATAGGGCTCGTGGGGTGCTGTATGAAAACTATTAAAACACATTAGTGAGCCACACTCCTGCCACTGTAAAACATTTCCAAGTGCACCAAATGTGCCATTCTGCAGATGCATTCCCTAAGAAATACATCGTTCACTTTTTTTTGTAATTCTTTGAAACAAAAAAAGCTTATTTTAGAAATAAATGGTGTTTTTAAAAAAATAGATGGTAACCATTAGAGCTAAAAGACAGAAGTTTGCTTTATGCAGTTTGTTTTATGATTAAGCAAAATTCACGAACTGTGTTTTAAAGGTTGTCACCTGTTAATTAAATTAATAATCAAATAAGATGTCTGTTGATCTCAACTGAAAATTTGGTTTTATAGCTCTTTGAAGAATTATGAAAAAAATATTTAGTGTTATTAAATCTTTGAGAAAAAACTAACAAAAAGTCAAATGATTTAGTGTGTACTAAATGTAACCTGACTAGTAGTGGGTTTTTAAGGAATGCAAGAAGTCATGATAATCAATATATCTGCATAGATTTATACACGCATCTCTAAAGTGTTGCATACTCTGCTACATGTGCTGCACGTTTTCAGATGGGTTTAAATGGGACGGCACATATTTATGTGTGACGAGCCAGTATTGGACCGATAATGTCGCTTGCTGATACATCTTTGTGTGAAGTACGCGCTGCAGCTGACTTGAATGTATGTTTGGGACACAGTTTTGATTCCCTCTTGCCTCCACCTCTCTGATGGTGTAGGTTTAAAAACACAATCGTATGCTGAATCATTTTCTTCTTTTACAATTCATTTCACAAGCTTTTTTACTTGGAAAAGATATTCAGAGAAAAAGGCCAATTTTAGGTCGCTGAGATATGGTTGTTTGAATTTTTATGGCAACCTTAATCTTAATCGTTACATCCATAAACCAGGGCTTCAAATATAAAGATTGATTTCTGTTTTTTATATGCCATGTTGTGAGTTCTGTAGCTTTGGTTTCTGCATTTGTTTGTGTGTGTGTGTGTGTGTGCGCATGCGTGTGTGTGTGTGTGTGTGTGTGTGTGTGTGTGTGTGTGTGTGTAACCATTTTGCACAGCAGCGACTAATAGTATTTGTACGCCTAGACCCCATCTCAGCATCACCATCAAATCACATTCACTACACTTAGTCTCTCCCTCTCGCCTGCAGAAATTTAATCTGTTCATCCTCTTTCTCTCCCTCTTCCGCCTACATGTTGTCACTTGTTCACATACTTTTACAATCTAATCTTTTCTCACCCTTGAGATAAGTTTTTTTTTTTTAAATAATTTTTTTAATCAAGAACGTGAACACACATGCACACACAGTCTGAGTGGCTATCTGTCACCTAGCTGTTAGTAGCGGGTCCTGCTGGCTGGATCTGTAAGGACAACGAATAGGTAAAACAAAAAAAAAAAAGAGAGAGAGAGAGAAAAGATAGTTGAGAGAAGGAGGGTGAGCGAGGGCCGTCTGCCTGTCCGGCAGCTATGCAGCAGCAACCAGACGGAACAAGAGAGCGAAAACAGGTCTTCCCAAAATCCAGCTCAGTGCCTTTCCCACCCGAAGAGGTGTGCGTCTACTTCCCCGTGAATGAATCTGCGGTGTAGGCGGGGTGTGCTGAAGCTAAACTTGAATTGTAAGTGGTTAAACTTCACTCTATGGTCACACTCCCCCCCCCCCCCCCCTCCTCCCCCCACCCCCAGCTCTCTCCTCTTCGCTTTTTTTTTTGTCCCCTCGATCTTGGTCAGTGCACACCAAACTTTGTTTGAGGCTTAGAGTCAGCTCTGGCTTGCTATCAGGGTGGCCGATCACATCAGAGTGAGCCTGAGTGTGTGTGTGTGTCAATGTGTGTGTGTTTCACTGAAAGTCTTGGTGAATTAGAGAGAAGTGAGTGTTTGTATGTAATGGTTAACTCTGACTCAGAGAAAAGCGAGGTAAGTCTGTTCACTTCTCTCCTCTTCTTCCTTCATCATTTTCTGTGTGCCATCTTTTATAGTCCTGAGAGGCTGTTCCATACTCAGATTTGTTTGTGGAAAGTAGTTGCACAAATGTTTTCAGCTATATGTGTGAATGAGCCACACTACTTTAGGCCTAAAGCTTTCTTCTGCTGCTTCTTGCAGCATCTGTGTACTCTAAAGTTGCATGCCAGTGTACGCACAAAGTGAAATACGGATTTAGCTGTGTGTATTTTCTTTTTGCTCTGATTATGTGTGAGAGTGCACGTTTATGTACAGGGCATCGGGATTGTAAAATGAGATTACAATGGCACGTTGGGTAGTGCAGTAGGTGTGCGTGTGCATGTGTGTGCGCGCGCGCGTGTGGGTGGGCGGGCGGGCAGGCGCTGCAGAAGGGAGACATGGATAGGATCAGCTCTTATCTTGGCTGCCCAGTGCCACACGAGGTGTAACGCCACACCCACGCTACCACACAGTGTGTTTGAACAGGCACACACACACACACACACACACACACACACACACACACACACACACACCATGAAATCACTGTGCCATAGTTTGACTTGTATTATCCTTTTTTCTTTTTCTTTTTTTCAGAGGATATGCAAATTAGATGAGACTACAGTGTAGGCCTAATATTAGCGCATGCAAAATAAATGGTGGAAATTCAGTTGAATGGCCGGTGCCTTCATATCTAAAAAAAAAAAAAAGCTTTTGATTGAACAATCATTTTGATGCCAGCGGCCTTTGAAATGTAATGACATTTGGAATCGAGTAAATGAAACAGAAGGTTTTTGTAATGCAAAAAAGAAAAATCTCCTTATTGAGTATTCCATATTTTGTTAAAATGAATTGAGCATTTACTGCTCATCTTTTGCTTATTAAGATGTATTTATGTTGTGTAGACTCATTAAAGATTTTATTATTTAGCCCCTTGCAGCATTTTTGGACATGCTTTGCACTGTACACAGTGCAACTTGTTAGCTTGTGTTATTTATTATTGTGAAATATAGTGCAGGATAATCCTCATGCTGTTCCTGCAGACTCAGAGATAGAAACTTATCATTGTTGGATTTCGTGTTTGTGTTCTTCTGTTCAATTGTACTTTAAATATTAGAAAATCAGCACAGCTGAATTCTTCCTTCTTCTAACTTAGCTTCAGGACGTCTTTTGCCAAATGGTTTCATAAAGAAAATTGAGTAAAATAATTGCTTACATATGTGACAAAGAACAGGATAGAGGAAGTAGAAATTGTGAAGCACCACTCGAGTCTATATCTAAAAAATCGTGGTGGACGGACAGGTAGTAGAGCTCAGCATCAGACAGAGGTAGAGAGAGATGAGAGCGGTAGAAGCCAAAGTGGATGAGACAGGCCTTGAAAAGCATCGGGCACGGTGTCGGTCTGTCAGGAACGGTTTGTCTCCAGGCTAAGATCTCAGAGTGGCTCGAACACGGCCGGATTTCTGTCTGCACAAACTGATATCCAGCGCTGTCTGTCAGCCCCGTCTGTGTGTAGCTGATGGTTCTGCTGTTGAACCTTCCCACATAAGACGTGACCTGATGTGGCTCTGTACAAAGCTGCGAATCTGGTTCAAATGCCATTATTTTTAGGAAAAACGAAAGCAAATTTTTGTCTCACGAGCCGTTTTCAGATTTCCAGCACGTCAGCTGCACTTGAAACTGTTCATATGAAGCTTTAAGTCTGAGCCAAATATGAGTTGTCGCAATGTCATGATGGATTGATTTTGAAATTCATTTAAATGTTAGATTTATAGTTTATGTATGTGACATAATCACATTTATTTTCTTATTAAAATGTGTTTTGAAACTGTAGCGATAATAGTTTTTTTTATGTTTTATATTTTGCAACATTTTCTGCATCTACTGTTATTCAAATTGCAGAATTACGGTCAAAATACTGCCCCTGCTTTTAGTTATCACGGACACGTTTTAATTTCAGCTGTGCTGCTTCTACTGCAGAGTGTCTTTTTTTGTGTGCAGATATCTGGAGTTTATTTATACCGCTTTTATCTGCATCTGGACAGAACAAGCCATCCTGTCTGAAAGTAATCTTTGTCAAAATAATCTATGAAAATTTTGCTATTTTTTTTCCTGGAAACTTTGACTCAAAAACACCCACAGACATCTGCGGTTGCGGGTCCAGGTGCTCATTTGTATTAATGTGGCTGTTTGTTCTTCAGCGTGAGTGAGGGGCAGCATTTGAATATAATCTAGGAGAAAACATTTTGGCTACATTTACAGAAACCTTTGCACAGCCACCATCTGTCGGTCAGGGAGTGGCATTTTGATTCCCGAATTTGAGATGGTTTAAATTTGTTTTATTTTTTCACCCATTTTAGTTTGATTTGAGATATTTTTTTATGAAATGTGGTTGTTTTGTTTTTAATATGTCGTATTGTAGAAATGAGAGGACGTTTGAGAGCGAAAGTGAAGGTGCAATGCCAGGGTGTGTGTGTGTGTGTGTGTGTGTGTGTTGGAGTGTGAAGGTGTGCGCATCTAAAGAGAAAAGTGTGTGTCAGCCTCACCACGCCTGAGGTGAGCCCAATAACCGTGCCATGGCCCACTGGAACGAAGTTTCACCATCTTTAGTTCCGAATAGAGAGAGAATGTGACATTAAATGAAATGGTTTTCAACGCTTTGCTTTTTTTTTTTTTTAGCTGCCGCTGATGAACCGTGGTTTGGGATTTTTGTCTTTTTGAGCGTGAGATGTAACATTGCATGAGAGGGGCTTCTTTTAGCAATAGCACACAACCGGCTGCTTGCGGTAACTGTGGCCTGGAGGAAGGGGTAATAAACTGGAGACCAAGGGGGTCCCTACTGTAGTTTAATGCGTATGTATGTGTGTGTCTGTGTGGGTGGGGTGGTGGGTGGATTGAATAGGGAATCCCTGTCTTCTACTTGAACCTTTATTTAACCAGGATATCCCACTGAGAGCAAGGATCTTTTTTTCTTTTTTTTCTTCCTACGGAGACCTGCAGCAGACACAGTGCCCTGAAGCTACAGTGTAAGACATCTTGACAAATACACAACAGAAACACACACGCACACAGACACCCACTCAAGTCTGATTAAATAAAACTTCTAGGCCTCAACACCTTAATCCTGCATTGTTTGTCCTTGCAGTCCGCTTGGTCCCGTAACTGTAGCTTTTGGTCAAGTAGTTACACAAAATGTGGCCGTTTTCACAAACTGTCTCATCCTTTAAATGAAGGACTGGGAGGGAAGGGACACAGAGGAGACTAGCAGAGAGGAAAAAAATGTCAATTACAATTACCAATAATAATCATTATAATTAAGCAATCACTTAATAAGAAATCAAATTATTGTGGGGGGTGACAGTGGGACAGAGGGAGGTCCCGTGGGACTGTATTAATTTCTATTCTTTTATTTGACCCGAGAACTTTCCCTTTATTGTCTTTCCTTGGTTTTTGGGCTAGGAGGGGTTGTCGAGAGGGCTTTATTAACTGGTAGCCTAGGGTGATGATTTTTTTCTTTCTTTTTTTGGATGGTGGAATTGAGGGAACGGGGTTTGAGGGATATGTATTAATATTAATACATTTTTGGGCTGAGGAACAGGAGGAAGAGGACTGAGCGATGGAAGGGTGAGGGGGGGGGGGCGTAAAGGCAGTCATGGATCCACACAATCACCCCGTCTCCTCTCGCTTCATTTTTAGCCCCCCCCCCCCCTTTTTTTGGGGGGGGTACTCACTTTCTGGTTCACCTCTACTACTTCTCAGAGCTCCGGCGCCAGCAAAGAGGGGAGCTGTCTGTTTTGAAATCATAAGTTCAGTTTAACAGTCAACAGGATAAGAGGGAGAACCCCAAACACACAAATACACCTCATTTAGGGTTTGTACACTTGCTTCGGTATGCAAAGGGTTGCCTAATAATAGCAAGGCAATGTTTTTCACAAGGTCCCAGAGGGGGTGTGTGTGTGTGTGTGTGTGTGTGTGTGTGTGTGTGTGTGTGTGTGTGTGTGTGTGTGTGTGTGTGTGTGTGTGTGTGTGAGATTCTTGGCAGTGTACCACACAGACACACACAAGTGTGCCTGTTTAGCAGTTTCCTCTCCAGAGGCTCCTGGCAGTGTGTATGTGGCCATTCCAAGGCTTCTCCCCATGTCTCTTAATTAAGGCACTCGTCAGACAGAGACCAGCTGGGCCTGGTCTGGCCTAGCTGGCACTCACTAATTTCAGTCAGTCCAACCCTTCCCTCATCTTCTTTGCTTTTTTGTTTCTTTCCTACTCACCTTTTCTCTTCTGCAGATTTCTTTGGCCTTTGTTTCCCTCATTGATTGACTTGTACGTTCTTGGATTGCTGCATATCGATGGAAGTGCCCTCTGCATGTTTATAACACATGTAAGCTTAACTAGTTGACCTTTCCATCACACCTGCCTTCAATAAAGCACTAATTAGGAGTCCCATTAGTATCTGAGAGTCTGCTAGTTAATCGGCCCTTAAATACCAGGATATAGGTGTTAAGGAACACGTTAAATGCTTAAGCAGTCGTCATGAGGGGGGGAATACCATGAGAAAATAGAAAAAAAAAATCAGTGTTTATTCTGTGTGGGATAAAATAAATGTAAAGGGAAAAAGCTCTCTAAATCTAAGAAATTATCCAGTCATTTTCTTCCTTTTAAATTTTTTTTTTTGTAGTTCGTGGCCGATGTTCTCAGACACACTGAAACATTGTGTATTTAACTGGCAGGATATGTCATGCCTCTTTGGTCACATCTCTTTTGAAAGACTAAAATGGACTTGCATTCCTTATGCAAACAATGCAGAAAAATGGTCGCTGTCTCTAACTCAAATGTTGTGACCAACCAAGATTTCCATAACTTCATAAAGGCAACATAATATATCAACATGATCTACTACAGATGGCTACAGCAAGCGTATGCTAAGGACAAGCGTACATCCATATCACAATCTGCTTTTCTTCCCTTAACCCTTCAGCTCCACCCTCCTTCACACCATCCATCTCATCTCTTTATTCCTCCACTCCCATTCCTAACCATGCTTCCGTACAACAAGACCAAGCCCTGGTTACGGGGCTTGTTGCTATGCCAGGTTGCAGGCTTTTCCTGAGTTAATCCAGTTTCTATCCAGGATGTATTTTAGTGTTTTCACGGCTAGCAGTGGACACTATGTCCCGCAGTCTACATTCAGACTTCCTGTAAAGAGGTTTAATGTGTCTAAATGTGTGATTTATCAAATTTCCTCAATATTGTATGATTAACTCTCCTTGCACACATGTGTAACCGGTTTGTGTCTGTGAAGTTTAAGCCTTCGCCTGTGCGTGTGCTCCTGCGCACACGCATGCCTGTGCATTTGCACACCTAGGCCGCCCCTTTATCCGGGGGATTATGGTTAAATGAAATGCTGAGATTCTGGCGGCGAGCGACCGATAAAGCCGAAGTCGGCGTTAGGAGAGAAAATTAATTATTGGGGATAAAATCAAGAGCGAAGGAGATAGTTACCGACTCGTTGGGGAGTTTAGTCATTGATATTTCGGCACAGGCTTCCAGACAACATGCAGAGTTCATCACACCCTTAATGTGATACTAGTTTTGTGTGTCTAAGTGTGTGTGGATGCACCTTCGAGCTGGGCTTTACAAACTTTTAAAGGTTTTGGTTGAGGATCAAAAAGCCTTTGGGTTTTAACGCAGCCGACATACTGATGTAGCTTTTTCCCCCCCCATTTTTCCCTGCGGATCAGCTGGAATGTCCTCGGGGTTTCCAGCAGCTCAAGGACTTTTATCCTTTGAGTATTCACATTTCACAGCATTCAGTCATTCTTGTCTCCATTAATGTAGGTTTTTCTCAGAGCAAGATTTAAACAATCTTAAATTAAGTTAAAATTTAAGTGGAGCTGATGCAAAAGTCACATTACTCTCTGCTTTAGTTGTTTCAGCCAACTGGTACAAGTAATCCTGCCAAAATTACACTTTAATCAAAGCCAGGCTTCTGAATTTCTCTGATTACTCAATTAAAAGATAATAACTGTCAAGAACAGCAAATAAAAAAAAAATAGTATGAAATCTAGATTGTAGAAGAACTTTGATTGTTAAGTTTCCCATCATGTTGCAGATTTAGAGGCACTTTAAAATAACTGATACCACTACTTTTTGTCTAGCTGGATGATAAAAGAAATCTTTCTCTAGCATTCACAGATTTTGGCTTTCATGAAGAATTTGTATTATTGTTTGTAATCAGAGGAAAGACATTAAACCTAATAAAAAGGAAAGAGAAATATCTAAAATACAGTGAAAAACTACACTTTCAATTCACATTTATAATACTGTGTTTTTATATTTTACAGATATGTTTTTTTTTATTTATTGGCAGCTCACCTTTATATCACCCTCTTCTCTTAAACAATCTGTGTTACCAGCCACTGTTTTCGGATCATGTAGACTTTCAAAGAGTTGGATTATTTTTATTTACTTTTTTAAGTCTTTGGTTCCAAGTGTTAAAAATCAGCTATGGACAAATACCCACCCTAAAGGACTTGATCTTTACAGATTAGTGTGTGTGTGTGTGTGTGTGTGTGTGTGTGTGTGTGTGTGTGCTGTGTGCGTGTGTGTGCTGTGTGCGTGCAGGTGAGCATTTTTTTTTTTTGTCCTCAGAGTGGAGACTGATCAATAGTAATTGGGTTGAGTGTATCAGGCCTGTTTCTGTCCTTTGTACTGTGGGCCTTTTGTAGATGGACACAGTGCCAGAAGAGAAAGGGGACAAGCGAGGGAAACGAAATAAAGGAGAAGAAAAAAGTGGGGGTAGACGGAAAGAAAATGGACAATGTTTGCAAGTCGACGAGCATGACCAACTCCATCAACTAAAACTGTGGAATTTGTTCAGTATCACATACTAATATAAAAAAAAAAAAAAATCCAGAAAAACCCTTTCCTACCATTCTGTGTCTTCTGTCTTTCTATTCATTCACACTAGAGGCATAGAGAGTGTATGTAAGTGTGTGTGTGTGTGTGTAGGTTTCTAGAGCGGTGGGGATCTTTTAAAGAGGTGTGACAAAACACAGATGACTCGTTAAGTTGCATTAACGGGGGTCTCACTCCTTCCTCTCTTTCTCCCCATGGTTTACAAAATCAAGCACACTTCCAGAGTATCTCTCCATCCTCATCCCTCACTCCTCTGTCTCTTTTATGACTTCCATAAAAGCAAGTGTGTTGAGTGAGCGTTGAAACTCCAGCGGTATTAGCAGGGAGGCATTAGGCATAAACTCTAAGGTATATTAAAGCAACGGCCCTGTTGTTCATATAAACACGCCAATTCAATTTAGCCTGCCCCATGGGGAATGGGATTTTCAGCTGCTTCTGAAAGAGGAAGAGGAGGAGGGGCAGGGGTTCTTGGAAGGAGGTAGCACGACTGGTGGATGAGGTAAGACGAGAAGAGGAGGTGGGATGAAGGGATCTTGGAGAGGTGCAGAAGGAAGAAGAGGGAATCGGGAGGGGGAGTGTGGTGACAAAAAAAAGAAATAAAGGTTTGGCACATGTGGAGATTAACATATTAGACTGGTGTGATAGCTAGTTGCTGGAATTCATTATTATTGCTGCATTAACTACTATGACGTAAGCGCGTGTGTGTGTGTGTGTGTGTGTGTGTGTGTGTGTGTGTGTGTGTGTGTGTGTGTGTGTGTGTGTGTGTGTGTGTGTCACTGACACATATACACACTTAGACTGGCAGGCATGGGGGCTGCCAGCATCTGTGGTGTCTGCACGCTTGGACAGAGCGTTATGTGGGAAACCCTACAGTTATATTATTCAATCCAAATTCAAATGGGCTTGTCAAGGAAGCTCCTGCTTTTTATTACCTGTCAGAAAAACCAAGGGATGGATGGAAAAGAGGGGAGGGAATTAAACGACAGTAAATAAGACCCCCCTATCTCTCTGCACTCGCCCCCCTGCCAGTCTGCCATTCCTCCATTCGCTGTATTTTGGAGAGACACACAGACACACTTGGAGATTTTGACAGCATGTTGTTGTTCAGCTCTATCTGTAGTTTACCTTAACCAGTCTAGTCTGTCAATCAGATGCTGGAAAATGTAATTATTTTGTTCATCACCGAGTCTGAAGCCAATATGGAATCAGCTTAGCCAGTCAATCGGGCTGATGGTAAAGGAAAGGGGCTCAGACATTTATTGAAACTCATCTGATGCCTTTTAGAGGTCTACAAATGAGGAGTTGAGATTGAGGTGGAGGGGATTTCTTAAGAATGACTTCTGCATGTGGGAAGTGAGGGCATGGTGTTTCCTCTCTTTGCACGCACACAGATCCTGAATAGCCTCCTCCCGTCTTGCCCCTTTCAGCCAGGCATAACCTCTGCCATCTGTCCGCCCCCTCCTCTTCCTATCTTCCTGTTTTTTCTTTTTTTCTCTCCTCCATTTCAGCCTCCTCCACCACCTCTGCTCTTCCTCTTCTTTCAGCCCCCCTCCCACCTCAAGATGTTCATTTAGGGCCCTGTTTCTTAACCTATACTCTCTGGTGGCATTCACAAGATTGTGGAATATTAGTCACGTGTCAGGGGAGTATCCATGTATCTCTGATAAGAAGAGGAGGGAGGAGGACAGTGGCAGGGTGTTTGGGTCGTGTAAAGCCAAAAAATAAAAAAAAAAGCCTGCTTTTTACATTTTCAACCACATCACATGAAATCAAAGGTCCTGTTTGTGTTGTGTTTTTTCATATTGCAAGTACTCAGTTCTATCATTGTTAATCAGAGTTTGAGTTTGCACCCCTTTGTCGGTTTTGGTTCTGATAATTCATTTCCCACTTTCAGTCTGTCTTTTATGTAGTTTAAAATAAAGAAAACTCAAGCTGTTTATTTGATATGGTTCCATAATTGTTAGTTTGACTCAATAAATAGCGAGAAGAATTGTATGGTTAAGTCATTTTTACTTTTTCAGACTAAACCATTGAACAGTGACAGACATCTAGAGGTCCAGTATGAGCCTGGAGATGCTATGTGATGGATCCTTCAAGTCTTAGGCCACAACCAGGCCATCCCTATATTTATGTATGTTGCAATATGTTGTTGACAGTTACTGATTTGTAGATCATTTGAGATCAAAAATAGGTCTTTTTAGTTTGAAATAGGTGATGTAGTTTTACTCCCTTCTGCACCAGAATCTAACTTCTAACTTCTGCCTACCAGGTGCATAGGACAGCTGGTTGCAGCTATATTTGAGTGAAGTGATAAAAGAGCCATATTAGGCACTCCCTTTCTAATCCTCTATTGTTCTTTGTCTGTCCCCTGGTCCACAGAGGGGCTGCTCTAATTAAAGACTAATAATTGTATTGTTTTATAAAGTCTATAGAGACAAAGATTCTGCTCTTCAATCATTCACTCCCTCCAATGTACCCTGCCGATCGAGGGGCTATCTTGCTGGTTGAAGTCTACAACCACAGCAGTGACGGGCTGTTTTGGGTGTGTGTAAGAGAGGGAGGGCTGTGCGGCATACACTAGGAGGAGGAAGGAAAAAGCCAAATCTAAATTAAAACTTTAAAGCACTATTATTTAATTACCCTAAAGGCTGTGGATTTGAAGGATTGAAAGGGTTTCTTTGTTGGTGTGTGTGTGTGTGTGTGTGTGTGTGTGTGTGTGTGTGTGTGTGCGCGCTTCCACTTGCAAACGAACACACACACACACACACTGCTGTCCAGGATTATTTCTTTTTTTTTTTCTTTTTTTTTTAATTTGCCATTTCTTCTCAAAGTGTGTGTGAGTATTCATGTATGTGCTTGTATGTGCATGAGACCAGAGTGTAACCCCTTATTGGCTGCCCTCTGCTGTTGTCCCTCCTACACACACACACACACACACCCATCCATGCACACATGCTGAAGCGCCGGCAGATAAAAAGGCATTATGGTGAATTCCACTTAATGACAAATTTTTAATTTGGGGAACAGGGCCTGGTGAATGGAGCTTAATTACCGGGGCCAAAGATCCCTCGGAAAAATAACCCCCTCGACGTGCCCAACCTGCCCGATAATGGAGCGCTCCGCAGAATGGCTCAGATTAACCAACGCCGTTTATCAACCACCACCCCACCCCACCCCACCCACTCCCCCCCTTTCTGTATAATAACAACAATAACAATCATGAAAATTCTATCTGCCTCCCAGCCCCCATCACCCCGCTTCTTCTCTCGCCTTTCCACCCTCCCGCCCACTGCCTGGCTCACTCCCGCAGGAGGAAATTCATCAAAATGAAATTGAGGTTGCAACTCACTGGTTTTATTAAAATATATTTGCCCCTCACAGACGATGCGTGTTGTGCCACAGAAGACAAAAGGGGCACCATGAATAATTTGGTCAGATATTTTTTTTTTGTGTAATGTTTTTGACATTTTGCGTCTGCTTACACAAGTACGACTTTAGCCATGAAATACTTGTTGACTATAGTCTGCTCTACCACAACACTGATTTAGGGAAACTCCATCCTGATTTTTTTTTTTTTTTTTTTAACTTATGTTTAGCTTTAATGAAGCTGAATCTTTTTTTCATTCAGGCAATTATATAAGCACAAAGGATTAAACTTTAAAGTTGGAAAATTTTGGGATTTTGGAGTGTTGGTTGGGCACTGCCAACACTTTGCAATGTAGTCATTGTTTATTTACATGGCTTTACCATTTAGAGACGTAACTGTAAAGCTTCATTAAAAAATGTCAAACAATTAGTTAATGGGCAAAAAACATTTGACTGGCTTGTCAGACTTCAATCTTTTAATAAATCTGTTTGGTATGAAGCTTACATTTTTGTGAATACATATGCATTTGTTCCACTTATAGTGTCTATAAAAATACAGTTATTCAGAATAACTCTTCTAGACTGCTCCATCTCTTGATTTATGTGTTTTTGTTTGTTCTTAACAGCCAAAAAAAAAGTGCTGCTGTAGCTTTAAATCAGTCTATAATCTCCCAAGTTCACGGCTGTTAAAGTCCCAGACAATGATCTAATCCGATACTGAGACATGAACAAATCATTGTGATAGTAAGTGTTATGTAAAAAATATGAGTTGTAACTTCTTCTTTTTTTTTTTTATTGTCATGTAATGTGTCATCAGCACCAGCGATCCAAGCATATTTATGGCAGTTAAATGAGTCAATTTTCAATTCAGCCTCCTTTTTTGAATCATCGGTGACGATATGATGGTACAAGTCAGGACTGTGTCTTTAATAAGAGCCACTCTGGTTATCAGCAGATTGATGGAGATAATTTCTAGTTTGAATTGAAAATCTGCGCTAAAGAGGCAGCTAACGGATATTAAAAAGACACAGTGACTACGTGTCTCCTGTCAGTCCCGGACACGTTTTGGCTCAGTTTTGGATAACTCGAAAACACGTACACAGGCACACTGGGGGCACACAGCCTCGTTCACTTTTCTTGGCCTTCTCTGGTCCCCGTTGTTGTGTACCCTGATTGGACCATGTGGTTGCCATGCGGTTGCCAGGCCGCGCCCCTGCTGTGTGGTAATTGGTGTCTGTGGTGCTGCTGCGTGGCGATGGTACTTTGACTGACAGGTTTGGCCACCTGCCCTGCCCTGCCTGCCAACATGGCGTGGAAGAGGGTGAAGAGGAGGGGAGGAGGTGGCACAGGCTGGCAGGGGGTGAGCGCTCGATGTGTCACGGAGGAGGGGGTGGTGGATATATCAGATAATCAGACGGGCTGTGTTGAAATATGTGTTTGCTGAACATAAGGCAGATTCAACAGGGACCACGGTGATGGCATCCGTCTTCGGTTTTTCACCGAAATGGCAAAAAATTAGTGGAAAATCATTTTGGTTCTAGTTTTAAACATTGTCTTTGATAGTAATTTCATCCTGTTTGATCAAAGTGAGGCTAATGAACGCTTTCTGGGCTGTTTTCCAGAATCTTGTAGCAGAAAGAAATAGTTTGACCACCCAAGCAGATGTGTAAAAAATCTGTCTCTTTGGCGTTTTTTAAAATCTGCTGCCTTTGATTATCTGGCCGAGGGTCAAAACCATTACAGTCGCTGGTTTCTTTAGGTTCTGTGGTCATGACCACAATTTTTGAAATAAAGCTAATATAACTTATAGTATTTGATATAATGTTCTCTTGAGTTACGCTTTGAGTCCATGATGTTTTTGGCAGTATGACATAAGACATGTCATACTGCCAAAAACATCATCACGAGCATGAAAGAAATATTTTATTTTTTAAAAGATATTTTTGTATTCCATTGTTTTTCTTATTAATTACACTAAAAATAAGAGTTTTCTATGCACTTCTGTGCTTTATCTTGCAAGTATATCAGTATGCCTCCTGGGTGGTGGTAAAGTGACAGAGTAGCACAGTTTGCCTTTGCCTGTTGAACTGACAGAAGGAATATGTGTAAAATTACAGGCACGTGTGGGTCAATTTTAAAGATCCGTATATGGACCAGGTGCGGCTCTCAGTTGATGACACCCATCTTTAACCTTTTTGACTTGCTGGTTTGCCACCATAGCATAGATGAAATTCACCCACAGACATATAAAGCAAACCCTCCTATGTGATTTTTTTTTTTACGGAGGCAGACAGACTTGATTCTCTTGAGGTAAAAACAAAGACACCCTAGTTGTTAAATAATGTAAATAAAGTCTAGAAATTAAACATCCTCATATGTTTCTCATAAAGATGGCAGTACTCAAAGCTTGAATCGTTTTCTACATAAGGAGTGAACAGGTGTCAGATTTAAATGTTCATATACAGTCTTATTGCTCTCATAACATTGATATTCATAAGTTGCTTTATATTGCCCAGTTAATACCAGGGAAAAGAACACAAACTGAAATATCCCCAAATATCTCTTATCTTGTAAACTATTATAAGCCTGAAATGAAACTTTGTTTGCCATGAGATTTTCTGTCTTGCCTTAAGAATCTAATCATGAAAAAAAGGTTTTCATAACCCTCAAGAATGTTTTTCTTTCATTCCAGACAGATTGCAGCAAATCCCTTTTGTAAATGATGCAAATATTTGCCACAGAGCATCAGCATTCACGTTTTTTCGGGCTCTAGGTATGTTTATATCCACATATATACATTGTTTTGTTTTTAATTTACAAAAAAGTATTTTACATATTGGCTGAGGTGATTCAAATCATTGAGGATAGTGCAGTTGTGAACAGTACTGTAAAAAAAAAACACAGCACAAATAATATCATTTTTACATCATGATGTCACAGCTGGTTTCAACTGGTAATGGCAAGAAAAGCACAACTTCATCAAACTTCAGTTTAACGAAATGACCTTGTCAGGAGTAGGCAGTACCCAAACTGGGAGTCTTATGGAGCGCCGCACCAATCAGTCCCAGATGCTTGTGTGGTCCTATGTGTAAATTAATTTCCTACTCTTGTTAGGCCAACATGTACACCACCAGGAACCTGAAAATACCTGAACTGAATCCAGTCACCATTCACATAATTATTACACTTGTGCTTTTGAGCCAAAACATCTCATGTGGCGTACCCTCTTCTTCTGCGCTGCGAGACTGGAGAATTGGTGCCACCAGCTGTTTATCTAAAAATGTTAGTGGGTGGAAACATTTGCGCTACATTTGGATGGAAACCACCTCTCTCTAACAGAGAGATAAGTAGAGATTGGAAAAAAGGAATTTGAAGTAAGTAGTGTGGTTGTACAGCTGTTTATCTACTCCCTACGTGCCAAACATCTGCACACTAGGGTTTATGACAATATGATTAAAATTTTCCAAAAGGCTACTGTCAGTCCAACAACTGTGAATTGTTTATTTATTCGTGGAGAGTTTTGAATACATACAGTTGCTAGCTTTGCTAGCAACATGCAGCTAGCTTTGCTAGCAACATGCAGCTAGCTTGGGTTTCAGGACAGCATGTTGGTTCAAAAATATGTCACAGTATGGAGTGAAGACATCGACTCTGATACTTTTCTTTCTGCGATGCTGGGTTTCCACAGCACTGTATCCGCTAGTCATAGTAATAAAAATCTCCGCCAATCTTCTGTTGTGTTTTACGGGCTTGGTCAGACTTTTCTCTCAAATTAAAGAGAGGAGTTAAAAATGTGGTGCTCTGTACATGTCTGTTGGACAGAAGGGAAGGCTGTAGGGCAAGGGTGATGTCACAAAGGAAACACTTTCTTGTACACACTCACACACACACGCACACACTTAGAGCATGCACACTCCCACCCACCCTCACCATTGTCATGTATAGTGTTGCTAATCCAGCCCTGTCGCTTTGGTATCAAACATAACCTCCATTTTGGGAGGGGGTGGGGGGGGGCAAGACCTCTTACACATTCCCTTTGTGGGTGTGGGTGTGTGTGTGTGTGTGCGTGCGTGTGTCTGTGTGTGAGACGGTGCCTGTGTGTGCGTGTGTATTAATGGGTCTGGTCAGCAGCTTGTATAATGGGCGGGCTGGCCTAGGATGCCTGTTTAAGTGTCGGGACAGGGAAAAAGACTGGGGTAAGGCAGATCCATTGAAGCCTTTGATGTTGCTGGGACAGAGGGGAGAACAGCTTGTATATGACACACTCATGAATACACACACACACACACACACACACACACACACACACACACACACACACACACACACACACATTTTAGGAAACTGGTAACTGGTTAGAATTGCAGTTGATTGTGTCGTTGATGTTCTCAGTGCTGTCCTTGGTTTACCAGACTTAAACCATCCTGTCTGGGCCTCATCCCATGTGTGTGTGTGCACGTCACCCCAGGAGAGCTGGGTGTTCATGGTTCATTAGCCACATGTACACTTCCGTTCTGTTCTCACTGGTAGAAGAGACAGATTTAAAGCATTCACACACATACATCCCCCCCACCCCTTTTGTTTTGTTCTGCCGACTCTGATGAACAGGAACGCAGCCTCCTCCCCTCTCCTCCTCATCTTCTAGTAATCAGGGTACCTATGAGACAGACAGATAGCATCTGTTGCCTTCTCTCCCCTGATCAATCTCTCCCTCTGTTTCTCCCCCTCTTCCATGTCATTGTGTTGCATTTCCCGTGACGATGGAGTGATGAGATAATGTACGAGATGTCCTGCAGAATCTAAGTCTTTGGAACCCTCAGTAAACGCTGTCAGTGAGCTGCTTCAGAGAGTCATAGCAGATGACTTGAGCACCACTTGGTGCTCTTAACATTAAACAACCATTTCTCTCTTCAGGATATTTGGGTTTAGACCACTAAGATGGCTGTAAGGAATGCTTTGCCATTAGATCTGCTCAAATTGAACAGTTGGAGTCAACATGGCGGAGGCCTCTCTTGAGTGCGTTCAGCTGCTCGGTGATGTCGCTGCCATCTGCTTTTTGAGCTCCAGACTCCTTCAGATCTGCTGGGCCACGATGGAACGAGGGTTTGGTATTGAACAGGGCCTCAAGGTTGATTAGCATATTTTTACCCTGTGTACAGCCCCCCTCCTTCTTCTTTCCTCTCCTCTCCAGCACCCCTCCACCCATGTGTTTGATTCCTCGGCCGTGACAAAGAGCTTCACCCTTTATTTGGTGTGTTGTGTTGGTGAGGTGGGGGCATCGAGTTGGGGGCGTCGGGCTGGGGTGTGTGGATAGGGGGTTAGATTAAGGGAAAGCTTCCTGCTCTTTATTTGGGGAGTCCCCCCGGGAGGTGCTTTGGGAATGACTTTCGTTGAGTCACTAACGCCTGCTCACACACATGCACACACACACCACACACATGCACGCACCTTTCACCCCTGCCTTTTTTTCCCCCCATTGACTGCTGGATACCGGTGACACACATGCATTCTTCATACAGAGGCCCCCCAGTATGCTCACACTTAGATCAGTACACCCCACCACCACCATCACACCCACCCTAAACTACTACAGTTTAATATAAGTTACTTCAAAGTGATGTGCATAGACAGAGACAATGTGATACAGCTTACATACATAATAAATGTAAATACTCAAAACCTGAAGTGAACATACAAAAGCAAACCAGAAGATTAAACAGTCATCTGTCGCTGTACTTTCCCCACCCCCAGCAGAGCTGAAATAGTTTTGTGGATTCATTGATTAACTGATAGAAACGCTATTCTGTGAAATTGATAAATTAGAATAAAAATGGTATCTTCTAGCTTTTTCAGGATGAGCCTTTATTTAGTTTTTTACTTGATGTCTTAAAAATTGTTTTATTCAGACAGTTTAATATTAGGCATTACTTTGGGCTTTGTCATTGTATTTATAGTTAAAACAGCTAACCAATGAATAAAGTTACTATATGGGGAAAATGTTTTTGTCCCCTTCTTGATTTAAATGTTTCAGACCATTAAACAAATTTTATTATTGGACAAAGATAACCTGAGTAAAATAAAATGCAGTTTTTGAATGATTATTTTATTTATTATGGGAAAGGAGCTATCTAAACCGCTATCTAAACCTACCTGGCCTTATCATAAAAAGTAATTGCCCACTTGCCAAATCACAAATTTAATGTGATTAACCACGCTTTTTGGAAAACTAGCCACGCTCAGGCCTGATCACTGCTAGATCTGTTGAATCAAAAAATCATTTAAATAGAATCTGTCTGACAAAGTGAAATAGGCTAAAATATGTTAAAAAGCAACACATTATGGTATGATCTAAACTTAAAAACATCTGAAAAACAAAGTCATCGGCATCGATCATTCTGGAAAGGTTTACAGAGCCATTTCTGAGGTTTTGGGAGAACCACAGAGCCATTATCCACAAATGGGGAGAACATGGAACAGCGGCGAACTTTCCCAAGGGGTGTCCGGTGTTCCAAAATTACTCCAATAACACATCAACGACTCATCAAAAAGGTCACAAAAGAACCCAGAACAATATTTAAAGAACTACACGTCTCAGTTACCTCAGTTAAAGTCAAAGTTCACAATTCAATAATCACAAAGAGACTAAGAAAAGATGGCATACACTGGTGATTTGAGGACAAAACCAATGCTAACCAAAAAGAACACAAAGACTTGTCTCACATTTGTCTTACAGTCTTGGGGGTCATCAACATTTTGATGACCCCAACATTTTGAAGACTTTTGGGAAAGACTTTCTGCAGCTAAGCGGATGGCACAACATAGAAGAGCTAACTTGTAAGGCCAGGACTCCGAAATCTGTTCACACCTACAAGCCAGTGGACACTCTTTCAATGATGAGCATGTACACATCCTGGACAGGGAGGAACGCTGCGGGGAGACAAGGTGGCCGTTTATTTTAAAAGGAAAGACCATCTCTTAATTGAGAAGGAGGCCTACATCTTTCACAATCTTTCAGTGCTGTGATTGCAGCCATTACCCAACTCTGTGAATAATACTCATGGCCATTGATCAGTGTTCATTGATCAGTATTTGGCGATCTGTAGTCATGACAATTTATATATTAATGATCAAGAAACTGACCTGACAGCCCATTCTTTGTCAGTGGTGTTAGTTTCAGTCATAATGCAAATGTACCATTTATAAGGCTGGAGAAGCCTGCAGTCAGCTGAGACTGAAGAAGTCACTTGGATGCCTAACAAAACATTTCACCCTCTGAAAAGGCTACGTCCAGATGAACAGAATCAACTTTTTGGGAATCATCTATGATGGTGGATTATATCTGCTTAATTTAAGGAGAAAAAAAGCCCTAAAAAGGGAAACTGATGCATTATCATTCAATTTTAGCAGGCGTGTCAGTTCAGTTAATTAACTTTCTGATTTGCTTCTGCCTGCTACTTTCTCCATTTTCACCTGAGTTATTTCTTTTTCATCCTAAATTAACTTATTTCCGTTCACTTTGCTATACACCTTATAGACATTTGACCACTGCATCATGAATATATAGCAAGAAGATGCAATACAACATCTGTCTGTTGGGATAATTTTTCCTTTTAGAGATGATAGGTATAAGGTAATACCAACATCTTTACAGGTCGTTCTCCAAATTTATCAGCTATGGGAGGACCATCAGGTGATTTTGAGTCAAAATTTCAAGCTTACCTATGTGATGACATTAGGTTGCTTGCATTGGTTTTTTGTTTGCTTGTTTTTGTTTTTTTTTTGGAGGTGAAGGTCGTGGCAGAAAGAAGCCCCATCCAAACAGCAGCCATTTTAATTTGTTTGACAGGGAAGAGAGGTGATAACCTCCCTCCGTAGCCGCTCACCCGGGGAGGAAAGGTGGGGGGGAAAGAGAGGTAGAAAACAACGAGAGAGAGAGCAAAAGCAAAGGAAGGGAGGGCTGAGCAGAATGGCGATAAGGGGCTGGATAGAGTCAGTAAAAGAAAGAACAAACGAGAGTGGTGAAAAAGGAGTGTGGAATATTTGATTATGGCTCAAGGCTGTATATTTGTCTAAAAGCTAAAGACTGTCAACCAGCAAATCGCAGGGGTCGACGGATGGGTGTGACTTTATGTGTGTGTGTGAAAACACGCCAGCTTGTGTGGGTCATTGCTTATCAGAACATAATTTATGCCGAATACACATGTCTGTGTGTTTCTGCGCGTATGTTTGTGTGTATGTTACGATTTCTGGATGTCAGTTACAGTTCTGTGGGCCTGAGGAGAATACAGCGGCCTCCCTCAGGGTGCTGTTAGTGCCACTCTCATACAGATGTGCTGGGCTGCGACTGTGTCAGTTTCTGTGTGTGTGTTTGCGTGTGCGTGTGTGCATGCATACCATTCTCTTACAGGAAACTAAAGTTATTCCTCAGGGTTTCCTGCTGGGGTGGGATCTAGACACTTGAATCTATCAGTTCTTATCAAATATTTGTTCCAATTGTTGTTTAATGTTACTGTGAGAAAAGATTTCAAAAACGATATTTTCCTCTTGTTTTTTTCTCACTCATTTGTCATATAAAGCCCCACGTTTGAATGCAGCTCTGATGTTCATCCATTGTAATTGCTTTTAGGCACTCTTAAAAACCATGGCTCACGACTTGTGTGTGTGAACATGTTATGCTTGGTAACTGCAATCCCTTTGTTATTCTAAAATTTGCAAATTGTAATTGTTCACTTACTTTCTTGTATTAAAGTGCTCATTACCCAGTAACTGATGAATTCATGTCAGGTTTTTTGTGTTGGTTTGTATTACATTCAGGAATAACTAATAAACCTTATAACAGAAAAATAAGAGCCTAGCATAGTCTTCTCCCTTAAATTTGTTTTAAAATGTATTTTCTTCTTCTCTTCCAGATGTTGATGCAGAAGGTGAAACTTGGTTGGTTTCAGACAAAGACAAGGAGGTGGGTGGCAATGAGCAGCTTTTTAGTGCTTTCTGTTTGTTGCCGCTTTGTTTTTGGTTTCTATCAATCAAAATCAACTATAAATAAACATAAAAGCTAGTATTTGCATTACTCATATAGTTTTAACTGTGTTATTTTATACTGAAATGATTATTAAGAGTTCTGGTAAAAAAAAAATCCTAATGCAAGTTCAACATGTAAAGCCAGCTCCATATGTATTATTAAATAACAACAGGCCCCACCTGGTCATGAAACTGCCTGCTCAGTCTGTTGTCCAATTATGTTTGAGCATCTGGGGCACTATGTATGAAAGTGAAAACAGTTAAAGTAATACTTCTGTAAAATCCCTTCAGTCCCATCTTGATTGTTTAGTGTGAAATTCCCGTGGTAGTGTACAGAGAAAAAAATGTGTGTTCGACCAACAACTTAGCGACTCAGTCGTAGCAAAAGTATTGAAATGGCCTCAAACATTTAAGCACTGAAGCTGACAGAATATCCTAGTTAGCCTAGTGTTGGTGACCTATTGCTTAATTTTAATAAAATGCAGCCACACAAACAGCTGACTCCAAATATATATTTATTAAATGTAAACATCAGTAAGTTAGACCCAGTAGCATGAGTTTTTTTCCTCATAGCTGCCAAAAAATATTGAGTTCATCTTGTAAAACTATTGATGCAGCTGCTTTGTCCTTGTGTAATTAACACCAACAACTGACAGAAAAGTGAATGATGAGGCTTTATCGACCAAACACCAAGCACTAAACCCTGTGGCTATATATCCTGTATGGCTACAGAGTTTCTTGATCCTTACACTAACACCGTGATGCCATTAATGCACTAAACTTGTGTTTTTCAGGCTCAAATCTATAACAAAAGAAAAGGTGTCAGGATAGCAGTGCAGCGGGTGTCGAACAGATACTATACTGATAAGAACGTCAACTGCCGAAACTGCAACAATTTTGGACATCTCTCCAAGAACTGTCCTGACCCTAAAGTGAGTCCTGATCACCACATAGTGGCTCATATAGCACTTTTATAAGTACATAAAGGTTCTAACCACGTTTTGTGTGTGTATGTGCAGAAGTTGCTGCCATGCTTTCTTTGTGGGACTCCAGGCCACCCAGCCCGTGACTGTCTCAAAAGGCACTGCAACAACTGTGGCCTGCCAGGGCATCTTTATGATTCCTGCAGTGAGAATTCATACTGGAACAGACATTGTCATCGCTGCAACATGAAGGGACACTACCCTGACGTGAGTATTACACCCACTTTTATTTTACTTGAGAGTCAGACTTGCACTAGATGATCCAGAATTGTGGATATGCAAACATTATACGCATTTCAGAGTGTTGAACATTATATTCCCAAATCATGGGAGCTATGAGAATCCTTCATTTCTCTGTGAAGGTTTCCCATGACGATGGTGAATGTTGTTTCTGTTGGGCAATAACTCCTGGCGTTGTTAGTTGTAAAGCTGATATGTAGTTGAGGTGTTGGCTCTGTGCAGGTCAGTCAGGCTCTTCTAAACTAAAGTAATGTATTGCCCAGCTGAGACTGGAAAGGCCTTTCCCAAAAATCACTTTGCTGTGACTTTAATATTTTCTTCCACTGAAAGTAAGAGACCACAGAGCTCAAACACATGTACACTTATAGTTTTAACCAGAGAGCCAGTTTGACACAAAGAAGCTCAAACTGCATAACAGGACCAAACTGAACACATGCATGTACACATGCTTAAAGCTGAGGGAGGCAACATGTTTTGGGGTAAAATGCATATATGAAGAATTACTGTACACACAACTTCACTTTGCTCTATGATAAAACATGGGAACTGCCACAGATTGATACTGCGGCTTGGGCTTTTAATAAAAATTACTGCTGAACATAGAAATCAAAACCGCCTTCATCACAATAAATGTGGTTTGTTTTTCACTTTTTCTTTCCACTATCATCGTTTTTTCCACCTCTCACTCCCTCCCTCTTTCGCTTTCAGTAATAATGAGTGACCAGGGGTCAGCAAACGCTGCTGTTCACATTAATTGATACACTTCAGTAATTACAGCTTAGTTATGTCTCTGCCATGCTGCATATTCCAGCTATGGGCGCGTGCGTGTGTGTGTGTGTGCGTGTGTTGGCACTGAAGGGTGAATCTAATGACCATCAATGACAATTATCCCGCCGCAGTGTTCATTACCTTGCCCATTTACACTAATGCCACAGAATGGAAAACCCTGCAAGAAGTCAGTCTGTGTCTCTCCACCTCACACCCCACTCTTTCTCTCCCTCTCTCTCTCTCTCTCGCTGTCTCTCTCGCTGTCTCTCTCTCCTTCTCGCGCCCTGTCTCTCCGTCAGTCAGTCATGTACTGTGCTCTGTGTAATGGATGAGTAACCAGGTGAACACCAGAGGGAGAGTGTAGGCCAGGACACACATAACCCAATTTTTTCTTTTTCTCTTGCTCTCTCTCTGTCTCTCTTTCTCTCAATCTCTAAACCCATTCCTTTCAGCTCGTCATCCAGATCTTCAAATTGATCTCATTCTACTCTTTTGCATATTGTTTTCCAACAGCAAACAAATGTGCAAAGTTGTGTGGCATTGTAATTACCTTTTTCTTGGAACGTATCACTTTTTTTCTCCTCTTTTCCTTACACTCACAAATTATACTGTATGTATTAGTGTCTGTGTTTGAGAGAGAAAGAGAGTCAGGTCTCAGTCCCCTGGGCCTTTCTGTGTCTCTCATTAAAGACAGACGGTTGATGGAGCGCGAGTGTGTCGCTCGCCTCGCCTGTCGCCCTCGACAACAACACACTACCCTGGCGGTCTGGAGGGAGAGAGCAAACGGGGGGGGGGGGGGGGTTGAAGAAAAGAAAAGAGCTAGATGAGAGGTGGAGGAAGATGCAGCTGTTGAAATTCATATTTGTTCTTGTATGTATTCAAATCAGAACAGATCACATTAAGCCAGAAAAAGTACCTACTGTTCTCACAGGCTGCTGTTTCAAGGTCGGGATTTGAACCCACACTTGAGGTCAAATTAGTGACTTTTTAGTGGGATTGTAATTTATATATTTTACAAAATATGTTGAGGAACTTTGGTGTGACTGAACAGTGCTGTTTGCACAGAACAGGCTTGAATTTGTCTCCCTCATTCTGTCTCACACACTCTCTTGACTCAGTAGGTATGTAAGTAGATAAATCTTGTTGCCTGCGGCATTTTCAATTTCCCAGTGGGAAGTGGTGGCGGTTTGGAAAGGATGTTGGAACGCTTAAGGAACAGCGTGGAGAAGCCCCGGAGATAATGCTTTAGCCACACTGGGACAAAACGACTGACTGCTTTACTTACCGACTGACTGCAGAGAGACACATGGATAGAAAATAGTTACTGAGAAATCAAGGTGATCAGACTCTAGAGAGAGATGCAAGAAGAGACTTATGGTCTTAGACGGGCAAGCAAATGACTCCGTGGCCTGCCAGGAGTTTCCATTCAGCCTCTGAATGTCTTTCTTGTCTTTTCTCTCACCAGTTAGACTTTCATACCTCTCCCTTGTGTTTTAAAAATCTGATGTTGATGTTTTCAAAATGTTTTGTCCTGATTTTGTGTGTACTGTCAGAGTCCAAGTAAACTGGTATAAATGCAGTTTGGTCCACAGGTTTTTGGACAGTTTATCTGTATTTTTTCCTCTCTACACCAACACAGTGGATTTTAAAAAATCAATATGTGACTGAAGTGTGAACTGCATTTATTCATAGTCCCAAATATTCAGTGGCTCAAAAATAATTGGACAATTGAGTGATAAACAAATTTAGGAGATAAAGAATATGGAGTTGATTCCAAATGTTGAGCTTTAGTAGCTGTTAACTGGATACCTGAGGTCCAAGGTGCTGTCAGTGCAAGTGAAGGACGCAATCATTACGCACATACTTTAGGAGTGGTCAGGTCTACAACCTGGTTCAGTCTTGAAAAGAAGTTATAGATTAGACACAAGAGACACCTTTATGAATGGAAATAACAGAGGGTTTTCAACAAGGTGCAAACCATCGATTCCACTCAAGAATAGGGAGGTCAAAAAACATCTAAAAGAGCCTGCACAGTGCTTTAAAAAACCCTCTTTGAACAGATGAAGCCAAGATTAACGTGCACTAGAATGATGGAAATAGAGAAATATTGAGAAGAAGAGAAGCAGTTCATGGTCTGAAGCATACCACACCATCTGCCAAACATAGTGGAGGAAGCGTAATGGATGACGTGGACATGTATGGTTGCCAGTGGAACTGGGTCACTGTTTTTTTAGATGAAGCAGATAGAAGTAGCAGCATGAACTCTGAGGTGTACAGGGCTGTGCTGTCTGCTCAGCTCCAGCGTAATGTTGCAAAACAGGTTGGACAGCAAATGGATAATGACCCAAAGGATAATGCAGACATTAACTAACAATAATATTCTTCAATGGCCAAGTCATTCACCTGATCTTAGTTCAGCTGAGCATGCTTTTTACTTACTTGATTCATTGAATTTAATTTCAGTTCAGGTTTATTTACATAGCACCAAAGCACAATAACAGTTGCCCCAGTACACGTTTACTGTAAGGTCACTGAAAAAAGAGAGCGTAGGGAGGCAGGACTGAAGACAGACCTGCAGATTTTAAAAGCACAGACTGCAAAAATAAGGACTCCATCTATGTATTAACTACTATAAAACTATTCTCTCATTTTTTTATTATGCCAGTTTGTCCAATTACTTTTGAGCTTTTCAAAATGGGGAAAAGTGACTGTAATTTCTAAACACTTTGTTGAATACTTCATTAAAAACCCTTGAATTAAAGCTGAAATTCTGCACTACAATCACATCTTGATTGTTTGATTTAAAGTTCATTGTGGTGGAGTATAAAAAAAGTGTTGTTTTTTTTTTTTACAAAGCTTTGTAAAAGGTATTTAATGACACAGTGTGTGTGTTTTTCTTTTTCAGGCTTGTCCAGAAATCTGGAGACAGTATCACCTGACAGTGAGTATCTTTTCACAGAAAAACTCTGTCAGCAAGTGTCATAGCAGAATTCTTCACACTCCTTCCATTTCTCCAGTTATTAGTTCTTTTTTTGTGAAAGGAGGCTAATATTGTATCAGGTTCAGTCCTGAAAAATGAGAAAGGTCCCGCTTCTTTTTTAGAAACGATGCCAAAGTCGAACAGACTGTGTGCAGGGGAAAGGAGTAAAGTGTAGGTCAAGTATACCTTTTGGATCAAGGGTTCAGATGGTGTTCAGTAGTTTCCTCTGCTCGCACTCGAATCTTGAGCTCATAGATAAAAATTCTGAGATTTGTATTTTGCGTTTGTCTAATAGCTCTTTAAAATAAGGGAAGCTGCTTTTAACTTGTGGTATGAATTCATACAAATGACAGTAAAAGTGAAAACAGGAAATCATTAAACACCAAATGTGTTTTTGTTTTCTATAGAATGTTTCACCAAATATGTCTTAGTTTAGGTTTGAATTTTTTCTTCAGTGAGTACAAGTGGAAACTTTTGTAAATGTGCATATTTGATTCATTACTTTACTGAAAATATTAAATATGTAACTAATGGTACAAACAATTTTTGTATTATTATATTCATGATAAATTATTTAGCAAAACAAAGGAGGTAAAAGGAGGTGACCTGAGAACAGCAGAACGAGTGGTTTTAAGTGGAAAGTCCCAAAATTTATTAAGCTTGGGAAATTGTGAAAAGCAATTTGTGTGGGTTTAGTTTGCACCACGTTTATGTAGGATTTCTGCTCAGAGTCTGAGTTAAAGCCAAGAAAGATAAAAAAAGAAAAATGATGGTAGTGAGGAGTGATAAAGCCCAATCTAAATAGACATCTTACCTTCTGAAATTTGTCTTAAAAAATACATAAAGCAACATTGTAGTGAAACATATCAATTAATAGCTCATTAAAGTATTTTTCAGTGGAAAATACTAACAAAAATAAATGTACTTAATTGTAAAACTTTGCACTAGCACTAAGCCGGACTCTCACCACTGCTGAATTAGAGTAATTGATCTTCTTGTTACATTTATTTTTGAATCGTCAATCAACGAGGTGTTTCCATGAGTTTCATAGAGGCAAAGGTGTCATGTGATTAGTCAATAAGTCAGTCGTGACTGGTATTGACTTTGCCCTGTAGCAGGTAAGTGAAGCGTGGGGGTAAGAAATATAGTAAAATATTAAAGAAGTACTAAAAGTTATGGGAAACTTGTCCTCCTCCTTTTCTTTCATCAAGTGCTCATGTGACATTAGTGTGTGTGTGTGTGTCTGTGTGAGACAGAAACAATGTGTCAAAGAGTAGAAAACTGTTTGACAGTCACATGGGCCATATGTCAGTGGGGAGGCATTTGCTTATTTATATCTGTGTGTTTGTGTGTGTTTATCCAAAATCTCAAAAGATAACTAGTTTTCTTGGCTTCTTACTTCCATGTGTGTGTGTCTGTATGTTTGTGTGTGTGTGTGTGTGTGCATCTGAGCGAGGGGGTGATATAGACCTCAGCCTAAGAGAAAAGAGCAGCTTGTTTGTCAATTAAAAGACGTGATAAAGCATGAAATGGGCTGCCAACACCACGTGGGACGAGGGAGTGAGAGAGGGGGAAGAAGAGTGTGTGTTTGCATATATCTTGGCATGCACTGTGTGTGTGTTAGGGGAGGTCTGTCACTCTCCTCTATGGAGATTAATTAGCAGGGGCTGTCTAATGAAAAGGCAGCATCGTTAGCGCTAGGGTAGCACGGCGGGAGAGATGGAAAGAGGAGGAGGAGGAAGTGGGAGGAGGGAGCGGGACAGAGAAGTTCCAGGGGAGACGCTGGCAGAGAAGATGGGAGTTGAGTTTAATTGTTGCTCCTGTGTTTGGCGGATGAGCCTCTATGATTTACAGCGGAGTTTCACTTTGAACCACAGACGAAACGAGAACATGCTGACGAAAGTCTCCGGTCGCCTTGCGGGATGATGAAACCATTTTGTTTTTTTGTTCCCCGCTGCACTTCCGCATGTGCGTTTGTGTGTTTGTGTGTGCAATGGTGTGCTTTAACGGGTGGAGGATTGTGACCCAGGTCTAATTGAAGTATTTAAGCCATTTAAGCACTGGGAGCAGAAGGTCGTTACAGATCCAAACTGGCATGGGGGCTAGGGGCCTGCGCAGACACAAACACAGTCTCACACATACAAACACACCCACACACATGCATACACAGAGCTCCTTCTGTTTAAGACAGCCTCATTTTATTCATGATGCTGCTTATGACCCTGAACTCCCCAATGTGAGAAGGTGTGTGTGCGTGCGTGTGTGTGTGTTTGTGTGTGTGTGTGTTCGCTTTGGGAGATGTGACTCTGTCACCTTCCGCTGGGCTCAGCCAGGTGTGAAAAGGCATTCTGTCAGACCTCCCTGCTACTGGGTCCATTTATCCTTCGCTGTGTGTGCGTGCTTGTGTGTGTGTTGGGTCCGTTTATCTTCCATGAGTGTATCTGTTGTCTGCCTGCACCTGGCCCTCAACTAACAAACTCCTCCAAACCACACAGTATAGACCACAAAGCCCTGGGGTATTTACCGAGAAAGTACGATACTGACACACATGGACACACACAAACACACACACTCCTCCTACAAATATATAGAGCAGCAAATGGGGTAAAAAGATATCCACAACATTTTCATTGTGTCTGTGTCATACAGATTTGAGCACCATACAGATTTTTTTAACACAACTGTAGCACTTGTAGAAAATGTAACTGTTTCCTTTTTGAAGAACAGAGTTTACTTCTGCTGTTCAGTCTATCTTTCTTTTTCACTCTCCTACGCAAACACCACTTCACCCACCCACCCACAGACGCCCTGTTTTTTTTCTTCTCCCCCTTTCTTTTCCATTGAAGCTTACAGTGTGGGGTCACTCCTTTTCCTGCAGACCCATGTCACTACCCCCATGTATGTTATTATGTTCTTATGATTTCCACCTAATACTCTACATACTAAATATAACAAAAAAACTCCCAAAATACTGGTATTATCTGGCTGAGGTCGGCCGGTGCAAAGTTCTGCCATCGACATATGTTTTGTTTTCCAGAAGGCCCTGCCGCCAACATGACTTGTTTGAACTTTTCTTTCGGTCTGTTGGTCATATGATTTCTGTTACGTGGGCATGCCTACAACTACACCTGCACTCAAGTTGCTACACAAATGGCTTTTTTAAATTTATACAAATTGCCTTTGGCCACTTCTGCATTGAGGTCAGACTGTGGAAAGTGTGACTAATAATTATTTTCATTTATATTACTGATAAATCTCTCTGATTTTATAGATTAATAAATATTTTTGCCACTGGTGATATTTCAGATTTATAGTGTTTATATGATTGAAATAAAATAGAATGGCACACATTGGTGAATTATTACATATACACCACATAATCAGCTTTAAAGACCAGTTAAATATCTAATGGGCCAATTGAACAGTCTTTTTGACAAGAGGCTAAAAGAACCATATTTCTATTTCATAGCTAACTACACGCAAGACAAAAAAGAGGAGGATGAGAGGACAGAGAAGGACAGGGTGGAAAGACTGAAGTCATGTAGGGACCAGTAGGAAAGCACGATTAAGGGGGGGATGGATGGCTGGAGGGATGATTGGATGGGGAGCGAGGTTTAGTGACCTGCTATCTGTATTCTGGCTGCTTTAATTCATGTAAATATCATGCATAAATGTGTGCATGCATACACACAACAAACATACAACTCCCAGTCACTTTTTTTTCTTGGTGCCCAGACCCTGCTCTGTTGCATTAAGACCAGAGTGCCACCCTCTGGTAGAAAGTGAATGCTCCCTTGCCTTTAACCAATGAGTGTATGTGAAGTGGGAATTATCTTTCTTCTAACTTTTGAGACTCTGAACGAGGGTTAAAGCTCAAGCAAACGTCCGGAATGCTTGTTTTTTTACTTTAATAGAGATCAAGTGTCTTTACTAAAGAAAAAGAAGAAGTAGTTTCAATGTGTTTCACCTTTATAGCAGAAATATATGTATGAACAAGGGAGAGGGAGGAAGGCAGAGGCAGTTGGAGAGGGTGGGGGAGAACTGCTGGAAGGCGGGTGGGGGTTAATGGTGAGTGCATTAAACGGTGAAGGAGACAAGAGAGTGAGCAGAGAGAGTGAATCAGTGCGCCCAGAAGCTGATTGGTGCAGGTATATCGGTGTGTGAGCATTGATTGGCCTCCCTTTAGATAGTAATGGTGACACCTGTACATCGGTGTTTATTGATCAGCAGCTCTGCCGAGTGTGTGCGTGCGTGTGTATGTGTGTGCTGAGCCAATCTTGCGATCGTGTCAGGGTGTGTGAATTGATCTTTTCCTGTGGGACAGGTGTGTAAATGTGTCGGGGTTGCCCGTGAAAAAGCGCTCCGTGACCTTCCTAGTCGACTCCAAAATGAAGCCGTTTTAACTCCCCCTCTCTTTCTCACCTGACTGCCTTTCTTTCCCCTTTCATTTAGCATGTTGTACCCTTTTATACATTTTTGTCTGTCCGTCTTTCTTCAGAAGGTATGCTCAGTTCACACATGTCTTTGTTAGCGCAAGGTTAGGACATTTTGCCCCTTAAATCCTCTTATTTCTATAGGAAAAAATGTCTCGTTAAGACAGTCGACTTTTCCAAGGTACAAAATATTTCAGGAATCCTCATTTTCTTTTCTTTGTCTGTTTTAAGTTGAGCAGAATGAATAGCTGAAGAAAAAGCTTTACTCCAAAGAGGGTCTCCCTCAGATTAATTGTGAAAAAAGACAGTTTAAAAAAAAAAAAACTTTAATAAATGTTACGTCACAGGTAACCCTGAAATCCCTCCGCTGTTGTGTAAAATAGACCTCAGTAGTGGTCGGATGTTTTGGCTGGTTTCTGTGGGCTTTATGACTTTGGTTTATATGACCGTTTAGAAATAAATATATTTACTGGATATTTAGAGGTAAATGGTAGATAATGTGTGTAATCTGATTTTTAATGGACAGAAAAGAAACATGGCTGCACTTTAGCTGTTATTCTGGTTTGAATTTATAAACATTTGTATTATTTCAGTGCAATATCATAAATGTTTTATTGCAGTAATATTAAATACAATGAAGACTGATCAAATCCTGGTGTTATTTTACAGTTAACACATTTAGATATTGTATTTGATTTTGTACGGAATTAAATTGCTGTCTGCGTTCACACAATTATTAAGTGGTATTGTTTGCTGACCTCTCTCTGTGATTGGCACACCATCTTCACCTTCATAAAAGTAAATGTTTTAGTGCTCTGAGTGTCCAAATGAGACAGATTAAGCAAAAGCATTAAGAGAAGATTGTCCTGCTGCCCACACCAGCTGCGTTAAAGACAAATGAACAACTCTGATTGTATTCCTCCTATCGAAGTCCTACTTCTGCGCTGAGATCAGCCTTGGGCTTTTCTGTACACTGTGTGAAGATAGAGCGCCATTCAGTGGTCAAACAGGCAACTGCACTCCCATACGGATGCAGGGGAGGGATTTTAAGCCAGATCTTTTCAGGAGGTTTTTTTAACATCAAAAGTATTTTTACCCAGCATAACAGAACATGAATGGACTTGTGTGTTTAATTTCACAAGTAGTCTACACACATTAAACATCTCTGAACCCACCCGCCCCTCTTTCCCACCAAACAAGAAATGAAACCAACAAATACAACATGAAACACACAAACAAAAAATGATGTTGCCTTGGAGGATCAGAGGTAAACTGATTTTTTTTTTTGGGGGGGGGAAAAGCCAACACTCAACCAACCAACAGAATAAATATTCAGGGGGACGGCACAGACAATGGCGGAAGCATAAATGTTACCACGAGGCAGTACATGGATATGGGAACAGAAAAGAAGGCAGAAGAGCTTAAAAATCAGACACTTAGGAAACAGTAAGACATTATATGAAAGTTACAGCATACTCAGCCAAAGGTGCTGCTGTTAAAAGTCTAATTAAACCAGTGTAGGCTGTAAGTTTGCATAGAGAAATGGTTTTATATGAATGAACACTTAACTGTCACTCAGACAAAACTTAATTAAAATCGCACTCTTTCCCGCAGTAATAATATACCAACATTAAGTCTTCTCACAGGTTTAAGTTTGATCTTTATTCCACTTTTTGTTCTGTCCTTTCTTCTGTTTGGCTGACCGCTCTTTTTTTTTTTCTTACAAGAATGTCCTCAATTCAAAGTGTGCTCTGTAAAAATCCTTTAAATCCACATCTATTCAGTGAGCTGTTTTTGCTGTCTCATCATTGTACAGTACAGACTGTCCAGTCTTCTCACCTCGCCGTGTCAAAAGGCCCTCAACTCTTTATTCTCCCTCAGACTGAAGCGCTAACAGCACCGGAGGAAGGGGAAGGTGTTTGTGAAAGGAAATGGCTTTTGTGTGTCTTCAGTAGTCAGACGGATAGCACAGTTCATAAAGCAGCACAGGGCGCCTTATAACAATCTAACTTCAGATGATTTATTTTAATTTCAGTTTCTCATGTCATCAGCATATTGTCATTTATAATAATCAGTTGTTTCGATTGTTTCAGTCATTATTAAGGAATCATGTTAGAATTTATTGGTACGGGCTTTTTAAGAGTCCCAGTTTCTGTTTTATGTCATGTTAAACTGATTATATTTGAATCGCATGTTTTAAAAACAAGATCCTATACGCGGATTTTTCTAAAATCATCAGATTTCTGGAAGGAAAAAGACAAATTAATTATTAAGCAACATTTAGTTGTATGACAAATCATCACCTTGTACCAAACTTGCAAGAACAAAGAGTGTTTAAACCTCAATGGCATTATGTTGTTTGTTATTACACTGTTATTACATTGTCACTTAAATTTTTACATAATTGATTGAAATTTTTATATATATATATATATATATATATATATATATATATATATATAAAAATTTAGATTAACAACGCTGAAAGCAACAACCCTTTCAGGAACCAAATCCATATGTACCAGCCACTACGAAGACTAATATCATTTTTATAAATATTTAAATTGAAATAACTTTATCAAATATGTGAAGAACTGTATTTGGTTGTTTGAAGCCAAATTTTGATCAAATTTATTTAGTAAAACTGCATTTTTTTTAGTTCATTCCCTCATGGCGACATTATGCAGACAAACTAGTTCTGCTTGTTTGGGGTTTTTAGGTGCTTCCCTTCCCAAAATACTTTGTTCAAACTACAAACAAAGGCTTAGAGGTCCTCATCAAAGCTTGCACACACTTTGCTATCCTCAGTAAGAAGACCAGGGACTCTGTATTTTGGAGTTTATTAGTATTTGGTAAAAGTGTCTTTAGATAATCTACTGGATGCACATGCAGGACCATAGGAATGTAAACAAATGCACATGTTCACGCACACACTCACACACAGGTGCAGTGTTATCAGAGGTCTTGCAGGCTTGCAGGTCATTGTGAATTTCCGCTTAGCTGGATGGTGTCGATTTGTGTGTGTGTGTGTGTGTGTGTGTGTGTGTGTGTGTGTGTGTGTGTAGCTGGCTGAGAATGTAAAATTAGGATTTGAAATACTGACCAGAGCATAAAAGACGCGGTCCATCTGTATGTAGTATATCTAAATCCGTGTCTCTCATGTCCATACGTGTTGTCTATGGGTCCTATATTTAATGAAAACACAGCCTCACGCTGGCCACAGCAGAAAAGAAGCCTCTCCACTCAGCAGTGAGCACTAAGAAAAGAAATCGTACAACTTGGTTTTGAATAGATTAGCTTGTATCCCCTGTTCCGCCTTCCACGGTGTGACCAGATTACCGCCACTTGCTGCCCCTAAAGGGGGGTTTTCTCCAGAGGTGGCAACCCACCGCCTCCCAGCTCTGCATCACATTATCGTTACATTCCAGGAGCATTTTTTTTTCCTCTCTAAAGAAAAAAAAAATCCAGACTCGTACTGATTGTCTACAAACTGATTGACCAACTGACAGGAAGAGATAGGAAGAGCCTCTGGGAATTGCACTGTGTGAGTGTGAGTCCTAACCGGGTGCGGGGTTAGGGTTTCGGTCTTTGTGAACTGGGAGACACAAAGAGGGCAGGAATCACATCTGGTTATTTGGAGGATCCACTTCCTCTTCCTCATTCATGGCCTACCTAACTGCAAACATGCCCACCTCCACCTTCAGCAGTCTCCTTAAGCAGATGGATTTTTTTCATTCCTGTTGATGAGTGACAGTAAACACGGTTTATATGCTTTTTTTTTTTTTAATTATTCCATAACAAAAGGAGGATTAATGGTTAGGTCTGCAGTTCATTCAATGCATCCTGTCTGGGAAGATGTACACCTTACAGCCATTTCATCTCTCTGATTCACAACAGTCTAATTAATCCTCCCTGTTAACCTAATATGTACATAGTGGTATGTTGCGCGCGCACACACACACACACACACACACACACACACACACACACACACACACACACACACACACACACACACACACACACACACACACACACCACAAGGCTCTGTTTGTTTTGGTATGAGCCCAGTAGTCTTGTGTTGTGAGGCTGCTCTCTATGATAAAGCATGCAGAGTTGGTCCCCTGTGGGTCCAGTAACATATGCAAACGTCTCCCTATTGCTGCAATAACATATGCAAAACAGCGCTGCTGGCCCCGGCCCCTATGCTCCCACCACCCGTTACTGTTCAGATCCCGCCCCCCTCTCCTCTTACACACACACAAGCCTGTTTGCTTCTCGGATTTTGTTTGATAACTGTGTGTGTGTCTCAGTGTGTGTGTGTGTGTGTGTGTGTGTGTGTGTGTGTGTGTGTGTGTGTGTGTGTGTGTGTGTGTGTGTGTTCCTTCAGATTTTAGTCTGTAACAGTCTGAGCTTTGTGTTGGCCGAAGGATTATCACAGCTTTGCCACCAGCAGCTAAGGCAAGGAGCAGAGGCGAGCAGGGCTTAGAGAGACACGGTGTATGTGTTGGGACAACTGTGGGAAAACACATTTGTGTGTGTGACAGGGAGAGAGTGCTCATGTATCTGTGCGTGCATGCATGAGAGGCCACGGATGGTTGGTTGTCTATGTCCACATAGTGGAGCCCTCAGGACCTTCTCAAATACCCTCGTACAAACTAACACACACACAAAAACTAAACCAACGCGTCATTCCTCTTCCCAGTTTCAGTCCTTTTTTTATTTTTTAGGTCAGGCTGGCTTTATGCTTTATGTGTGTGATCAAAAGCTCTTTAGGTATCAAGGGAGTCTCTCCTGTTGTGTCTGATGCTGAAAGTCTCTTCTAATGCTTGTAAGCAAGTTTATGAAGAGACATGGACATTCTCAGGGTCTTTTGGGAAATGTTTAGGTAAAGCAGATATTTTTTGCTCATGTGCAGGGTTTGTTTGTGGTTCAATCCCTGTCTGCTCCAGTCTTCATGCCATTGTGTCCTTGGGCAAGACACTGAACCCCGAGTTGCTGTCTGTAAAATGACACTCGAGTGTAAATGTGTGTGATTGTTAGATAGAAAGCACTTAGCTGCAAAAAAAGCTTGTGCAAATGTGGTATGTTGTATAAAGCACTTTGAGTGCTTGGATGGAGTAGAAAATGCACTATATAAGAACCAGTGTATTTTCTATTTAAAAACAAAAAGATGATTTCCTGCAGTATGTGCCTATTTACCTAGAGCACTGGGTCACTCTAACTTTTTTGACTGCTAAAAAATATAAAAGGAAGAAAAAAAATCACTCTGTAGGTGAACGAAAATGCATAAATACTGAAACAATCAGACTTTGCATCAGCAAAGATACCATTTTCTAATTAAATCTTTTCAAATTAGCTACATAGTTTCTTTTCTTTTTTTGAGGTTGCATGAAATACCTTACTGTGAGTAATGATCACTGTGCATCACAGCCAACGGTCCCAATCTTTAATTCAGGTGTTTTCAGTCCCATTACCACAGGTGTATAAAATCAAGCACCTAGCTGTGCAATCAGCCTTTATAAACACTTTTTTAAGAATGAGTCTTTCTAAAGAGCTCACTGACTTTGCGTTTTGTCCTGTGATTGGATGCCACCACTGCAGCAGGTTAGTCTGTTACATTCATTCCCTCCTACATGTTTCCCAATTAGCTATAAGTCATATTTTTGAAAGTGTTTAGGAATCTCTGAAATGATCTGGCCGAACATGTAAAGTTACAGAGCAGTATCAGCAAGTGCCGAGGCGAATAGTGTGTAAAAGTCTAAATGTCCTCTGGTGTTAACATCAGCACAAAAACTGTGTTCCGACAGCTTCATGTGTTACCACGACTGAGCAACTCCTGTAGGTGACATGTGCAGGTGGTACATGTGCTTTTGTCCATGTAGTGTAGCATCCACTGATGACCACCACAGCCAGCTGTGTTATTCAGGTTTTGATGGAGGTGTAATTTTTTTGTTTTTTGTTTTTTATTGAAATACTTATCTTAACCCACCAACTGACAAACATTAGCAGTGCTAGCATATAATGGCTTCCCCTTATCTAAACAATTATTTTAGCTCTTTATTCAGTCCTGTTCATTATTGGTGATTATTCCACTCAATGTTGGTACATGGCATTAATACGAAGCGAGTAGACTCTCCATAGACATAATCTGTGTAACTCAAGTTAATGCCCTTCACTCGCTATGAGTGATCCAGAACTGAACACATACCGACCAACAAGGAAAACATGTTGTTTTGCATAGCCATTGATGTTGACTCCAGTTTCCCACTCGGTTTAGACTTCAGTGGAAATGTTCCTGCTGCAAATTTATACTAAAATTATGTGTCATATTAGCTGTCGCTGCACAGCCATAGCTGTCACTCCTCACTAAACCATTTAAAAAAGATTTAGAAAGGCACCAAGCTGCGGTGATCCCTTAGGGCCTCACTCTGTTTAGATGCCCGTGATAGGCAGTGTGAGATCAGAACAAGGAGAGGAAATGAGTGAGGGATAAACGTTCATCCCGTTAATTAATATCGGATGAGGCAGAGAACTCCTCGCATGCACACGCACATTCACACCAGGTATTCACACAACTATCACAGGTTGGTGTGAGAATAAGAGGGGGATTTCGTTTCTCTCTCTCTTTTTTTCTCCGATGTCTCTCGTGCTTTCATTCATTCTGTGATCAGAGTATGTGGAGATAACGCAAGCCCAAGGTCAGGGAGAGGGAGAGACAGAGGGAGACCTACAGCCAATTTACATGAAAGATGAATGGAAAGAGGGGCAGGAAGGGTGGAGGTCGGGTGGGGGGCTCGAGACAGGGGCTGTGATCTCCTTGGGGTGCACATGTGTATGTGTGTGTGTGTGTGAGAGAGAGTTTGTGCTTGCGAGAGGTCTGTGATCTCCTGGCCTTTGTGATGGAGATGGGCCCGGCAGGCCTGACCCGATAATGACGCGACGCTCTAATAGCATTCATCCTTTCTGCCGCAAAACTACTCAAGCGGAAAAGAGAGGGAGAGAGAGGGGAAAAGTGTGAGGTGTAGATGTGGGTTTGCAGGGGTGTGTACGGAGGAGAGGGTGAAGCGGGAGGGGATGGGGAGGTTACCTAAGCTATGTTTAAGAAATGACGTGGGGCGCAAATCATTTGTAATCTCGGAATCAGGGATGAGAGAGAGGGAGGGGGCAATTTCTGCGCAGTTTTGTGGTTGTGTGTTTTGGAGAATAGCATTAGGGGTGTGTGTGTGTGTGTGTGTGTGTGTGTGTGTGTGTGTGTGTGTGTGTGTGTGTAAGTGTAACATTAGCAGTAAATGCACTCTGCCTGTGTCTCCTCTCTCTCTCTTTATCAGTGTATATTAGCTGTGGGCGCTGGAGCATGGAAGGCTTTCAGAACACTGGCCCATAGGGGACGGGACCCCGTGTCCAACAAACACTCACACACACACACAGTCTGACGCACACAAACACAAACACACACAGTTACTTATCATACAGGGTCATTACAGGCCTCTAACTATACCTCGGAAATCAGTGGTTTATATCAGCGCCCCATATTCTCTGTACAATACACTGCAGTCCGCTTCATTGAGAGCATGGGAATGATGGCAGAGGAGAGGGAGAATGAGACAGAAATGGGAGGTTAAGCCACCGTTTTATTGTGTCCATCGTGTTTATCGGGGGGGATCCGATTGTGGTTTTTATTTAAAAATATATTTTTGATTATTTATTTTTTTTAACAGACTAAGCATGGCCCTCCTGTGAAGCAGCAACCAAAGCCCAGCAGACACTCTCATGCCTACTGCTACAACTGCTCACAGAAGGGACACTTTGGCCATGTAAGTAACCCTCACTGTCTTTCTTTAGTCTACGCTGAATTGTCTGTTATATTACATGTGTAGGTATTTGCCATTTTGTATACACCAAAAGAATAAAGGCCAAAGTGGAAGCAGATTCTTTAAAACAAAAAGAAACAATATTTTCTTTAAGGGATATATTTAATTGTAAGTACTTTTATTATTTGATTAAATAATTCTTTACTACTACTGTTAGGTCCAGTACTGCCTGACTGAGAAAAGTCACAAAATGATCTCATAATTTCAGTTTACGCAGCAGTTTGAGTCAGCAAGTTGAAATTTTGAACTAATAGCTTAAAACTTCAGCTTGGCTCTTGACTGGCAATTTTTATTTTTTTTGTGTGTGTTTTTTCCATTGTAGAAACAAGCTTCCATGACCCATTTGAACCAGGAACAACCCTGAAATTCTTCCAGCTTCTATGTTAAATAAAAATAAATAAATTCTAAGAGTTCTCACTATTTGTATTCTAAAATTTCATAAACGCTAAGCTAAAATATCAAATCATCAATAGCTTGCTGCAAAGTCGTCACGTGAAGTTAAAGATATAAATTTTTTGCAGCTTAGTTATGTTGAGAGGTTAATTTATACTTAACTCATTCACTGCCATTGACGTCTATAGACGTCAATGGCAGTCAACGTAAATTGAACTGAAGCCCACCAGCAGTAAAAGTAGACCTGCAAGGAGGTGCAGGGTTTGCGCACGTAAGGGATTGCGCAGTGAGACAAAAATGTGGTGCAAGTGGTGGTGCAAGTCTTGTTGTGTTTCACTGCCAGCCATTTTCAAACGGCTGGCAGTGAAACACAACAAGAGTTAAAAGGCTATGCCAGCTTTATTACGAGGCTCAAATAGCAGCTTCATACAGATGTTTCTGGTCAAAATGGACTTTTTTGACAGCGGATAAGGAAACAAACACACAGACAGAGATTATTGTAGTAAGATATAACCTCCTACAGGTTTTTGTAATCAACAGCGTATTTCACATCCAACGTCTTCGGGTTTACTCATCAGGTTCCGCATGCGCAGAGTTGTTTTTTCTACAGATTCTAAAAGTAACATAATCAGCGGGATTTCTGTAGGATTGGATTTGACCTCATGTGCTGCGTTTTTATTATGTCATTTTAAATATATTGCAGGCCTTTTAATTCTGTGTCTTGTGTGTTTTCCACAGGCATGTATAAGACAGAGGATGTTCAGTGGAGTGCATCCCACAACCTCATTGATTAACCACTATGACACTGTGGAAGAGATAAGCCGCAGACAACACAGGATAAAGATCAGGGCTAAAGGTAAATCACATAAAGAAATAGGCCAGTAAATATCTATCCTTTTTATGGCTGCAGCTATTATTCATTTTTAGGCCAACGCCTCTTAGTAGCGTGTCTTGGTCTAGGCGCAGTACTAAGCTTTCCTCCATGGGCTAAAATCCTTGGGCTATATGCTTAAAAGCCTGGTCTGTGCCAGGACACCAACTAATTTAAATAAACTCTACCAATTCTGCCAAGAAGAGCGGGCAAGTGTGCAGCCGGAATTATACCAGAAGCTTGCTGATGGCCACCAAAAGCATCTGAATGAAATTCAAAATTGTGCACTTGCTTCTTAAGTCATTAAATGGTAAATGCCCTGTATTTGTATAGCGCTTTACTAGTCCCTAAGGACTCCAAAGCACTTCACACTACATTCAGTCATCCACCCATTCACACACGCATTCACACACTGGTGATGGCAGCTACATTGTAGCCACAGCCACCCTGGGGCGCACTGACAGAGGCGAGGCTGCCGGACACTGGCGCCACTGGACCCTCTGCCCACCACCAGTAGGCAACGGGTGAAGTGTCTTGCCCAAGGACACAACGACCGAGACTGTCCGAGCCAGGGCTCGAACCGGCAACCTTCCGATTACAAGACAAACTGCCAACATTTGAGCCACGATCGCCCCACAGCATTAGTGACCTATGCTGTGCAATCATTCCCCCCTGAAAAAAGAACTGTTCAAAGCAATAATTAAAAGCTGTTCAGCGTGTGAACCGTAGTGTTGCACAGTTGCATATGAGAAAACCGTGTTTGGAAAAAAACTAAACACAACATATCAGCAGAAACACCTCACACCATCTGTTAAGCACGTTGGTGGAGGCGTGAAAAATTGTGCTTGTTTTGCATCCACTGCAGTCTACTGTGAACTCCTCTGTATACCAAAGTATTGTAGAGGCTTGGCTGAAAACAGAACAGTGATTAAAGCACAGCAGGAAAATGAAGAGAATCAAGGTGATGCAGTGACTGAGTCAAAGTCCAAACCTCAGCCTGTGCCCGTGCTCAGCAATGATTTGGCGAAGAGAACTGTGCACAAACAAGTGCCTGCAGACTGAAGCAACATTGTAAAGAAGAGGGGGGGGGGGGGGGAATTCCTCCACAATCATGTCAGATACTGACAAAGTCGTGCAAAAAAATTACTTTTGTCAACTTTTTGCTCCTAAAAATTGTTTCATAACCTATTCGGTCCTTGGGAGTACTTAGCTCTTCAGACTCTGCTTCAGCATTTTGGCGTCGCTTTGTTAAACAGATATTAGTCATGTGAGGTTGTAGTTAAATGCTGTTAAGGACCAAATTAATATTTTATGTCTTGGCACATAAGAGTTTTTATCCATCTGACTTTGTTTTTTCAATCATAAGAGAAAAAGATGAAAATCATCTAATCAAATCAGATCCAATTAATTATTTTTGTTTTTCTTTCCCCAGAACTGAAGAAAAATGGCGGTTTTCAATCTTTTTCTGAGGCCCTTCTCACACCAGGACCCCCAAAGAAGAAACAGAAGATCAGCTTTCATAAAACCAACCACCAGTCCTACCATACCCCTCGTCATACTCCTAACAACCACAATCCCAGGCCCAGCCATTTATTTTTTAATAATAATGACTTAAGTGCTGCAACACCCAAAACAAAAAAGTTTAATAAGTACAAACAACAGGAAAGCATAGGCAATGTTAAACCATGGAAACCTAAGAGACCTGTGCCCACCTCGAGAAACCCGCTGCCAGCCGCTAAACCAATTTTCGATGAAGCAGAAGACTTTCCCAGAGGGGGAGGGATGGGAGAGAAGAGGAAGAAGAGGAGAAAGAAGAAGAAAGTGAACCATGTCCCTTCAGCACAGCCAGGGGGACACACAGAGAAAAGATCTAATCCTCTCTTTGGCTCTGTTGGAGGAAAGGTGCATGGGCCTAAAGCAAAGCAAGAGAAGAGAAAAAAGAGGAAAAATCAAGCCCCCGCGACTGCTGACAAAAAAACTGGTGCGCAGATGTACCCTGCAGACGATAATCTGTTCTTCATTAAACAAAGAAAGGGCAGAAGATAGCATCTGTTTGTGTGAGGTTTCAATGTCAGAGTCTGTCAGGGCTCTGATCTCTAAAAGCAAAAGTTAAGACCGTGACTTTTAGGGGCGTGTCGCACGTTTCGTTAACTCAGGTCTCGACATAAATACCTGAAATTATTGTGGCTTTAAGGGCCTTCATGGGACCTTTTCACAAAATATTTTAACAACAGTCAAGAGTTAGGTGATGTGTATGATTTTTGGAAATATTAAAAGATGCTTCATTTAGTTGCTTCACCTCCAGGGTCCTGATTTTGTTCACAGTGGCTCGAAGTCACATTGTGATGCTTGAACAGAGCAGCATCTTTAATCTTGTTAATAACAGCTTAAAACGAGTCAGAACGCTGAAGCTGTTTATTTACTTTCCCCATGTGGTCAGTGTGAGAATACAGCTGTCCCCAGATTTAAACAGGAAGTGGCCCTTATGTTTGGAAATTGACTATGTATAAACAGCAGTTCACAATTTAGTTAGTCCAGTAAGTCACAGTTCTGTGGATTTTTAATGAAAAAGGATCATGGCCTGAAAGGAATCTGGATAATATTTGCGTAAAACCAAAAAGGTTTACTAAAACAGTTTCAGGAGTAATGGTGACTTAAAATTTATTTCTTCCCATTGGTTCCATCGTGTTGCAAAAGTCTCATTTTAAAAAAAGAAAATTAAAAATATTTGCAAGTTCAATAAGCTGATTTCCCTGTGCTTCTGCTTTGAAAGTAGTTTTTTAATGTTGCTGCTGCTCTTGGAACCAGAAGCCAGTGTATATTTAAACACGTGTTTGTTACTAATTTCATTTTCAATTTTAACTGAAGGGTAAACTGCTGCTCTTTTCTGTAACCAACCCATGCGCTTGTAATTTTTCTGTATTTATGAGCACTAATGCATCTGTTACGTACAGACTAATAGAGCAGTGATGAAAAATCAGCAGACGCCTATTTAACCGTGATCCTCTGTCATTTGATGTTGGAGAACTCTGTCAAACCTGAAAAAGATCGCTTCAGTCAGAACACAAGTATTTCTTGTATTTATTGAAGGTGATCACTTTCAGGAATGTTTTCTTGTAAGCGGACAAGTGGACTCAAACCACTGGTCCCAGATAACATGCATCACTAACATGTGGCCCCAACAGTGTTGATCATTTAAAATCAGTTGTATGCGTTCTTATTTGTTATTGTCGTAGCTAAATGAAACCCTGAAATAGGAAATCGTGTGAAGTGATCCCTTTGTAATATGACCACTGGTTATTCAAAGTGTCTGAGGAAAAATAAAACTTGAATCTCTTCTGTGATTGAGGAAGAAAGCTTGGATTGCTTCTGCGCTCGCAGTTCTTTTTTCTTATCTTCAGTGTCATTGTTATTCAATACAATTCATAGCACTTGGCTCGGGTTGATAAATGTCATAGTGGAGGTTGATGGATGAATTTTAATTTTCCCTATGCTGGGGAAAAATAATTTGTGATCTATAACAATGAGTCACAAACTTTTTGTTAAAAACCCTAAGTGGCCTACTGTTGACATTTTGATTGAGGTCCAGTCTTTCCACAGACTGAGCAACAGTTTTTCTTTACTATTTATCTGCTGTGTAGCCTTGTGCTTTCATGATTTCATGTTTTCAGACGATCAGCTTGTCAATTTTATCTTTATTTTTGTGATTTATTAAAGGCACGAGGTAAAAGTACACTGAAGACTGTCAACTGCTGCAGAAGATAGCTATATGAAAGTGCCATTTTTGTATGTGAGAAGAGCAATGAACTTGGTGATAGATGCTTCCAGTATGCATTATGGAGCCTAGTGCTCTGTGAAGGGCGGTAAAGACCGGTGGATGCTGTCACTTCTCCTTAATTTGGCTTCAGTCAGTGAACCCAGACAAACTACAGAGACAGCTGATGGAGGGATTTGAATGTACTTGCCTGTGTTATCAGACATGAGAACTGAAAGATTAAAACTACACTCACACTGGGTCAGAGTGATCCAGACTTATTGTTCGAAACAAGTTAAACTCTTACACAGCTTTGATCTTTAATTGGCTCTTAAAAACATGCTTCCATTCCTCAGATGAATGAATCACAGTATAAAAACATTCACTGATAATCATCTTCATATTTCAATCTTTCAATTTATTTACTTTAAAGAGGATATACTTTATATCCTCTGCTGGTCTTTACTGACAGAACAGAAATGCTGATGAAGCTTTAAAAGGACACAGGGCTGCAAATGGAATTTTTTTTTTTTTATTTATTATTTCTGATCAAATAGTCTCATATGCCACAGGGCTCCTGTCCCACTCTTGGTGTCAAATAGGGGGAGGTCCAACAAAGGTCTGACACAGACTCTGATGGATACATCTGGCCCTTTTTATCTACTGTTCACTGAAGCCTCATCACAAATGTTCTACGTGGAAGGGTGGGTAGTAAGAAGCCATTCTTACGGAAATGTGGAGAAAGGATAAGGTATTCCAGATTATACAAACGTTTCACTGAAAATCAGTGGCAGCAGGTCACATGGGGTAGTAAGACAGAAATTTATTGTTTTAGTTCAAATCATTTCAGTATGTATGTAGGCAATCAGGAGAGAGTTGAAACAGTGAATGTCTACAGACATCTGTAAAACACCTTGGAGGCTCTGTCTTGATTTGGGGCTACATTTCAGCCAGTGGTGTTGGGGAACTTGTCAAAATGAATGGAATTATGAACACAGAGAGGTCCCTTCAGTTTTTCATCCACCATGCAAGATCATCTGGAAAGCATCTGATTGGCAGCAGCTTCATTTTTCTGCATGACAATCACTGAATGTAGTAAAGGATTATCTACTTCCCATTTAAATTGTAAAAATGTAAATAAATGAGAGTGGGTTAAGACTTTTGCACATTACTTCAAATACTGGTACCGTGATTCCAGTGACTGCTGTAGTTGTGTAATTATGGTTTTTTTCCTCTAGGAAAACAAAGATTACGCTTTCTGTAACAGTTTTGAAACAATCTTTCAATTAATTTTCTCTGGTTAAAATCGATGACTGTATAACTGTTTTCTAGAGTCATTGGTTAAAATAGTCCATGAAGGCCTCGCGCTTGTTATTAACCACAGTTACGACAGCTTCTGAATGCAACACGCAGGAAGCTCGTGACGCAGAACGTCGCTCCGCCCGCAGCAGCAGGCAGTGGTGCTAACATCTTCAGTTTTTAGCCAGAAAAAGTTACTGAAGGAGTGCGTTGATCTCCCATGAGCATAGACACTGAGCTGGACAGACTGTTGACTCTGGCCAAGAAGAGAAATGGAGAACGGTACGTCCTCAACCGGTGACGCCCAGCTGGACCAGTCTATACGGCAGTGGCTGCAGTACGACAAGGTGAGCTGACAGCTAGCGTGCTAGCTCAGAGTGCTTCAGCTTTGCTGTAGTCATCAAACACATTCAGGGTTATCTTTGTACGAGCGATTTTATTTATTCTCGGGCGATACATGAAGATTCCAGTTAGTAACTTTGTGAGTTTAGTGGTGTCCTTGACTGGTCCTTTCATTTAAGCATGCATCAATGAACTTTTTGTGATAGTGCTCAATTTAGATTTTAATTTAAAGTTGTAAAAATCTGCTACTTGTTTACTATAATAAGTTGATATAAGTTTATATTGACTTGGGTTTTAATTTATCTGTATTTTCTGTTAAAGAAGTGCCCATTTCCCACGAATTACCTCAAATCAAGTATCTGCCATTGAATTACTAAATACATGATTATTATGCCTAAACCAAGAAGCGCAAAGAAGAACTGGATTCTTCTTTCTCTGTGAGAATTAGATGATAGCCTGTTAATAGTCTGGATAAGCATAACAGAAAGTAGATCTGATCTGTCATTTGAAAGCAGAATCTCATGTGTCTTAGATCTCGGCTTATAAAACACTGTAAAGGAGGATGTCCAGTTTCTTTAGCATTGTTTTGTCTCAAATCACCACGGACTTTCTGCTTGACCATCACCAATTTGCTAGAAGATTTTATGGTCTAATATTTGGACATATATAATGATCAGTGTGAAATTTCAGCTTCATATGTCGTTTACTTTTCAAGATGTATAGTTCTGAAAATTATCTCTTGATTCATTTCCACCATATCTTTTTTTTCACATTGCGAAATCTGAGGCCATGTTTGAGCATGAATCAGAAACTATTAAAGATAAAAGCCTGAAATTTTTCAAATTCTCACCTTAAAATGAACCAGGATGAGATGGATCAAAAAATGTCTGATTATGACTGGTTAAAGAATAAATAAACAAAGAAAGTAACCCGAATTATAAAGTCCAACATTTGAACATATAGTAATAATTGGAAAAGAAAACACACTGCAAAAAAGACAACTTTCTGAATGGGACATAGATGTATTTTACAAAAAATGCCAAATAAAACTTTGTCAACATGAAAAAATGCTGTTTTCATTCAACTTTAATCTGGATGGAGCAAATATGACAAATTTTTCTACAAAAGCAAAAATATAAGTAGGTCCTCTAATCCAAATAACGCAAAATTCTGGAGTTTAATGTACATTAAATTCTAATAATTTCACATCAATCATTACATGCGCCCAAATTTTAAACCATAAACTTTTCAGGGACGTCAGATGTGGACGAACAGAACATATTGTAGAAATTTGATGCTTTGAGATGAGAAAGACCCTTAAGCATTTTAGCTAGAAACCGTCATAATTCAAACTCTTTTTTTTTTTTTTTTTTTTTTTTTTTTTCTTAAATAATCTTTGTCAGCTATTTTACATCCAACCAACAAATCAAGTCAAAGAAGCCCTTGTTCACACAAAAATAGAAGAAGTCGTTCTCCGGGTTGCGTAACTCGTGACCACTCCACGAACACTGACCTGCCCTCCCCTACTAAATTAGTTTGAAGCTATTTTACTTCCAAGAACACGAGAGCTAAATTAAAGTCATCATAGAGCCCTTTTGACATTTCACCCTACAGAATTAATACTGATCTGCAAGGTTTTAACAATTACAGGTAGTTTTTCTCTACTTCTCCTCCTGTCTTACGTGTAAAATTAAACCAGTTGTGGATTTCATGGTAAACTGAACTGTGCCTACTTTATGAAGCCAGTCATCTGCTTGTGAGTGACCAGTGGTGTTCCCCAGGGCTCTGCTCTTAGACTTCTCTTATCTTAGACAGAGAAGTTTCCACTTGGGTTACGTATCCACAAACATTCATCACTGCAGGTTTGCTTTCTTTAAAACCAGAAGTCAACTTGTGCTTGTACTCAAGTGTCTGTTGTTACTGAGTCTTTTTCATTTTAATGATTATAAATCCATAACCCTCTGTTTGGTCCCCAAACGTTTGTCCAAATTTTGCAGGAGACTCTTCCTCCTGTCTGCAAGCATCAGTTGTTCCTAATATTATATTTATTTTTAATATTTACGTCATTATTTTTATAAATACTACAAAATAACAGAATTATTTAGTGGAAAATAATTTGAAATTATAAATCAGTAAAACAGAATATGACTCAGATTTTATAATAACCCAGTCAGCTGCTGGTCATACATTCTGGTATGTTGGTCATTACTGAAACAGAACCAGTCACATGGTCTTAACATGCTTACAACACAAATGTATAACCAAACTAACCCGGCTACTACCCGACTATCAGACCTACACAAACACAGTCATTCTTGGCCTTAAAGACATATGGGATGTCACAAATTAGGTCACACTGGAAAAAGACCCCAGATTCATTAGTCTTGAGATAATTGTGTTACAGCGGCTTCCTCAGGGGTCCACGTGGTCAGAAGTGCCGTCCTGTCTGGACGTTCTCATAGTAATTCCTAAGTAGACTGATTCGTACCCTCTAAACTTTCCTGTTGTCTATAGAAGCTTTTGTGTTGGGTTTTTTAATGCTAACTTTATCATCAAGTGACAACACTGTAGACAAGATTTTAAATCTTTAATTGTGTTCGTTTATTTATTTATTAATTTGTGGATAATAAAAAATTTCCCTTCCCCAGAACCCCAAAACGAAATCCATGGTGCAGGATATGGTGAAAGAGGGAAACATGGAAGCTTTGAAGAAGTGTTTCTCCTCCAGGATGGAGTTTGGCACAGCAGGTCTGAGAGCAGCCATGGGGCCTGGCATATCCTGTATGAACGACCTCACTATTATTCAGACCACACAGGTGGGTCAATACTGCAGCTCAATACGTTTCAAGTCGCATGCAAAGTTGAATGTTTCCGTTTTTGATTTTTAGTCTTTGTTTTGTGAAGAAGTTGAGGAATGCGAAGTATTTTATTGTCACCCAAAACCCCCCAAAATCTGGTTCACACTTAATTTTATAGCTGAATTTAAGATCGTATAGATTGCTTTATAGCACTTCATAGTTTATTCCTGAGTTGCTGCCTGTGTGTGAGTCAGACCTTCCCCTTAGTTCTTTTCTGGCTCTAGAATAATGGAGATTGCTGTTTTTGCACTGAAGATCTGACACTGCAGGATCGTGAAACTATATATACAAGCAGTCCTTCAAATCACTGATTTGTATAAAAGCTAGCTCAGTTTTATGATGATTGCTTTTATTCATATTATTCTGAATATATATCCAACTTCATGTTCTGTAATTATTATTTTGTGATTTTTATCTGATTCATTACATGATTGAAATTGTTATAATCCGGGTTAAAACCCATCCATAGTTTGTGCCTTTTTTGTGAGAGGTGCTGTGTGTATATATATTTATTTAAAGTTATAATCAACCATTCTCAAGACCTTTCTCTTGTATCTTCTAATCGTTTCCTCCCTGACAGGGTTTCTGTTGCTACCTGGAGCAGAGTATTGGGAACCTCAAAGAGCGAGGGGTGGTGATTGGGTACGACGCTCGCGCCCACCCTCCCAGCGGGGGCAGCAGCAAGCGTTTTGCCAGCTTGGCTGCGGCTGTATTCATCAGCCGAGGAGTCCCTGTCCACCTCTTCTCTGACATCACCCCCACGCCCTTTGTGGTAATCACTTGGTTTCCTGTGTTTTCATCACTTGGGTGTTTTTTTTGGATGTTGCAACACGTATTCAACACAGTCAAAAAAAATTAAAGCAAATTCCAATTTAAAAAAAAAATCCGCTCACTTTCCTTCAGTGTACAGTGCAACATGTTGCATAACACATGTAGCAGTCATCAGATTATGTTCACTTTGAAGAAAGAGGATCTGTGATTAGCAATTTAGGCTTTAGACATCAATACCACTTAAGTCTTGTTTGTATTTCCAGGTGATTATTCAATATATCTATTTATCCACTTATTTTATTCAGTTTTTGCTCAATTTTCCTGTTGCATTACTTATTTTCCTTGTGTAATAGTGAGAGCAGCACGCAATATTTATCTTGTTTTTATATTGCACTTTCCAAAGCCAAGCCGTAAAGTGCTAGTCCAACACGTGAAAAAAATAAAATACATAGAACAACAGGTTTCAACAAGTGATTTTAAAAAGCCAGCAGATAAAAATAACTTTTAAGAGAAGATTTTAAAGACTGCCTACCTCAGATGTTCAGTCAGGGAATTCTGTATGGCTTAAGAAACAAGCATAAAATGTTTCAATCACTTCTAAAGCTATGAAGTCGTCAGTGAAGAGCTGCAAAGGCTGCTGTAATGCTCCCTCTGCTTCAGCTACGTGTTAGAAGCCTAGCAGCTGCATTTTCATTTAATAGTAGCCTGTTTATGTTACGCTGGTGTAAGTAGTCAACTCTGGAAGAAATAAAAGCAGGACCTTGTTAAGTCATGCTGAGATAGGAGTGAATGGATTTTAGGTGTCTGTCTAAGCTGGATGAAACAGGACTCCATGAAATTTTAGACACTGTGCATCAAAAGATGTCAGATTCAAAGATTAGCCCTGGGTATGAGCCTACTTAGACCAGAGGAAAGATCCACAATCATTCAGCCTTAGTGAAAATGTAGACTATATCTCTGCAGGATTTGCCAAAAGGCCAGCATGCAAACACACAGCAGTGGTTTAGGCCCGTTCTCAGTAGGCATTCATCGATAAGTCAACCAAATATTAGTATTAGCCAATATCTGCCTTTTTCTACTGGCAATCGTGGCTCAAGAGTTGGGAGTTCGCCTTTTAATCTGAAGGTTGCCGGTTCGAGCCCCGGTTTGGACAGTCTCGGTTGTTGTGTCCTTGGGCAAGACACTTCACCCGTTGCCTACTGGTTGCCTACTGGTGGTGGTCAGTGGCGCCAGTTTCCGGCAGCCTCGCCCCAGAATTTCATAAAAGCGTATTCCTCGTTCTCACTTTTTCATCCTGATTTTATCTTTCTCTGCAGTTTTGTGGGAAAGAAAATCTTTGTGTAGCACAGTTTTGTTGTGAGTCTTCAGACAAAAGGAAAACGAGGGAAAACGTCTGCTGCTCAAATTCACCTGATGTTCTCCCAAAGTAATTAAAAAAAAAAATTATATTGACATTTTCCTTAAGTGCACCTTGATCACGAGTAATTGCCTCCATGATGGCGTTATAGCAGAAAACATTTTAACCATTTGGCTCTCAGTAGAAATGAATCCAATCCCTCATAGTAACCAACTATAACATTGTTTTATTAGTAACATTTTCAAATAGGCTTTCTTTGTATTTCTTAACTTTTTTTTGCTTCTGCATGGTGTTCTTAAAATATTTATCATATATGAGGTACTATTGTCTTTCTCTCATTCTCATTGTAGCCTTTCACAGTTTCCCACCTGGGTCTGTGTGCTGGTATCATGGTGACGGCCTCTCACAACCCCAAACAAGACAATGGCTACAAGGTAAGACCTCATCATTGCCTTGTCTTTCTTCCTTAAATGCATCAATAGCTTACTGATAGTTTTATTTATAATCTCTGCTAATTTAAAAATTACAAAGTTCCAATTTCTTTCCCATAAATTTCTGAAACATTTAGTTTTTTCTGGTTTTGTCCTAGGTGTACTGGGAGAACGGTGCCCAGATTGTGACTCCTCATGACAAAGGTATATCTAAAGCCATTGTGGAAAACCTGGAGCCTTGGCCTGAGTCGTGGAACACGGAGGAGGCTCTGAAGAGCACTTTGCTCAAAGACCCCTATCAGGATATTAACACAGAATACTTCAAAGCCATCCAGAAACACTGCCATCACAGGTGCTGCATAGATACACAACTTGCTGAGCAGCATGTACCATTTAAAACATGCTAGCGATTCTACTGTGTAATGTTTTAAATGCATAAGCTGCCATGTAGGCCGTACAAGTACATGATGCTTCGAGGTAAAAACTGTGGATATTCATAAATCATGTTTTGACTTTTTTTGCAGGGAAATAAACAAGAAGTCAGAGGTGAAAATTGTGCATACATCTGTGCACGGTGTTGGTCACACGTTCGTCCAGTCAGCATTCAAGGCTTTCGATCTTCGTCCTCCGTACGCAGTGGAGGAACAGAAGGATCCAGACCCCGAATTTCCCACCGTTAAATATCCTAATCCTGAAGAGGGAGAGGGAGTCCTGGTGCGTAGTCAACATTTGTCACACCCAATCATATGTACAGTTGCGTCCGTAGGTTTTTGGACAGTGACACAGTTTTAATGTTCACGATCATGGTGGATTTTAAATCAGATCATCAAGATGTGATTGAAGTACAGACGGGGAGTCTCAGTTCAAGGGTTTTTACAAAAGTATCGCATTACTGTTTAGGAATGACAGAATAGCCCTGTACACTTAAGAGTTCATCCTGCGCCTGTTTCACTTTGTTTGACGATGACACACCTTCCTCTTTGAGAGTATTCTTGACATTTTGTGAAGTTGTTTTTCTTAACTAAGGAAATAATTTTGTAATCATGCACTTATTCTTCTTGTATTGAGATTTCCAGTGTACAGAAACCAAAATGAAAGTACAACAAATGTTTCACTGCCCTAAAACATATACAGCTGACTGTAGTAGATGACTGGTTTTGGTTGATTGTGTAACAAGTGATTGGTTGTTCTTGCAGACATTGTCATTTGCACTGGCAGAGAAGGAGGGGGCCTCTGTGGTGCTGGCGAATGACCCTGATGCAGATCGACTGGCCATTGCTGAGAAGCAGGAGAGGTGTGTTTGTGTGCATATACAGCTTTAATAGTGTTTGCAGCAGAGTTTGACACAAACTCATTGGGCAGGTTTATTAGGGTTGAATGAATAAAAATTATGGTGACCCACACATTTTAGAGCTACTCAGGACCTCCAGCTGCTCAGTTCCGGGTCTTCTTTGTCATTGTTTTACATGATGATTTCATCTTTTCAGTTGGTGAATGATCAGACCACTCTGCACCCAGACTCTTGTAATAAATGCAGTGTGTAGTTCGGCATCATCTTGCTGAAATATGCAAGGCCTTCCCTGGAAAAGATGTCTAGATAAGAGCATGTGCTACTCTAAAACCTGTATATACCTTTTAGCATTGAATCATGCCTTTCCAGATATGCAAGGCACCAATTCAGAGATGCAGCCTTTTGAACTGACTGCTGATAACATGCCGGATGGTCCCTTTCCTCTTTAGGCTAGAGAACAAAATGTCCATTTTTTTTTCCAGAAATAATTTAAAACTTCTATTAATCTGACCGTGGATCAGCCTTTCTGGATCTTCTTCATATGTAGCTTCTCCTGATTAAGCTTTAACCTGAATTTGTAGACGGCGAGGTGAACAGAAGGGGGTTTCTGAGCCCACGCAGTAATTTCCATGACAGATTCATGCATGTTTTTAATGCAGTTCTGCCTGAGACCCACTGAAGATCACAGGCATCCAATACTGACTTTTGGCCTTTTTCACGCGCACATAGAGATTTTTCCAGATTCTCATAATCTTTTGATGACATTATGTGTTGCAGATGAGAAGATGTTAAAAGTCTTCACAATTGTTTCATTGAGGAAGATTTTCGCAGTTTGTAAATGCAGCTTTTTGCAATTTGGTGAATCTCTGTCCATCTTTACTTGTACGAAACTCTGCCCTCTCTAAGATCTTCTTTTTATACCAACTTATGTGACTGACCTGCTGCAATGTAACAGTTTAAACATTGCATATTACAGAATGCTTTGATGATCACAGATCGATGACCCTCTGCATAAGGTATGTTAGCTTGCCTTCACTTCCATAACCTCTGTCTGTGTCTGTGTTAGTGGACGGTGGCGTGTGTTCAGTGGTAATGAGCTGGGAGCATTGCTTGGCTGGTGGCTATTTCGCTGCTGGAGGGAGCAAAACTCCGACGCTGCTGCTGTGAAAAACCTCTACATGCTGTCGAGCACAGTCTCATCCAAAATACTGCGCGCCATTGCCCTGAAGGAGGGATTCCACTTTGAGGTAACAAAGTTGTTTTTAAAATAAGATCAGTTAAATTTCCCCATGCATCAAAAGATTCTGTAAGATGGGCCTAACTGGAGAGGAGTGCTTGTATGGAATTCCTGCTAGTAATCGTATTTAGAAGAAACTGAGATAAATTTTTAAAAAAAGGGCTATGAGACTATTTAACAATACTGTTTTAGGTTTCACCACCGCACGTGTTTCAGATTGAATGTTTCAAACCATTCTCCGTGGTTACTGTTAACCAAATTTCTTACATAATGTTTGGACAGGAAACACTAACAGGGTTCAAGTGGATGGGTAACAGAGCCAGAGACCTTTTGGACCAGGACAAGACCGTGCTGTTTGCCTTTGAAGAGGCCATAGGTATTATCACATGCAGCACACACACGAATGACTGTTTTCAAACTGAGACCAGTCCTGATTCATGCTTTGTGGCTAATGCACACAATGATCTCCACAGTGTCACAAGCTGAGTTAATTTTAACTGCCTAAAAGTATTCAAGTAACATAAATTTGTGTGGGATCAGTTGATGACAACAACATTTTTCTGTTTGAGTTTTTGGGAGCTCACAAGATCTAAACTAAAGTTTAAACTCAACCTAAATCTAAACCTTTCAAAAACTTGCTTGAGGATTAAAAAATAGCCTTAAAGTGATGGCAGTAATGAAACTGAAATGTGTAGTCACCTGTTGGTGAACTAAACTAGATATATAAAGTGCACAGTGACATGGAAAAGTAAAGTTACTATGAACGGTTAAGTGAGAGGTGTGTGAGCTGATCGCTGAAAGACATGAAGTTAATTTTTAACTTCTTTTGGGCCTTTCAGCTTCAGAGACCTTTATCCACAAACGTCTTCTGCTGTGGCAGCTGTCAGCAGCCACGGCTTCTCTAAACAGCTACCTGTGTCTATGAAAGTAAAGAAAGCTGGTTCCTCATCTCATAGTTTAATCAAGAAGTGGCAGTTAACAGGAACAGAGGAGGTTAAGTTGAGATCTGTAAGACCAAAAAAGGGAGAATTGCTTGTAGGTTTGCTAAGAAGACCAAGGACAACCCCTGTTTAACTGCAAAAGACCTTCAGAATGAGTCACCAGCAGTGCACTGAGGACTAAACAAATATGACCTTTATGGAAGTGGATGAGCTTTTTGGCTGTAGTTGTTTCCACTTGCAAAGCTGAAAGTATTTGAGTGGGAGAGGGAACAATAGATCCAGTTTAATATCAGCGAATAATTCTGGAAGCAAAGGTCACACCATTTCATCTCTGACAAGGAAAGTATCACAAACTCACCTCAGACTTCACAGTGGACTAATTCAAGAGGTGCAAGATGATGCAGAGCTCTCACAGTCCCCTGAACTAAACACCACTGAAAACTGTGACCAAAGGTTGCATCATTACTGTGAATAGAAGTGCTTCACTTTCTTTGTGCCGTCCTGAAGTATACTTGCATGTATACTGTGCACTGATACTGAAATATTTCTGTGGAAAAAAAACAGTTGCGCTTTACAAGTGAATCTAATCACACAACGTAGCGCAATCTTGGTCATTTGGTTAATGAAAATATGAGTCATCAAAATTAAACATGTAAAAACATCAGATTCATGTGATGTGATCTCAGTCTTGATTATTAAAAGGTTTGAGCCGTGCTGACAGTCAAACACAAAGGCTGAGTTAAAAATAAAAGTTGTTTGGGGTCAATACGATTGTTAGTAAGTCCAACACACACATACAACATAACAGCATAGTTTCCAGCATTCCTATATAATAAGATTATGATACTATAATTGGAATCTCATTCCTTTGGATACACTGCTACTAAAAGAAGTGGCAGCTGACTACAGCAGCTGGAGGTTTATATAGTCTAAGTGAACTCTGTGTGTGTGTTGCAGGGTATATGTGTAGTCCCTCTGTATTGGACAAGGATGGAGTGAGCGCTGCAGCCATAGCAGGAGAGATGATTTCCTTCCTGGCGACTAAAAAAATCAGTCTTTCTCAGCAGCTCACTACAATCTATGAAGAGTAAGATGCACACACTTGCGTACATTTCACCTTAAACTTTGAATAACCTAAAACTGCAGGCTCTAGCTCTGTCTTTGATTATTTCTTATCATCAGGTATGGCTACCACATCAGCAAGAACTCTTACTTTATCTGCCATGACCAGGAAGTGATCCGCAGTCTGTTTGAGCGTCTGCGCAACTATGGTGGCACAAAAGACTCGTATCCCACCGAATGTGGTCGTTTTGCCATCGACGCTGTGCGAGACCTGACCACCGGATACGATAGCAACCAACCCGATAAAAAAGCTGTAAGGGCACAAACTTCACACCTGCAGTTCATACACTGAGAGCATAACAAACCTCTTAATTACACATTATAATTGTGTAAGAGTTTCCTTTTAAAACAGTTGTTAGTTTTAAACTGCAGAAGTTTTGTGTTTTTAATTTTGCTCGTCTTTCCAGTTTTATTTATTTTAGTGTGTCTCTCCCTCTGTCCATCTAACACTCCTTCCTCTCCTCTCTCAGGTTCTTCCCACGTCTAGCTCCAGTCAGATGATCACCTTTACCTTCTCTAATGGGGGTGTGGCCACCATGAGGACCAGCGGCACAGAACCAAAAATCAAATACTACACTGAACTCTGTGCTCCTCCTGGTAACAGGTAGGTTACTTTAGAGGCAAAGCTAATATAAGCAAACTATAGAACTGTTAAATTTTTCTACACCCTGCAAAATGGCTTTATACATCTTCTTTTGTCTGATATCAGCCCAAATCCTGAAGGAATTTAATGATGGGCAAAAACGTTTTTTTGGGGTTTTTTTTGTTTTTTTTGTTTTTTTTTTGTAGGAATAAATAGTTGTTTTATTTTCTCTGAAGATAAAGAAACTCCACAGTTTGAAATGTCATAACTGAACAGTGCAACTCTAGTAATCCCTCATAAATGTCAACGGGTTTTTTGTTTTTGTTTTTTTGTCTCTAACAGTGATGTGCCGCACCTGAAGAAGGAACTGGATGACTTGGTTGATGCCATCATTGAAAACTTTTTCGAGCCAGATAAGAATAAGCTGCAGCCAAAGCCACAGTAGCGCAGATGGGTCTGTAACAACAAGCAGGACAAGCTGGGCTTAATATCTCTGACCAGCATGCCACGTGTTGTCTGAATTCTCCAGACGAGATTCTTTTTAATTCTGGCTTTACATCAATTCATAAACGTGTTAGTGACAAGTTAACCATGTGGCTCTTTTACAATTTGGAGAAATCATGTTGTTGTTGATGATAATTAGTCATTTTAAAATGATCTCAAGGGTCATGTGTTCCTATATTTTCAGTAGTCAAAATGTTTCACAGCTTCATGTTTTTGTTTTTTAAAATTCAGTTTACCTCAATGCCGGAGATCTTAAAGCGCACAAGTCCAACCATCTTACACCCACAGCCATTCCTGTTTTCACACTATTATGCGTTCTGTATTTCCTGTTTTGATGACATGCATTCCACAGTGTGCTTCAGCATCATTTGCTTTGCTGCTAATGTCAAGAATTAGAGGAGTGTGTAAATGAGAACATTAAAAGTTTATAGCGCCATCAAGTGGAGACACCGACTCCTCGTTTCTTCATACTGTATGTTGTTAGAAGTGTTAGAAGTCAGAGGTTTTTTGTTGTTGTTTTAACTTATTTTCAGTTTAAATTCATTTGATGGAGAATAAATAATGTGCGTGTTCCGGTATTCTTCATGCTGAAAAATACAACTTTACTAAATAAAGATTCTGACTGTACATGTGGAGGTAAACGTGAAGTAACAAAAAAAAAACACAAAAAACGAGGGGACACACTATCGATCTGTTTTGTGAGTTCCACGACGCGCACATTTGTCGCCCCTGCATCCTTCGCCAGCGCGCACACTCAGCATGCACTTGTCATGCCCCATCTGAGTACAGAGGCGAGGAGGACGGTAGGATTTGGTCTATCTATATTTAACTCGAGCTGAAGACGGCTCGAGCTGTGTAAAGGGCTCTCTCTCGTTCCTCTGTAGGCAGTTACTCTTACACCATAAGATTTCTCTCGGTGGTGGTTCTGCCGCTAGCCACGACAGACCGGCGTGACCGGGACAGGTAAGGAAGGAGGAGAAGATGAAAATGTTAAACTGATTAAAACCGGACGTTGTGCGCGTTGGGAATCTCGGGGTAAACAATATTTGGTGCGGGGAGCAAATCGCGCAAACCCCCGTGCGTAAAAATAAACGGCTACGTGCGTAAAATGACCAAAACCCCGTTACGATCCGTTGTTTGCCGCCCGCTCCTTGTATAAAAAATAGCTTTCACTTCCGCGTGATGCTCTCGAGCAGCATACAGATCTTGAACGTAGCACCGCTGATGAAGTTAACGATTTATTTATATTAAGGCAGGTATGAAAACGTTTGCCTTTTGCTTTTTCGGGACTTTAACGTGATCGTTTTGGTTAAACGGACAATGTATCTTTACTTAATCTTGTACTCGTGTCCTAGTATTAAGGTTCTGACGCTGTTGTGTAATTTCTCACGGATTTTAAATGAAAAACGTAATGTGCAAACACAGGTGAGCGGTTATGTAGAGCTGTATGATTAGATGAAGTGAGGGGGTCCCTTTCCCCTCTGTGACAACTAACCGGTCAAATATGATATTTGAAGGATTACCATCATTTGTTTGTGTGTCCTTGAGAATGTACCACTGAGTCTCACACACAAATCAGGTGATTCATAGTGTCCTGGGGAAACTGGCCTCATTCTACACTAAAAGCAAAGTCGAGCAAACATCAAGCTACAAGATTAAGTTCTAATTTGCAAAGTAAATGTTTGTGTAGCACATTTGTGTTCATTTGAAATCTCATAAGATCAAGCTAGATTGCAAATGCCTGCGGCTGTCCTTTCAGCTGTTTACTGGCTCTGATCTCTAACTGATATTTTGTAGGTGAAGTGGAGGCAAGCAGCTGCCTCAGGTCACAGACATCATGGAGGGTCTCTACTTTGAAGTGAAGCCAAGAAGGAGTGAAGCTCTTGGACCAGGGAGCTCTGACAAACCCCGTTATAATCTAACTCCAAACCACCGCTCATGTCCTTCACTTTCACATCTGACCTCTGCCACGCAGTGTCTTCAGAAGCTTGGGAGGGAGAGGATTGCATCATGGGGGGCAAAGATGGAGGTGGAAGGAGAGGAGGACGAAGTACGATACAAACTGACCATGATTGGTTTTCGGAAAGTCCACCATTTGACCACCATGGCTATGCTACCCTGGGTGGTGGCTGAAATCAGCAGGTCCCAGCCCGGTGAGAGGGAGCAAGGTGGTGGGGTGCAAGCTGGGGGGTCTGGAGGTAGACAGCTGGGTCCTACTTCACGCAGTCAGACAGTTTTTCTGTGTGTGTCAGCATCAAGGGTACGATGTGTGTCCACGCTGGGAGAGAGCCTTGTATGGGACCCTCTGACACACACAGTTCTGTTTGAATGTCTTCCTCACCATGTGACCAAGCTAATTCACAACAGCCAGGAACCCAGTAGCTTTGCCTGCCTGGTGAAAGGCACACAGACTTGTGCCTGCTATGTCTTCCAGTGCCAGTACAGAACTAAGGTATGTATAAGTGTGTGTGCATGTGTTCTTGGATTTAATTACTTCAATCAACAATCGGGTAGAGCGTTTGAGGCTGTAGAAATAAACTACACATGTATGCAAAGTTACAAAACAAAACGTGTTTCACAATAACACAGAACAGCTTCAGAGCTATGGTAAATAAATGCACATGAGCCAAATTAGAAGTCCAAAAACGTCAAAGGGAGTTCTCTCACGACAAGCAACGGCATATGTCAACCACAAACATATCAACACAAGCTCAGCTAGTCAAAGTATATGGAAACACAGCATGTCAGATAATCTGGAGCACCAAGGTACAGATGAGAATGACACGAGGGGATCACCAGCCGTGTGACGACCTCTTCCTTATGTTTGCACAAATGACAAAAAGCTGCCTGAGCATTCAGTGTGACCGCATCAGTATTTATTATGACAGCCCACAGAGAGAAACTGGATCTGGCTTTGGCTCGCTTGCGGCCCACATGCTCCGTGCTTTTATTCCATTCAGCAACACGAGCAAACACAGACGTGCATTTGATCCACTAACAGTGACACACTGAGGACCAACACACCCCTGACCTCTAGTCCTTTTACCTTTCCTCCACATGACATGCATGGCCAAAAGCCTGTGTGTTCAAAGTGAAGTTGCAGCTGGTGTTAGATCAGGCCCGAGACATTCGATAGCATGCCATGCCCAACATGCCAGAGACTTAAAAGAGTTGGCCAGATTAGGAAGATGGAGCCAATGAAGGGTACTCGATGTGAAACGTGATGAGTCAGAGAAGTCAAAATACAAAATGTCACATGTGCACCGCAAGAGAAATACCAGCACGCTTCAGTTATGCCTACAGCCATCATTTACTGTGTGGGGTAATGTAAATATCACTGAGTGTACATCTGTCTTAAATGCACACATGTGTTCTTCAGCATTTGCACAGCGACTGCAGACATGCCTGGATACGCCTGTCTGTTTTGTTGATCAAGAGAAAATGAGCATACTTTACATGAAACGTGCAGGATGTGAAACAACGTTACCATAGAGATCACTTCCTGTCGCACAGATCCTGTTATGATGTTATGTTTGCAGCAGAGTGAGCGCTTGTTGTTTTCATTACCTTTTCGAACATGTGACCATGATGATGTCAGGCTGACCACCTGTTGCTCAGGCTTCTCTCGCAGTTACATACATTCTAATTATAAGTGGCATCTCTACACAGTGCTGCGGGGCTTTAAATAGTGAGATAATACAGTCTTTTCTTTAGTGTTTTAAATGTTGTCAAATAAGTTTTTATTAAGCAGAATAAAAGTGCATACTTTACAGCAAGATGGGAATCTAGAATGAACCCTCACCACCAAAAGCACAAAAATCATCAGATTTTGAGTCAAATTAATTTTACATAACCTTACATCACAGACTTCACCCTGCCTCTCGCACTATGACAGCTGGGGTAGTTGGCAGGAATGAGACAAGATAAGTTTCTAAATCTTGTGGAGGATCCGGATCATCTGGAACAAGGCACAGACAGCCAGGGGAAGAGAGAGGCATCAGGACAGATGAATGTCAGCACACTGAAAATAGGGCAGAGGAGAGGAAATGGGGAGAATACGGGAGAGGGAGCTTTGAGGACAGCAATTAATCTAATCTCATCTAAATTAGGTGCAATACATTTAATGGGAATGAGACCTGGATTCATAAGCCTCAGCACAAATCCTGATATTCTGATTCCAGAGGAATTGACCGGCTTTGGATAAGGGCATCCAGCCTCGTGTTTTCTTTTCAACTGTGAGGATAGACAGGAGCTGAATATGCTGTGGAAATTACAATGTAATTGTGTTAAAAGATTTGAGAAAATCAGACAGGTATGAGAGGGGCATGCCCAGTCACAAACTGTGTTTCATCCAAAGCATCTCACAGTCTGATGGTGGAAGACGGAGCTGGAAAAAAGTATCTCTGCAACAGGCATGGATCGACTGAGAAAATGACACAGTTGTCAAGAGTCTCTGTTCAACCTGCTGTCTGAGCTGTGTCAGCCACACACACAAACACACACAATATCGCTCTTTGCTTCTGGAGTTCTTGTCACTTGTCACACCGCAGTAACAGCAGTTTCACACAATTTGACACATTTCTCAAATGGGGCATTTCAGTTTGGACTGTTGTGATATGAAATGTGCACCTGAACATACCAGATCAGGGTTGGTTCATGGCTTTCTGGCTTTCTTTATGAGAACCGTGCCAAGTAAAACTTTTGAATCAGAAAAAATATCTGTATTTTTTTCTTTAAGCACATATTCAGAGTCAGAGAAAATAGAAGTTCCTGTTCACTGCAGGGGACAAAGAATGTACCACCATGAAGGATTTGTTCTTGTTGCTGCATTAGTGGTTCCTCTTGACTGGTTACACGGTTATAATTTAACTGCCTCCGGACAGGAAATGCAGCTCTCTGCTCCATGTTGTGCCATGTCATACTGTTATCGCAAAAGAAGCTATTATATTGGATCTCCATATCTGCAACTGAAAAACTGTAGAGTTGCTTAACAGTGCAGTTGAATATACACATCTACTTTTTTTTAGACCACTAATGTTATAGACATTTAAGGTAAGTGTGTTTTTAGATGGTTGTCATTACTATTTCAGGAGTAACACTCTGTTACAGGTGCCACTGTGCTTTGCAGTTTCCCTTGTGTGTTTTGTAAATGTTTGCAGGGACATGGGATCTTTTTGTGGTTAAAAATGAGACATTATGGGAAAAAGAACCACCAGCACTAAATTTAAGTACCTCAGCAAGAAACATAAACTTCCTATTCTCTATCAAGGGAGAGAAATGATCTCAGGAGGTCGGTGGGGCCTCCCCTTTCTGCTGAACTAGTAAATAAGAAAGTAACCACTGGGTGTCACCACAGAGGTGTCTAAAAATCAGTGTTTCGGTGTGAAAATCTGTTTGCATGACTTTGTATTTGTTGCTGTGCTTTTGTGTGATTTCAGCTTTAAATTTACGTTTTACAAGCCAGCTTCTCTTCACTGTAACTGGTGTCCCTGTGCAATCTGTGATTCGTCTGGCGAGTCGAGAGCAGAGACGAAGGTTTGTTTTGTTTGTCAGGTTTAATTTGTTTCTTGTATCTTGGTTGAGAGATGAAGCACAGGGAGATATTATTACATTTTGTTGCAGCTCCAGATCACTTGCATCAAAATGACTAAATAAGACCTTGGAGGAGAATGTGCTCTCTGAGTGCCTTTGTGTTCATTAGCAAAGTTACTAAACCTATTTTTCCTTTAATGTATGGTAGTTACTAAAGAATAGATACTACAGTGCTAGACTGTTTTTATTGGCGTCTACTAATTGAGGAGTTACCACCATTGCACTTACAATATTTTATTTCTTGCTTCGTTGGTAATAAAAAGGTAGCATTCATGAACACCAAGGGTTTGTTTTAATCACTAATAGGCTACCATTTGTAATGCTGAACAGTAATTTGTGAGAGACTTTGTTGAATAAAATGCATTGCTTTCTTTGGATATAAATTGATGACTAAGCTATGCATAATAAATAGACGAATACGATTTTCATTACACAACTTCCCATTTTATCTTATTTTTATGGGACTGTTATTTTTGCAATTTCAGAAGAATAATTTTAATCCACATTCAGCGATTCAAGTTTATTAGATATCAACAGTGAATGGTAAAAAATGCTATTGCACTTTAATTAATCAGTGCTTAAAATAACTACTTTTTATTTAATCCTATAACTGTATCATTGTACAAGCCGTCCACTTTTCTAGGCATGTGCTGTGAAAAGTAACTAGTTTAAAATGCAGTGTGGTGCTCTAGCAAACTTCAGTATCATCTAACGTTGGTTGTTCGGCGTGACAAAACTGTGTCAAATGTTGACTTTGACGTTAATGAAGACTTGAAACTTTTGCGCCACAAGTGTGCTTTTCATCCCAAATTCTCCTTCAGTGGCACTCCCCAAAGGCTGTGCATTCCTGGGTGGAAATGTTGTTTATATCAGCGGTCCCCAACCTTTTTTGCGCCACGGACCGGTTTATGCCCAACAATATTTTCACGGGCCGGCCTTTAAGGTGTCGCGGATAAATACAACAAAATAAAACTAGTACCGGTACCGAAAAAAAATAAGATTTATTCGTAACACACGTGAAAAGACTCAGGAAAACCGAGTTAACGATAAAAACGATAACAAAATAACGATGAAAACCGATAAAAACCCTGAAAACCATACATTTCACACCTGAGCCTCAACTCTCGCGGCCAGGCCCGGGGGTTGGGGACCGCTGGTTTATATAACGTCATGTCGACGAAAATAACAGATCTGCATTCTTGTAACGGTAATGGGAAATCCACCCTAATTTCTGCCGCCGAAACTTTGACTGCTCCGGGACAGGAACTGTGTCCATTTTCTCAATACGCGGAGGAGGATTTGGCTACGACAAATCAGACGCAGTCTGTGGTGAAGGGAAACGGAAGTTACCGATTTGCTTTCAAAATAAAACAGAAATTTCGTTAAAGAGTAAGGGATTTACACGTTGAGCGCTGGAACTGTTTTATTGCGAATGTGTGTACCGGAAGCTGAATGATCTTACGCTTGCGAACCTAACGGCGAACGAACAGCAGGATCCACCTCGGCTTCAGGGAGAAAAATCAACTTTCCAATGAAATGATATTGAAGCGCTTCGCGCTGGCAGGGACGAGTTACGGAGAAGTAACAATTCAGATTTAGTTTTTGTCAAGTTTATGGCGGATGGGATGAAAGCGCGATTCCAGCGATTCAGCCTGTTCAACAACAAACAAGAGTCGAGAGATGTGAGTGGAGTTTGAAGGCGTTGTTTTACTTTGTGTGTCATGCTAAAGTGGACAGTTAGCTAACGTTGAGTAAGCTTTTACATTAGCTAAATTTTCGCAACCTGTTGTTAGCTTTCGTCTGTGGTGGCCTTAGCCTTTTAAAACGACTCCAGCAGAATAGTTGTTACATGTCTAGTAATGTTTTGTGTAGCAGTTAATGTATTTAACACCAAATAATTTCGCTCGTCTTTATTCCAAATGTGCTTTGCGTTGTAGTGACTACTGTACTTCATCCTGTCAACTGGATGCTACCGTTCAGTTCATTGTGACCCTACCATTGGTTCGGGTGTAAAATGGTAGCTTTGGGTGGTCATTCAGGCTCATACAGTTCACAGAAGTTTGATTGAAGCTGGAAAGTGTAATGAGTATTTACAATAGATAAATATGTCTACTTTTGAAACTTCCTCTAAAGTTGTCAGATCAAAATTTCACCTCTACTATGGTGATTTCATGCGTGTGAGGCCATCTATAGATGTGTTTGTGAGTGAAAATAAGTTGAATTTGAATGTCACATGCACTGTCAGTAATGTATTTACTTTATTCCCTGCAGAGTGCCAAGAATTAAGGCATGAACACCTCACCTTTTACTCTTCAGAAATGTGATGGGGCTTTTGACACTTTTTCCTTCTAATTTACATAATGGGCCTAATAAATAATTTGTAAGTGAATCGTCATTCTCCTTACAAGTTTAGAGAAAGATCACTGTGGGGGAACGTTGCTCTTCCCGTCCTCACTCACAGTATTGTTTAGCATAAACCATAACTGTGCTTAAGCACTCCAGTAATAAAACAGGGTTTTTCCTTTCCTAGATGATGTCAGAGCTCCTGCTTCTGTAAATTGTAGGTTACTAATTGTCAGACCCTTTAAAGAGCCGAATACGTGAAAATCCAGTCTGCTTAGCTGCTGCCAACTCAAGCCAAATGTAGGTGTATGTGAGCGTGTGAGTGACTCATGGCGATATCACCTCCAGATCCATTGTGCTCCTGCCAGTGCTGTAGTCCTGGAACAGGAGGCACGTCTTGTATGGCATATTAGTCATAAAGTCTGTCATGAGCTATTACGTCGGCAGTCTGTCTCTTTTGAAACTGCTTTGATTGCATGCAAGCTCAAAAGCTCATACTGAAGTGAAGCTCAACCTTTGTGCTGTAAAATATCAGGGACATTTTACAGAACCTTTGTCACAGCAGCCTTTTTTTGCATGTTATGGTAGGTTGTGGGATTCGTTGGTCTCAGGATCTTGTGTCTGCTTTTTGCTGATGATGTGGTTCTGTTTGCTTCATTGAGCCATGACGTTCCTTTTGTACTGTGGAATTTGCAGGCAAGTGTTAAGAAGCTGAGATGAGAAGTAGCACCCCCAAGTCTGGGGTGAGGAGTATAAATGCGTTGTTCGCAAGTGGTGCTGACACTGTCACTTCACTAGTTGATTGATATTCCCATGCCTTCGGGAGTGACTGAAAGAGTAAGATCATGCATACAAGCGGTGGAAATGAGCTTCCTCCGAAGAGTGTTTCGGCTCAACCTTAGAGGTAGGGCGAGGAACTATCATTCGGGAAAGGCATCGAAAATGTCCAGTTGAGGTAACGCATCTGATCAGGATTTTTCCTGGGTGCCTCCAAGGTGAGGTGTTTCCAGCATATCCTATGGGGAGGAGGTCTCAAGGCACAATGGAAAGATTAATCTCTCAGCTGGGTTGAGAACAGGGGAGAGGGAGCTCAGACTGCTGTCCCTGTTACTGATCACATGAATTAAAGCTCTGAACCAAAGCAGAAAGTAACAGCTGTGTTTTACCTAGAACTTCATGTCAAAATAGCTGGTGGGAAAAAGGTTGATTTTGATATCAGTAGAAGCGGGAATCTTTTACCATGATAGTAACTCATTATTTGTTGAGTTTTGATTAAAATTATTCTTCAGTTGGAACTGCTAACAAGTATTATCAGGTTATTTTGAACCCAATTCTTTACAGAGCTTAAATTTAACCTTCTCTGGTAAAACAGCTGATTTCTGACTCAGCTTGGAAAGTACCGCACGCAGCCTTTTATTTTTTGACCAAATAAAAAAAAAACCCAAAAGAAAAAAACCCCAGAAGTGATTGAAGTTAATGATTATCTAAACTGTCCAAGAGAGCCTTTAGAGTCCCCTTTTCCTTTTTGGCCACCTGCCTTTTCCTCCCTCATTTTATGCGACTTGGCTGCTCTTTTCATGTGACACACTCCATGCTCTGTAGCAAAAACAAGCTAGTAAACTGGAGGCACCTTCGAGTCGTTATATAAATAACATGTCCTTGTGAACTGTCAGACTGCTTTTTGCCTGTTTGTCTGGGAGTCTGTATCTAACCATGTCCATTCAGTGGCTGTTTGCCTCTTCAGTCACTGTGTCAGCTCTAACATTTCCACGCTACAGACATTCAGTCTTCTAAGATGAAAACCTTGAAGGTGTCGGGGATCTTTACTGACTTAATTTATTCTCAGTCAAGAGTTCACTCTGCACTGCGTTTAAACAAGTCCTTACATTGTGGGCTTGTTGTTACTATTGAATGAGCTCATTGTCAGGGGTTGTTTTTTGTGCTGAAGTAGTTTTTCAGTCTGTTGAAGTGATGTCAATATGTTGGAAGCTTGTGGTTAACCATTTTCAACCATATAAAATTGCCCTCTTTCTCCTCATTGCGCTTCGCTTTCCGTCAGCAGTGCTTCTCGTTTCTTGGTTATACATTGAACTTTGAACTTGGCAGAGCTCCACGAGGCACAAGACTCAAGCACATGATCATGGGAAGCAGAGAAGTGGGACTTTCAGCTGCCTCGTCATCTTTGTTGTTCATTTTCATGTGTCTTGCTGGTGCATTAGTGGGTTTTAAGGGGCATTTCTCCTTAAATTGTAATGTTTTTTCCCAGCTTTTCTAGTTTGAATCATTCAAGTTAAACGTGTGTTTGGGCTCAGTCTGTGTTTAAAGTGAAATTATCAACAAAATGTTTTTTGGTTGGGTTTTTTCCCCCCTCCTCTCACCCCCAGTTATGGCAGATGGCTGCCCCTTCCTGAGTCTGATTCTGCTGGAGGTTTCTTCCTGTTAAATGGGAGTTTTTTTCTTTCCACTGTTGCCAGAGGTCATCTGATTTTGTGGGTTTCCTTGGTTTTCGCTGTTTTATTGTAGGATCTTTACCATACAGTATAAAGAGTCTTCAGGCAACTGTTGTTGCAATTTGGTGCTATATAAATAAACCTGAATTGAAATCAAATTGAAATTATTTTTGTTTTAGAATACATATTGTTGGGTTAAAATAGATACTTTCCTTTGGAGTATAATTAATTAATTTAGTTATATACATTCATCATGGTTTTAAATTGCACTGCTGTGTTTTAGTTATTGGATTTTGGTGGTAAACCAATGATGTGAGTCTCACTGCACTGGAGTTCCTCAAAGTTATAAATAGCCCAGGGGTCAGATAGTTCTGAAAGTCTAGCTATAAAAAATATTTAAAAAAGAACTTTTAACTGAAAAATATTTCCATATTTATAGATTCTTTTAAAACAATAATCTCATTGACAGTCTTTTTAAAGAGTTTCTTATAGGGGCCTCTTTGTGGAAAAAAAAATACATTTTTACAATATTCCTCAGGCGCTTACCTACAATTTTGTCCTGGTTCATGTTATATTCTGATGTTTGAGGTTTATTTTCTCTTTCTGAAAAACACCAACAGGTTTGTTTTGTTTACTGTGCCGACCTGCAGCTTCTCTTTTGCTGTCTTTCTTGTGTAACTTCCTCCTTTTTTGAGGCCATTACTACAGTACTTCTTTTTAATTGTGGTATGGTGTGGGACATCAAACTTTTTCAGTTTTGTTCCTCTGTGAGAGGCCGAGTCTGTGGGTCACTGCCTGAGGCCGTCCAACTGCCTTCCTGTCTGAGATCGGCTTCATGTAAACGTTCCACTGTGAGAGATAATGTGTGCTGTGTGCCTTTAGCAAGGGTTGCACCCTCACAAGCAAAACTTCTGTCAGCTTTGCTTCAAACCTCCAAAACAGATGTGTTAGCATGCTACGAGAAGTATGGAAGAGGAAGGAAGCAGTAGAGGAGTACTCACCAAAAGGTTATATGAGAATAGATTAAAAAGCATGATGACATACAAATGAATTTGACTTTTCATTCACCAAATTTAAATTGAGCTATATTTCTAGAAAGCTGTTTACTGGATTTCTGCATTAAACTTCTAAAAACTATAAATATAGCTTTAGCTGTTTGTCATTCGCCAAATTACGCAAGAATCTCTGCTTCCTAGTTATGTGAAGTGCATTTTACAAGGCAGTGACTACCTGATGTAGAAGAGAGCGATAACATCGCCATGCCGTGCAGTTAAACAGGTTATCAATTACCAAGTGCAGAAAAAATGAAACTCAAGTTGTGTGTAGAAATACAGTAAGATAAAGTCTTAACAAGGACAGTGAAGAAGTGGCTATTCAGTATCTTTTATCACAGAGAGACACAAAAGAAGTCGGAGGAGGAGAGCCATTGGCAAGGACTAAATGTATCTGTTGGTTGAAGTGTTTCAGAGTCGAGCAGTGAAAGCAGGAGGACGAGGAAGGGGGGTGGGGTGCAAAGCAAAGAGTCTGTTGTTAGTGGACAGATAGCAGACTTCACTCTTCACAGAATGATTAAAAGCAAGTAGGCAGTAGAAAGCAGAGAGTGAGAAACATGGTGTCTAGATTCCTGTGTGAGTGAGTGACAGTCAAAGGAGGAAAGGAAGCGTTGTTTCAAGAGAGAGGACCACAAGATACTCAAAATGATATATAACAAGTATCTTTGAGTCTGAATAAGTAAAGGGACAAATACATTTTAAAAAGAAAGCATTTATTAATTGTGATGGATTGCTGCTGCAGTAACTAGGTTTGCAGTTGGTCGTAGTGTCATTTTGGGGTATTTTTTTCATTTCCCCTGCTGATTAAGTTATTTATTTGAGTGATTCAAGCAAAAATGTAGTTGAAAGAAATATAGTACTGTGCGTAGGTCTTGATTTGGCTCTCATCTCTATATTTTACTTCCAAAGATTCAGACTTTATTGCAGTTTTTGTAGTGGCCTTGACAAGTAGCTCTCCAGACTTTATGAAGGTATGTCAGTTTTTATTTGGACATTGGCTGCTTTTTCACTCATTTTCAGTCCGAATTATGTGCTGATGTCAGCGTGGTGTACAGTCTCTCTTTAAAAAAATTGAGGAAAATGGATAAGGGCAGGACAAAAGAAGAAGTGGCAACGCTTACAAAACTATATACAGCACATGAAGAGTATCTGAAAGTCATGTCATTGAGATATAGGAGAGCAGCAGAAACCTGGCACAGGACCTGAGAGATGCATCAGTCTCATCAGAAATGGTCTCAGAGGAATGGAGACTGTCAAGAAGGCATCCTTAAGGAAGAGACACAGGGAGAAAAGCCTGAGGTATGCCAGATGACTCAAAAGCTGGACTGAAAATCAGTGGGAACAACTTTTCTGGCGCTATGAATATAAATTTGAACATTTGGTTTGAATTGTTGCCAGTGTGTACTGAGGTGCTCAGAAGAGATGTACAACAGTGAGTATCTGTTGCTATCTGTAAAACACCATGTAGGCTCTGTAATGGTTTGGGGTTGCATTTCAGCCAGCAGTATTGAGAATCTTTTAAAAATTAATCTTGAAATTAGTTATAGGATAAATTTGTTGCTCGTGTGCTTTTTTTTTTTTTAGCGGGCGATTCAACTGGACCCAGTACTTAACTTGTATCTGTATGCCATATATTCAAGAAGAAGAAATGCAGTTGGTGGTATTTAGCTGCATTTAGATGCAACTGGAGAGCAAAAAAAGCTGGAAACCTGGGAGTAAGAAGTAGCCAAGGATTGCAAGTCTGAACTAGGGCTGGCACGATTAGTCGACTATCAAAATCGTCGACGACTGATTTAATACTCGACGCGTCGTTTGAAGCTTTGTAAGATCACAAAAGACGCAGGAATAAGTAGTAGGATTTATGAGTGTAATAACGGACTGAAACAGAAGATGGCAGCACTGCATGTACAAGGATGCCAGCCGGTGTTAAACCCCGAAGAAGAAGTAGCTCTGTCCCAGAATTCATAGCGCAGCCCTGCTCAGTTTCCAACAATGGCGGCAGCTAGTTAGTTTTAATATTACTCTTATTATTCTTTCTGGGTCACAAAATAAACGTTTAACATATTTCAGGCAAGAATGTAGCTGTGTAAACCTCAAATATTTGCTCAGTTCATCAAGACACCACATATTTTTAAAAGCGCTCTGACGTTTTCGGAGACGTCTGTTACCCACCAGGTCGATAGCTAGCCGGGGGCAAGGCTCACTAGAGCCGGTGAGAGCACCGGACTCCCGGCAAATCGTTTTCAAACCCACCACCGTCTTTCGCTACTCAGGTTAAACATATATAAGTCACTTAGATAACTTAAAAATGTTATTGTTTGGTTTTTTTCAGTATTTTATTTGTTCCTGAGTAAATCGGTTTGGCTAAGATTAAAGTTATAGTTTTTACACAGCTGAATAAACGTCAAGCAGACAGCTGATTATCAGAAGTGTGAGATGCTGGAGAATCTACTCCGGTGTCCTGTTATATTTTAGATAGCAAGGAGTTTATTAAACTTCACCGAAACAATCTGCAAATTTTATTAAAATTTAAACTATCATCTTGTCCTTATTTTTAGTTAGCACAGACCTTAAACACTTAAAGCTGTAAGCTAATGATAGTTATATAAGAGCAGATGGATGCTGGTGCAATAAGCTGTACGTTTTACGTCCAATGGATGCACGATCTGATTAGTGGACTAATTGCAAAATTAATCGGTGACTAGTCTTACTTACTTAGCACTTAGTTCCTCCTACGCCGGGCGGCGCATCGGGCAGTGATCTCCATCGATGTCGGTCAGCAGCGACTGCTTCAGCCTCGCTGCTGACTAGTCTACTATCAAAATAATCGTTTGTGGCAGCCCTAGTCTGAATTCCTACCTTTGCTTGTGTTTGGTGGCAGGTTGGGGTGGGTACTGAGATAGTTTTGGATCTCGTCAGTAATTACATTTCATAATCATTCCCTACAAAAAGTTGTTGTGCACTTGTCTTTTTAATTTAAACTCTCACCACTAAGACCAAAATGTTTTGTGTACTTGTGTGCTGCAGACACAAATCCGAAAGCTTAAACTGTTGGTGTGTCACCCAGGAATGTATTTGGTAATCCTGTAAGCGCTGCAGTGTTGTGCACAACCTTTAAAAGTGAAGTCCCAAAACTGAACAGTACTTATGAACATACATGGTTATGTTCGAACCCTTCATACAGTTTTTATATCCTTGAAAAAAAGAAAAAGGAAAAGGCAACAAGTCAGAATACTTATTACACATTTGGCTGACACACCTATCCAGAGCAGCTTCCAGGTGAGGACAGAGAGTTATGTGTTTGTTTTGCTAAAAGCGCGCACCTCATGCTGAGGCAAGACACGGCAGGACCTTGCTGGAAGTTTGTCTGTCAGACTGTAGCTGCTCAGGCATCTGTCATTAATGACATCACCAATGTGGCTCAACCGCTGCTTCTGCTTAGCTCATCTGCTTCCTCATTTTTGTTCCTTGGTGTGGTACAATGATAGTGTGGTCCACAATAGGAGAAGGACGTATACTGTAGACAGCAAAAGGTTGTTTTCTGATTTGTATGGCGTTATCTTCTGTCCAGTGCTTGTTTGTAAATAGATTAAAACAAGGAAGTGGGACCAATTATCCAGAGAAAAGCCTCAGGCTGTTTGAATTGATCTCTCTGGTCATGCATAGCTTGTATAACTAGAGCCAAGCAATAAAGTAAGACATTAATCAAAGTGTGTGCAAGAAAATAAAATAAGCCTTGCAAGAATCACAAAATACATTAAGCTACCTGAGTGGCTTAATGAGTTGTTTTGCCTGGATAACAGAACGTTCTCGATGTGCGAGTAATCAGGAAAAGGCTTTAAATTAACAGCACAGAGTGTCCCTGTATAAGAAAATGGTCAAAGAGTGAGCTTTATGTAACAAAGCCAGTACTGAGGATACACCGATTGTGCGACTAGATCACACAGCATCCCAGCTTTGTTAGGCTTTCTTATATTTCTCTCTGTGTCACTTTTCCATCTTTATAATTGGCACACGCAACATGTCAGACTCTTCTAATGGTAATGGACCTTGTGTTAATGTGGAGAGTGTAGCTACAGAAAAGGGCTTTTGTGTGGGGAAAGAACCCAGTTACAGTTCATTTGTTCTCAACTGTCCCCTCTCAACCCTCAGAGCTCTAACCGGTCCAAACGGACACAGCTAGTGAGCTTAACTGAACTTGAGAGACAGATATTTCCCTTAAGAGGTAATCCAAGTCCAACACAGCTAAGAGGAGCCAGGGAAAGAGTGAGTATTAAACTGCAATTGCGAGGTTGCCAGAAATATGTCTTAGATGGACACTTCTGAGCTCTTTATTCTTGATACTTATTTAAATATGCAACTTTTTTCTGAAATGTTCAGCACAACAAGGCCAAACAACAGATAACCTAAAACATTTTGCCTTAAATTGAAACATAATGTCTAAGTTACCTAGGAGTGCTCTTCATTGCTCTGTTGTGTGAGCTTGTGAGTGTATAATATGTTTTGTAGCATTGGAGTTTTTTCTCCTTTTTTTTTCTTTTCCACCCTTTCTCTCTCTGTTATCCTGTTTAGTTATATGGAGGAATAGGAAAAGACTTTTTCCAGTAAAAATTTGGATTGAAATTGTACCTACCATAAGATCTCAATACAGTGGTACAGTTTATAGGGCAAGAGAAGAAACTCGAGAAGATTCAGAAAGAAAAGAAATAGGTGCATCTAAAGGGGACAGGAGTACAAAGCCTGCTTTGAGGTCCCAATTTGGCATTTTTTTCACCACCAGAAGACAACACAAGAGCTGCTTTATTCAGGGGTCTCAAAATACTCTTCACACCATTTGGCAGGTTAGCTCATAGTGAGGTGTGGCATCTACATCAATGGATGGAAAAGTTGTTCTTTGGAGTACGCCTTTTGTGTTTGTTTTAGTTTATCCGCTGTTGCTACTGTAGGCAGCCACCTGTTTGTGGACATGCAACCTGAATGCATGAACAGTGTGACGACTCAGTGAAATCACCACTTTAGAAATAATAAGGGAAGTTTAAACTAAAACATTAAGTGTCACGTCGATGCAGTGGTTGGCACTGTCAGCTAATAGGCTGGCTGGCCTACTTTGGCTGCCTTCTACACTCCAAAGACATGAATGTTCAGTAAATTGGTTATTCTAAATTGGCCATAAATATGGATGATTTTCTATCTCTCTGTGTTAGCCCTGCGATAGGTCACCCCTGGTAATCTGTCCACGGTGTATCCCACCTGTTGTCTCGTAGGCAGGCTTCAGCTATATACAGCTGAGGTAGAATCCAGTCACTCTGTGACCCTGAATGAATTTATATGGATGAAGGATTCAAAAAATATTATTAGAAGACGAAATTTGATGGTAGTGCTTGAACTCACGCAAGAGTAAAGGTCTCAGTGATGAGTTATTCCCTGTGAAATGTTTACTGTTGCACCTCATGGGGTTTTATTGGTAGTGTTATAAATATTCTTTCAAAAGAAAAGGACAAGTAAGTATGTCAGCAATAGAGGTGGGAATCACCATACACCCCACGATACGATATTATCACAATACTTAACGCACGATACGATATTATTGCAATTTTTTAAAATATTTTGCGATATTCAGATTCTGTACATAAAGGTAAACTTTATCAATATTCATTTTATCTAATATCAAAGTCTCGCACTCAGTCTTTCTCTCATTTCAGTCAGTTTTATTGTTGACAAACTGAACGGTTTGTATTACAGTCTAGTCCAACTTAACTGAATGCAACCATCTGGTACAATTATAGCTATTCTGAACTATGCAATTTATGAAAACTATACAGGCCCTTCAGCAACTGAAGAATTTGAAAGTAAATTAAAACAAAATATAATTTTACATTAAATAAAAAAGTTTTAAACTTAATTAAAATAAAAAATGTCTTAAATTAAAATAAGTAAACTGTCATGTTTATTGCTGCCAAAAAAAAAAGTTAAACACATTTGGACAGTGAAGGAATGTCAGGATTCTTGCTCAGAAAAAGGATCAACATGCTCTCAAGTCAGAGTTCCAGTCCACGAAAAAATTGTTTGTAACAAAATATCGATTTCTGCTGTCCCTGTATCGATACATTATTAGCAAACAAAATATCACGATACTACACAGTATCGATTTTTTTCCCCCACCCCTAGTCAGCAAGCATTGCCGTCGAATAGTAGTAGCAATATCAAATGTCTGAGCTCAGCAGGATTCGTATCAGTGTAAGATCGGTGTAAAATACATTTTACTCAAACGTTCAAACATGTATGTGATGACTTTGGAGTCCACAAACAAAGGACCACACCAGGTCAAAGCATGTGAACAAATGAAATTTATTTTACACAGGTAGCATCCACCCCCACCCCCCCACCCAAAAAAAAAGCATTACTAAACATTAACTTTGAAGATCTCAAACTTAAACATAGTGCTGAATTGCATTGTTTGCACATAGTCAACAGGCTATAATTTCCTAAAGACACGGGCAGTTTTGTTGTTAGATGAAATGTGTATATAATATATATACACACACACATACATACATACATACATATATATATATATATATATATATATATATATATATATATATATATATATATATATATATACATATATTTATTAGGGGTGCAACGATACACAAAATTCACGGTTCGGTTCGATATTTTTTCGATACAAAAAAATGTTCATGCCTTTTTAATTTGTCATTTATTAAAATTATAAATATATATTTTAACTCAAAAGTACAGTTTTTAAATTTAACCCTAACCCTTGTGCGTGTTTTTTATTTTGACAGCGAATGCGCACCTGCGGACCACTTATGTGCAGCCCTGGTTATTTAGCTCGTCATATTGCAGCCACAGAAATTCTTTTGTCCATGAAACCATAAAGCTGCACTTTCTTTTTGCCTTATAGTCTGATTTGTCATAACTTCTCCGTTTTGTGGTAAGCTTTTCTTTGGCTGTCACTTCTTCACCCTGACCTGTCTTATTTGGCTCAGCAGAACTGAAATGCTTTTACACACGCACTCACATAAGCTCAGCGATTCTCTGCGCGATCAACCTCTCACATGTTTAAGCTGCGGGAGATTTCACTTGTCATGTTTGCATAGTAAGCTAACAATTAATAAGACGATGTCAGAGGAATTGGTGCGCAAATTATCATCACTCACAGATCAGTGCTGTCGCTCTCTATACACAGTTCGCGCGATTGCAAAGTGAAAGCAAAAAAACACAAGCGCAAATTCAAACGCGATTTCAATATGTCACATATTGACAGTGGCTCACCGATGCCAATGACATAATTACCCAGCTACATTTCCGAAAGAATGCAAAAGCATTGACATATATTTTTCCTTCCTACAATAGCCCGACGGGCAGGGCAGAGATAGATTTTGGTAGCCCGACTGAAAAAATCGCTAGCCCCGGGACGTTGGGCTAGCGATATTGCAAGCCCTGTATCTGATTGAGGAATCACTCATCTTTGGAAAAGAGAGTTTATTACAGAGAAATGTCTCTTTCCAAAATAAAAGCTATACTATCCGCTTCTTCTGGGCTATATTCTCAGCAGCATAAGGAGAATCATGTGCTAACAGCTGTCTAAATGACTCGGCTAAAGTTAGTAGCATGCTTGTTGTTTTTGTCTTTGCACTAGGATGATGTCGGCGTAAATGTGCAGTCATATTCGTTGTGTTCCCACTAGTGCTTTCAGGTTAATCTCGTTGAAATGACCTTAACGCCACAACACGGCAAATCTCCGTTAACGAGCTACCGCCGATCACTCCGTGCATGGGGCTAGACGGCCAACACGTTAACGAGCTAACTGCGCTAACACACTAGTTCCCACCCATGTAATTGAGCATTGCATGGCACATCCAACATACTGTTTTACTTTAGTCCATGACTCGCTTACCTTCAGGGTCATACGTCACATGAAAACCAAAATAATTCCAAACGCCAGACCTGAATGAGGGTGGAGGAGGTCCATGTTGCAAGGAAAGCTTAACTTCTGTCTTGCTAGCTTGCCCTGCGCTCTTCCTTCTGACTATGCTGTCTGTGTTGAGCGCTCAGTGGATCTGCGCTCGACAGTGCAGCCTAGGCGGAGTAGTCGAACGCAGATTCACTGAGCGCTCAACACAGACAGCATCGTCAGAAGGAAAGTTGATAAAATAAATTACAAATGTTGTATTGTTCGATACATATGCGTACCGAACCGAAAGCACTGTATCGAACGGTTCAATATCGATACGAATATCGTTGCACCCCTAATGTGTGTGTGTGTGTGTGTGTATATATATATATATATATACATATAAATATAAAAATACAGTATAGCTGGCAATGTTGATGATTTTGAATAAATTCCCCACTTGGCTGGTTGGGATTGAAGAGAGATTAAATGCATGATTAAATGTTTTTGAGCATTTTGTGCATTTTGAGTTAAGCTTTTTTTCAAAGTTGTTTGTCTTTGCTTAGGCTCAAATGGATGTAATGTGACACTAAGAGCTCGGTTTTCTTCCGCAGTCTCTGTTTATGCAATTAGTCTAAAAATAGGTTTTCTAGCTAAATGCCTTACAATTACATAATGAGTCCTTACAGTACTTCTAATGATGTTCTCGTTATCTTTCCAGGTTCCTGAGATCATCAGTACATTGAGGCAGGCTGGCAAAAGCTCGGCACGCAACAATGACATCACCACCGTTTCCAACAAGGCTTCCACGGGTTCTGGAGGCAGCGATTCCTCTGAAACGTGGATTTGCGCTCTCTCTACTACAACCACCTCCATGGCACCCGCCGCTGCTGTGTCTCCGACAGCGTTTGCCAAAAAGTTTGAGGTATTATACTGCGGCCGCGTTAGTGTTGCTCACAAGAAAGCCCCTCCTGCCCTGATTGACGAGTGCATCGAGAAGTTCAGCCAGCTGCGTGGCTCAGGGACAGCTGATAAAGGGGCAAATGATGGGGGATTGGTGGGTGGGCTGAAGAGGGCATTAACCTTCCAATCCAATGGACTGGGGAGTGGCGCTGTTAGTAACGGTGCAGCAGAGAGCCCAACCACTGGGAAACGCCCAATTCTGTTCAAGCGAGACCCCAGCTTTCCCTGCCTACAGGCCCTGGATGAGAATGGCCTCTCACCAGAGATTTCTAACAGCAACACTACCGATCCTCAGACGCGGTCCGCTGATGTGCAGCCCACCAGCCTGAAGGAGAATAGGACCATGTTGTTTATGGTGGGTGAAAAGGCGCACGCGCACACACACACACACACACACACACACACACACACACACACACACACACATAAAATTGAAGGCGTGTTCTGAGTTCTCTTTTGGATGCTCCAGACATCTGTATTTGTTCTCTATTAAGGACTTGTAAGCATAATTTTTATTATTATAATGTTACTTATATAAATATTGCATGACAGTGTAATTAGAGGTCAACACGGTGGCGTAGTGGTTATAAGTAAATGAAGGGCATTATCCTCCATTCTTTTTTTCACTGAGATGCTGTTGTTGATGACACACTCAAACAAGGTGCCACCATGTGACCACATCAGTAATTTCCAGTATTTGTTCCTGTAACTAGCGAGTGTATCTAGCAATACATGCTTGACTCATTTTGTTGAATTTGGGTCACACATCGCCAGCTGCTAGTATCTCCCCTTCAGCCTGGTTATACTTGATCGTGTGCTTTTTGCTTCAAGTGGTGGAACAAGTTTGTTTCCACCTGTAGCAGGAACAGATTTCTTGCATATTTTGCAAAGTATTGCTCTTTGTTCAAGATTGTTGAAGAAGTTCCCCTTGTTAGGTGCTAAACTGCCATTGAAGGCTTGCACACAAACCATTATATGACACTTTTATGTCAAGTAAAAATTTATAACGGTATTACCATGAATGATATGGCACAGTCCTAATAGTTGGCATGTTTTCCATGTGCTTGATGGGGCTTGCTTGGGTGCTTTTTGCCTTCCTTCCACAGTTCGAATGCATGCTTGTTGGGTTAACTAGTGATTCTCAATTCACTGTAGGTCTGAATGTGAGCATGAATGGTTGTCTGTCCCTCTGTGTCGGAGCTTTGATAGACTGGCGACATATTCTGGGCGCTACCCTCTTATCACTGTATTAGGGCTGAACGATATATCGCATTTGCGATAATATCGCGACATGATCAAGTGCAATTTTCTAACCGCAAAGGCTGCGATTATACTGCGACTATATTATACAATTCATGGGCTGCATCCTCCTGAGGCCGCATTTGTAGACCGATTACGTCACAGCGACGTGCCGAAGGCTGTCCAAATTACTACCATATCCCAGAATTCATAGCGCAGCCCAGCCAAACTCCAGTTTCCAGCAATGGCGGCCGCTACTAAGTTTTAAAATTACTCATACTAATCTTTCTGGGTCACAAAATAAACTTTTAACATATTTTCAGGCGAGAAAGTAGTTGTGTAAACATCAAATATCTGCTCGGTTTATCAAGATATCCCATATTTGCAAAAGTGCTTCGACGTTTTCAGAGGCGTCTGCTACCCACCAGCTCGACAGCTAGCCGGGAGCTCGAGGGTTACTGATGCGGCCGAGAACGGCACAACTCCCGGCACATCATTTTCAGATCACCGCGGAGTTTCGCTGCTCGGGTTAAACGTAATATATAAGTCACTTAGACAACCTAAAAATGTTATTGTTGGGCTTTTTTCAGTGTTTTGTTTGTTCGTGAGTAAATCGGTTTGGCTGAGATTAAAGTTATTAGATTAGATAAAATAAAACTTTATTAATCCCCCGGGTGGGTTCCTCCTTGGTTTTCACACAGCTGACTAAACGTCAAACAGAAAACTTATTAAACAGAAGTATGAGACAGTCGAGAATTTACACCAGTGTCTGGTTATATTTTAGATAGCAAGAAGCAGACGGCCGAGTTTATTAAACTCCACCGAGACAGCGGTGACGCTAATCAGAACTAGCCTTCTGATTAGCTAATCAGAAGGCTAGACCGTCCAATTTCACGCCTTTAAACTTTAAAGGCGTGTTTGTGTGTGTGTTTATACAATTGCTATTATGTTTGCACTTTGTGTAATGTTACTGACTGCAGAGATCAGTAAGATGTGTGTATTTTTTATTTATTAGTTTTATTTGTTTAATATTATTTTTTAATTGAATGACTGTCTAGTAGTTCACAGATGTCGAAAAACTGAGTGTGGTAAAGCCACTGATTTTGTTTATGTATATTTCTGCAATCTGCACATTGTACTGACTTTCATTTTAATGTTTACACCAGGGTTCCTTGTCAGCACTTTATGCTCAGATGTTTGTAAGCTAAAAATAAACTATTGTGTATGTTCAAATATACTGTTGTGATTGAAGAAGTTAAATAAAAATGTCAGTCATCAATTCATGCATCACCTCATGTCATCATAACAGAGGTCTGTCTTCCAGGAAAGAACAGTTTAAAATTAATGTAATATAGTATTGGCCATACTATATGATGTATTGCTTGTCTTTGTTTAATAATACAGAAGACAAATACCTTAAAAAATAATCGCATCGCAATCGCAATATTGGGGCAAAAAATCGCAATTTGATTATTTTCCATAATCGTTCAGCCCTACACTGTATGCTGACTGAAATGGTCTCCAGATGCATAGTGTTGATTGTGAGAACAATTAAGACATTTCTGGCTTTCTGAACAGATTTAAATACCAGACTACAGATTCAACGTTGAGTTAAAAAAAAAAAAAAAAAAAAACATGGTCCCATTATCTTTGTTGAATTTATCACCCATAATGCATACCATTTTAAATTAATGTACCAAAATTTATTGAATCCACAGGAAGTTTGATTGTAAAAATTTTTCCAAAGAACATTCATACTCATAAGAATACAAAGTATGTTAGTAGTGCAATAAATTGCTGTTCAAGATTAAAAAATAAAGCCCCTTATCCAGTTGCTCAAGGCCAAAAAGGCAGAGAAGAAAACAAATATAAAGACAAAAATATAATGACTCCGCAATAACAAATGCTGACTGCTGCTCAAAATGAGTCTCCCTAATTGACATTTTCATGACCTCAGTGGTCTCTTGCCAACAGGAATTTCCCTGTTTGTTTTACAGACAGGAAATAGTCACAGGTCAGTGTCCTGCTCTGCTCAGCAGATACAGACACATTATTAACACTAACTATACATCCTGTTACTGCCAGAGTAGCCTCATCCCAGTGCGATCATCGCCTCTCTTTTGCTTCAGTTATAGAGACACAGATCAAATATCTTCATTCCTCTCAAAAGGCTCTAATTATGTTATTAATATTTGATACAGAAAGGCATATTGAAAGAGACGCTGCAGGGAGGGGAATAGCTGTGTTCAGAGAATTTCAAAACTGATAATGGTCGGGGTCGTGGTAGATGTAAATAAAGGCCGTTGTCTACATATACAGGGAGTGCAGAATTATTAGGCAAATGAGTATTTTGTCCACATCATCCTCTTCATGCATGTTGTCTTACTCCAAGCTGTATAGGCTCGAAAGCCTACTACCAATTAAGCATATTAGGTGATGTGCATCTGTGTAATGAGAAGGGGTGTGGTCTAATGATATCAACACCCTATATCAGGTGTGCATAATTATTAGGCAACGTCCTTTCCTTTGGCAAAATGGGTCAAAAGAAGGACTTGACAGGCTCAGAAAAGTCAAAAATAGTGAGATATCTTGCAGAGGGATGCAGCAGTCTCAAAATTGCAAAGCTTCTGAAGCGTGATCATCAAACAATCAAGCGTTTCATTCAAAATAGTCAACAGGGTCGCAAGAAGCGTGTGGAAAAACCAAGGCGCAAAATAACTGCCCATGAACTGAGAAAAGTCAAGCGTGCAGCTGCCAAGATGCCACTTGCCACCAGTTTGGCCATATTTCAGAGCTGCAACATCACTGGAGTGCCCAAAAGCACGAGGTGTGCAATACTCAGAGACATGGCCAAGGTAAGAAAGGCTGAAAGACGACCACCACTGAACAAGACACACAAGCTGAAACGTCAAGACTGGGCCAAGAAATATCTCAAGACTGGTTTTTCTAAGGTTTTATGGACTGATGAAATGAGAGTGAGTCTTGATGGGCCAGATGGATGGGCCCGAGGCTGGATTGGTATAGGGCAGAGAGCTCCAGTCCGACTCAGACGCCAGCAAGGTGGAGGTGGAGTACTGGTTTGGGCTGGTATCATCAAAGATGAGCTTGTGGGGCCTTTTCGGGTTGAGGATGGAGTCAAGCTCAACTCCCAGTCCTACTGCCAGTTTCTGGAAGACACCTTCTTCAAGCAGTGGTACAGGAAGAAGTCTGCATCCTTCAAGAAAAACATGATTTTCATGCAGGACAATGCTCCATCACACGCGTCCAAGTACTCCACAGCATGGCTGGCAAGAAAGGGTATAAAAGAAGAAAAACTAATGACATGGCCACCTTGTTCACCTGATCTGAACCCCATTGAGAACCTGTGGTCCATCATCAAATGAGAGATTTACAAGGAGGGAAAACAGTACACCTCTCTGAACAGTGTCTGGGAGGCTGTGGTTGCTGCTGCACGCAATGTTGATGGTGAACAGATCAAAACACTGACAGAATCCATGGATGGCAGGCTTTTGAGTGTCCTTGCAAAGAAAGGTGGCTATATTGGTCGCTGATTTGTTTTTGTTTTGTTTTTGAATGTCAGAAATGTATATTTGTGAATGTGGAGATGTTATATTGGTTTCACTGGTAAAAATAAATAATTGAAATGGGTATATATTTGTTTTTTGTTAAGTTGCCTAATAATTATGCACAGTAATAGTCACCTGCACACACAGATATCCCCCTAAAATAGCTAAAACTAAAAACGACTTCCAAAAACATTCAGCTTTGATATTAATGAGTTTTTTGGGTTCATTGAGAACATGGTTGTTGTTCAATAATAAAATTATTCCTCAAAAATACAACTTGCCTAATAATTCTGCACTCCCTGTAGGCTCGGGAAAAAATAAGAAAAGGACTGTTACATAGGCAGACTGAAGTTTCCCAATAAAAACCTTTTTAAAAAATTAAATGAAATGTCCGCTTTCACACTTTATGGCTGTTTCTGTGTTGTTTTATCAAACTTCGTGCATGATTAGCAACGCTGTCCGATGGCGGGTTCAGTCTACATGGTATAAGCCTAATTATGGCCTGATTTGGATGACAGTTTGGGAATGAAAAAGGTCTTTGTGAACGGCAGTCATTCGTTTTATCTCATCTTTGTGTCATACTGGATGAAAAGAAGAAGAAAAAACGACTTTGGTTTCCTTTTCATTCATTTTCTTACTCCTTCCTAATGAAGTCACATACACTGCAAAGGATGGCAGTCATAATTTGTATTGTGTAGTTTGCTGTGTCGCTCTTATTCACAAAAAGAGACATAATTCTGTAACTCACTAATCAGATATAGAATTAAATATAACACATATTAACATATGTGTTATATTTAATTCTATATGCATTCATATTTATTTCTTTTTCTGTGTTATCTTATTGTACTTCATGTTGTAAGTTTATATATATTTATTGTCAGGGCTGTATTGTTGTATAGTATGATGGTGTGTTATTTTTCTTATTTTTTGTTTTTGTCTGACCTACCACGGACTACAGATGAATAGTAGGCTTTTGGCTAAGTCTGACATTTCTATTGATATGTTCATAATTATTCACTACCCCTTTTAAATAATTTGCAACAGACAAAAAATGTTGTGTAGTATTTAATCCAGTAAGCAGAGTGATTTGCGACCTCTAATAAAAGCCTGTGAAAATACAGGCATTCTGTTTCCTTCTGCATTTAACTAAATGTTGGCCCTGGACACTATTTAAGGAAACACTGTATATAACTTCTGTTAAGTAGTTCTGTCAGTAAGATTTATAACTGTAGTCACTGCCACACCACAGTTGTCACACACTACAGAAAGAAAGCTAGTAAGGTCATAAACACACATGCATTAACTGTATTTTCTTTGTGTTTCTTTGTGTTTTAGGTGGGCAGGTCTCAGATCTTCTTGGTTAGTCCAGACACTAAGAAAGTTGCAATAGAGAAGAGCTTCAAAGAAATTTCTTTCTGCTCACAGGTATGATCGCTACAGTCCTACTACTATTCAAGCGTGACTATGATTATGATTTTTTTTTTTTTAAACCCACTATTTGTCTGTTTCCAGGGTATTCGTCATGTGGATCACTTCGGCTTCATTTGCAGGGAGACCGTGGAAGGGGGAAACTGCCACTTCGTGTGTTATGTCTTCCAGTGTACAGATGAATCACTGGTGAGACATGAAGTTGATAAGGATTCTTGCTTGTGTCCAGACACAGTTCATTCAATATTCCCATGTAACAGACTCCAAATAACTGAGTCACAGTTAAGATTTTGGACACTAGCGCAGTGTCATTTTGTGTTATTATCGCCAGCTGTTGAGTTTTTACAACAGAAGTGGTGCAGCTACATTTTTTTTCAATTTTGAATGTGTGCTGAAAAGGAGAATTTTACCCATTGATTTTTTTTAATATCAGTCCCTCCCACTCAGTGTTTGGATTTGATCAGCCTACTTCATTTAAGAGTCAATAAGTTTGCTTTGGATTTAAAATGAAATGCCAGAAGGCAGGAGGGTGAAATTTCTCACAAGTGTTTTCTTTTTTTCTGTCACTTCAGATTAAATATATCTGTAAATCATAGGACCTATGACTCAGTGCATCTGGGCTCCACTGACTCATAGTGTGCCAAGTACTCAATTTTGGTTTGGAAAAAAAAGCTACTGTATGATAGCTAGCTCTGCGCTGTGAGTATACTGTATTTCTTGAAAGAATCAGACACTTGTTCTGTTAAACATCAGCTGCCAGAGTTCATTTTAACAGGTTGTAAAATGAACATTACATAATGTCTGTTCCCATATGGAGCTGGAGTTTTGATTCCAGATGTGCAGTGGCTCTGCTTTCCTGTTTGCAGAGCTAGATTTCCCTTTAGTGTTGTTAAAGACCTTGTACACTCAAAGGGAGATGTTCTAGTGTTGGGGATAGAAAAGGAGCAAATCAGATGCTCTCCGGGGATTTGGCTATTAAAATTAAACAAACTGAACAAAACTGGTTTCACAAACCAAGAATTTAGGAGTTAACACTTATTATGAAGCATTTATTGCTCTTACAATAACAGTGTTGGGGAAAAGACATACATCCTAATATTTATTTGATATTTGCCTAAAAACACTGAAGCTTGTAGAGGGCAATAAATGATTTTATTTCACTCTTCTAAGGTGGACGAGATCATGCTGACTTTGAAGCAAGCGTTCTCTGTGGCCGCCCTGCAGCAAAATGCAAAGACTCAGAGCCAGCAGTGTGACAGCTGCCCGATGCAGCAGCTCCACAGGCTTTGTGAGAGCATAGAAGGTAAGAAGGTGTCCTTAAAGCTATAAGTGGTGTCTCTATGTTGTAGATGTGTACAACTCTTTATATTTAGGCTTTTAGGACTGTCTAAGCTGCTGTATAACAAATCTCTAGTGAGACTAGGCTTGCTTGTAGTGTGTTTATATTCTGTATTTTCTTTATTTTCAGGTCTACACCCATCTAAAACTAAACTGGAGCTTCAAAAACATTTGGCCACTTTGGACAATGATGATCAAGCTTCAGTCTTTGAAAACACTATGGTAATGAGCCTGTTGTGCCTGTTGACCTGAAGGGCGCGGTGTAAATGTTTAAATTTCCCTTCAGGTGGTTGTAACATGAAAACTTCCTAGTAAGCAAGGTCATCGAAGTTTATCGTGGATAAATGAATGTGGATTCACAAGTTTTTTGAGGGGGATTCACAAAGATACATTTTTCTTTCTTCACAGATAATTTAAATTTTTCTGCCACCTCATTTCTCAGTTTTGCCTTTACAGTGTTTTTTTCTCTCTTCACCTTGCTTAGCTTTTTGCTTTGTTTTCAGTAATGGGCTTGAGTACTTTTAATGGGGTCTGCTGATGGTATTTATTGGAAGGGCAGGCACGTTAAAAGGAAACTGCCAGAGTAATAATGCAGATACATTGTGCTGTGTGACTTAGCTAACATCTGCTGGTGGTGTAGTAAAACTGCAACCCAACAGAGCTAAGCATGTCTTTATTAGCTCACTGTGCTGTAGGTGTTAATGTACCTCGATTTCACCATTTTTTGGGAACCAGGTGTAAAAATTATTTTCCAAATGTAAACTTCTGCAGATGAGTTCTCTGAAACTTACCAGCTTAAACAGACTTGTGATCAATTTTAGATTTTTCTTTTTTTCCAGTTGAAACTTTCCATTTCTCATAATAATTTTATATATATATATAAGTAGAATAGAATAGAATAATCCTTTAATTGTCCCACAAGGGGAAATGTGGTTGTATCAGCAGCAAAAAAACACACATATACAAAAAGAACAGGACACAGAACAGAAAACAAAAAACATAATTTTTACATATTTCCATCATTTATATATAATAAGTATATATAATATATACAAAAACTCATCAAATATATTGATTAATCTGTCTGTTTGTCCAGAGGGCTCGTCCTAAGAGTGATCAGGAAGAGAATGAGTTGATAATGGCTTCTTTGAGAAATCTGTATGAAGCGAGACAGAAGACCCATCAGCACACAGTGCAGAAGGAGAGCAAACAGGTACCTACTGGACACCCCTATGAAATACATATGCACTTCTGTAGCAGAACACACTCTTAAGTCCTACATTTCCTCTCTATTGTCATTATTGCTATGAAAGACTGGTCCTCTAAGGAAAGACAAAATTCCCTTTTTCTGACACACACAAATTGCCGTCATTGCATGCCTCTGAGGACCTCCCTTCCTCTCGCTCACTGTTGCTTTCTGTGTCTTTTCCTGTCTCTATGTGTATGTAGATGTGTGAGGATGTCGCTCCAGCTGTGGAGGCACAGCAGCAGAGTAGCAGCCGGCAGCGACTCGAGGAGTTCAAGAGCCGAGCCAAGCGCTCTCTCACTGAGTCCCTGGAGGGGATCTGGAAGGTAACAGTGCTGTTTCTGTTTTGGTTTGTGTGCAGAAGTATGTTCTGGTATGTGACTATATGCAAATTACATACCTGACCTTTTGGTTTGGTAAGAAGCAAATACAGTTGTTATAATAAATGTCTTTCTCCATGTGTGTGCTTCCCATGTTAATATGTAGGTGTTTAAAAAGTGCAAAACAGTGGGTACCTAACAATTCCCACTCCCACACTCTCAAAGAGTGCTACACCGTTGTAGTCATTTAGCTTAGCTTTTCCACATGCAAGAAGTGCTGTTATTTTATATAAATTGAAATAAATCGTGGCTGTACATTGATATTAATTCATAGGTAGGTGTTTGATTTTCAGTTTCAGGCTTTGGATATTTTTTTAAATTAAATGAGGACCTATAAACTATCAGACTAATTGCTTGCCATCCCTCTCACTTAGATAAAAAGCTCAATAGAACACATGAAGATAAGATAAAAAAAGCTTAGGACTTGGAGTGAAAACAAGCACAGCAAATATCTACTGACAGAGTGGCTCAGTTTACACATAAAGTGTAGTGAACAGTTCGGGGCTGAAATAAAGCTGAAAGTATAGATTATGCAAACCTGTATTAATATATTTTCATTATTTTATTCATTGTTTTTGCAGTGTAACAGGAAAAAAAGCAGCCCGTTAGGATGAGAGAGTTCATATTTATAATATTTATTTTTAGCAGTTTTTAGTCTTTACATATAGAGTAAAGCACTGAGAAATTGGTTGGGAAGGTTGTGTGTCTTGGTTTGTGATCTTTGCTCACAGGTAAAAACCATGTGTTTAACACACGTGTGTTTGTTAATGGCAGGGAAGCAGCAAGGCCAGAGCTCAAAGGGAGAACAGCGAGGGAAGTGAGAGCAGCTCATCTATTTGTACTGTCAACAGCAGCCAGGATCAGCCCTGTTTAGATGATCCTTTGCCTGCTCATCAGCGATCAACCAGCCCTCTCAGGTAAACGCTCCTATATGCAAAGGCTACCTCATATCTCGGGTTACTCAGTGCTTTAAAGGTGAGAACTTGTTCAAGTCAATATGGGGTGCTGTGTGTACATTAATGAGGAAAAAATGAACTTAAATGATTTTAGCAAAAGGCTGCAATAAAACAAAGAGTGTAAAATGTAAGGCGGTCTGAATACTTTCTGTACCCACTGTATACTCTCTGCTCAGCGGTACATTGGATTAAGTTTAAAATCACATTAAGCTTTCTCTCACTATGTGGTGCATATCATAGACTTAGACTTGTGTAGAAATGATTGCATTCATGAATTTTTATTCCTTTCCTTTTTATTATCTTCAGGTGTCACAACTCAACAGGAGACCTGAAGCACATTGACACTTCTCTGCCGCTGTCACACTCTTCCTCCTCTTTATCCGGGGATGCTCAGCCACAGGGCTTCCGCCGCCGGGCCAGCACTTTCAGCCACCCTGCCACCCCCTCCTCAGCCGAATACTCACCGGAGCACATACTAATTCACCCACCACAGGACCACACTGCAGCTACCAAGCACAAGCTTGTGCGACACTACTCCGTCAGCACGGACACTCCCCACCAGAGCAAGTGAGTAGAGCATGTGAGTGTTTCTGTGTGTGTGTTTACAGATAGACTAGTAGAAATTTTATTTGGATAGTATTTGTTAAATTTTACTTTGTGCTTTCATACAGTTGACTGTAATAATAAGGCAACTTAATGAATATTATAAGATATCAAAACGTAATGAACATATAAAAGAGAAATAGTGCCACTTATTAATAACAGACAAATACAGTATGATTATTTGTGTCTTCAAGATGCGTACAATGTCATGTGTGTAAAGGAACTCGCTGATATGAGAAATTTAGAAAAGGATTGGTTTTAGTATTTTATTTAATTTAGATATTTTTTATAGCTTAAAAAGTTGATGGTTATAGTGATGGTATTTTTACCTTGTGGTCTAACACCCTGTATCGGTTTACCTCAGTTCCCAGAATAAGGGTTGCAAAGCCAGTTTGGAGAGTACGCATCGCTTTGTCACTTTGAGAAAAAGATAATGAAACTATGGTATTTGCAAGTAGTAATGAAGCTGTGTGTGTGTGTGTGTGTGTGTGTGTTGTCGTTTAATACTGTGGTTCATCAAGTCTATGACAATGAGGAGCAAGCAGTATCATCTTTTTCCAAACGTGTTAAGAGGATTTTTGTCATGTTTGAGTTTTCAGTGACACCAGCATATTTGTGTCAAAAGAAAGTGAAACTTGTACGTGGATTACTGCATCATTCCTCTCCCTGGATGTTGGCTTTACTTGCGCTCTATCTCAGCCTTCTGCAAACCTTTTTCTCAGTTTGTTTTTTTTTTTTTTTTTTTTTTTTTAAATCTACATGTTTCTAACATTTTTCAGAGTTTGGTAAAAACATGTTCTAAGTGATTGATATCAAATGCAAATGATTTTACTCATATAGACCATATAGAGATAAAAACACAATATTCTGTAGTTTCATGCTTGACAAAAATCTTGTTTATATGATGCATATGCACTTATAGTCACATGTTTTTCTCCTAACTCTATACCGGTTACTCTGAAACTCTCCTTCTGTTTAAATACATTTGTCATTGCCCATTATATTCTTTACTTCCTCTCATTCTCTCTGCACTCGCACTGACTCTCAGACACGTCCCATGCAACTCTGCTCTTCCTCCTGCCCTTCCTTGTCCTTCGTCCCACTCTTCTCTCCTCCTTCATCCTCCTTCCTCACCTTCTTCTGGAGCCCGGCTCAGTAAAAGAAGGTGAGAATCTGTTTTTTAGTTTAACTAATGTTTTTCTTTGTGTTTTTAAATGCTCTCGTACTAACTTTTCATACCTTCCTGTAGTCTTGTGTTCTGTATTTTTCTGTAGTTCGCCATTCAGACAGAGACATGCTAAATCCATCCCTCATTTATAATCGCTGGGCTGTGTTCAGCTTTTTCCACCTCAGCAGAAAATGTCATCATGCTTTTGGTGATATCGATGGAATTACGTCTGCATGTCTCTGTTAGGATGCGATTCCACGATTGTTCTTTCATTTGTTTTTGCCTTCTGTTTATCGCCACCTGCATCTCAGTCCTCTGGGTGGTCTCCGTGCTCGTCTCCACTCCTCCTCATCTGTCCCTAATTTTCTGAAATTTCCATTTCTGGCCACTGTCCGAGAGAATGATTGCCCTGACCCAAAGAACAGGTACACACACACTCGTACCAAAAGTCAGTGTAAATGTCTGTTAGTAATAGCAAAGTCATAATCTGTACTTAAGATAAGATAAGATAAGATAACCTTTATTAGTCCCACACGTGGGAAATTTGTTTTGTCACAGCAGGAAGTGGACAGTGCAAAAGTTATGAGGCAAAAATTAGAATACAATAAGAATAAATACAGTACACAACTGTACAGAATAGAATAAAATAAAATACTATATACAGTAGAATAAAATAAAATAAATATACAATCAGATAAAAATAGAATACAAATACAAATACTATATACAACTGAGTAAAAATACAACGATGACAGAAAGGATTATTGCACTTAGTATTATTGCATATGTATGGATGTGTGTGCTTGATCAGTTAAAGTCTTTATTATGGAGTCTGACAGCAGTGGGGAGGAAAGACCTGCGAAATCTCTCCGTCCCACACCGTGGGTGCCGCAGTCTCCCACTGAAGGAGCTGCTCAGTGCTGTCACAGTCTGCTGCATGGGGTGGGAGATGTTGTCCATCAGGGATGACAGCTTAGCCGCCGTTCTCCTGTCACTCACCACCTCCACTGGGTCCAGAGGGCATCCTAGAACAGAGCTGGCCCTTCGGATCACCCTGTTCAGTCTCTTCCTGTCCCCAGCAAAGATGCTGCCGCCCCAGCAGACCACGCCATAAAAGATAGCAGAGACCACGCCATAAAAGATAGCAGAAGCCACAACAGAGTCATAGAATTTCTTCAGGAGTGGGCCCTCCACCCCAAACGACCTGAGTCTCCGCAGCAGGTACAGCCTGCTCTGCCCTTTCCTGTAGAGGGCGTCTGAGTTATGAGTCCAGTCCAGTCTATTGTTCAGATGAACACCAAGGTACCTGTAGCTGTCCACAGCCTCAATGTCCATACCTTGGATGTTCAGTGGTTGCAGTGGAGAATGCTTGTGCCTGCGGAAGTCTACCACCAGTTCCTTGGTTTTACTGGCGTTGATCTGGAGGTAGTTCAGCTGGCACCAAGCCACAAAGTCTTGGGTCAGACCTCTGTACTCCTTGTCGTCCCCATCAGTGATGAGGCCGACTATTGCAGAGTCATCAGAGAACTTCTGCAGGAAGCACTGGGTGGAATTGTGGGAGAAGTCTGCAGTGTAGATGGTGAAGAGGAACAGAGCCAGAACCGTTCCCTGTGGGGCCCCCGTACTGCAGACGACCCTGTCCGACACACAGCCCTGAGTCCTCACATACTGTGGTCGGTCGGTGAGGTAGTCCAGGATCCAGGTAGTGAGGTGATGGTCCACTCCAGAGTTCACCAGCTTGTCCTTTAGAACCGAGGGAAGAATGGTGTTGAAGGCACTGGAGAAATCAAAGAACATGATTCTCACAGTGCTTCCAGCGGTCTCCAGGTGAGCGAGGGAACGATGTAGGAGGTGAATGACGGCATCATCCGCTCCAATGCCAGGCTGGTAGGCAAACTGAAGTGGGTCCGGTGATGAGCTTATTAGGCGCCGAAGCTGAGCCAGGACCAACCGCTCCAGGGTCTTCATCAGGTGGGATGTCAGAGCCACCGGCCTGTAGCTGTTGAGGTCCTTGGGGCGTGAAGTCTTTGGCACTGGTACAACACAGGAGGTTTTCCAGAGCTGTGGGACTCTTCCCAACCTCAGGCTCAGGTTGAAGAGGTGCTCCATCACCCCACACAGTTGGTCCGCGCAGGACCTGACGACCCTCGAGCTGATGCCATCTGGGCCCGCTGCCTTCTTGCCATTAATCCTCCTCAGTTCCCTCCTAACCTGGGTGGTTGAGAGAGACAGGCTGGAGCCTTGTGTTGAGTGTGTATTGGATGCTGTTGTTGGGGGTGGGGGGGAGTGAGCAGGGTGAATAGAGGAGGTGTGAAGTGTCTGAGGTGGAACAGCAGCAGTGGGGGTGGGTGAGTCTGCAGCCGATGTTGCAGACTGCCTCATGGCTGAATCAAATCTGTTGAAGAAATGATTCAGTTCATTTGCCCATCTCACATCCCTCCCAGGCAGAGAGTTCTGCTGTTTGTGGCCCGAGATGGTTCTGAGGCCTCTCCAGACTTCACCAACGTTGTTTTGCTGAAGCTGGTTCTCCATCTTCTGCCTGTAGCTCTCCTTCCCATTCCTTATCAGTCCCCTCAGCTCTCTCTGCACCCTTTTCAACTCCTCTTTGTCTCTGGATTTGAAGGCCCTCCTCTTCTGCTTGAGGACGGTTTTAATTTCTGGGGTAATCCAAGGTTTGTTGTTGGAGAAACACCGTACAGTCCTGGTAGGTACAGTGTTATCCACACAGAAGTTTATATAGTCAGTAATGCATGTAGTAAGGCTGTCGATGTCCTCACCGTGGTCATCACAAATCACCTCCCACACAGTCGACTCAAAACAATCCTTAAGAGCCTCCTCGCTCTCCTCTGACCATCTCTGTACTGTGCGGGTGGCTGGTGGCTCCCTGCGCACTAAGGGCTCATACACAGGGACAAGGTGCACCAGGTTGTGATCAGATCTGCCCAGAGGAGGGAGAGGTGATGAACTGTATGCCTCATCTGCATTGGCATACAGTAAGTCCAGTGTTTTATTGACTCTGGTTGGGCAGGTCACATACTGGGTGAAGGTGGGCAGTGTGGAGTCCAGTGAGGCATGATTGAAGTCCCCTGATATTATGAGAAGGGCTCTCGGTGATTGTGTTTGCAGTCTGCTGACCACAGAGTGGAGAGAGTCACAGGCTGAGTCACAGGCTGCATCCGCTTCTGGTTTCATACAGTCTTTGAAGTGGTTTTGATATGTGTACATGCACATGCATGCATACATGTATGTGTAAAAAGTAAGTTCTATCTATCTATTGACTGTTTATCAGGGCACATCTGTAACTACATCTCTGTATTTGGGTGTTTGTGCTGTCAGTGATGTAGTGGCGCTTTCCACACCAAGTGCAGCTGGTGGGGTCGGGGAAAGCCCTCAGCGCAGCCGCCGCCACTCGTGGAGGCAGCAGATCTTCTTGCGGGTCGCTACTCCTCAGAAAGGCACAGACTCCATCGGTAAGGGACACCCACACACACTTAAAACTTTTGAAATCATGGTTAAAGACATAATTCACTTCATGCTGGACCCCTCATTGTTCTTGAGACTGTAGATAACCCCAACATGCTGTGTTGTCATCATGCTCTAAAAAGCAATTCTTGTGTGAAATTAGTTGTATTCCTGTTTATCTTTGGTATATTAGTCTGTCTAATGGCTAATGTAAATTTTAACTTTGGATCCACTTCTAAGCTGAGAACAGAAAAGCTGACAGCGGCTTGCAAAGCTGAAAGTGAAAACACACTCCATAAAGAGTGTGTGTACATGCTTTTCTTTGCTAAAGCCCAGGTTTCTTAAGCATGACAAATTAGCATGAGGCTAACAAATGCGCTGATGGAGTAGAAAATTATGTGGGTGATCAACTAACAGTATGCTGATTTATATAAACATGACACAGCCACTTCATGTAATGACCAATGCATTCTAGCAATTGCAAATTACCAGGCTGAAAATGAGCAGAACTGATGAGGGAGTGAGTAATGTCTTTACAAAAAGTACTTTTTTTTCCTGCTGTAAATGAAATTGCTGGAGAGGGGTACAAGTGTGTGTTACTAGAGCAAGACTTTTAGCACACTAAAAGTCAAACCTTGTGTGTGTGCACACTGCTGAGTAAAGATAAAGGACAAAGTTTTGTGTAGAAATGACAAAACATATGACAAAAAAAAACAGGGTCAAAGCTTAGGCTTAACATTCTCTGTTCCCAGTTTGCACTCGCATTCTTAACCTCTCCACCTGCCATTTCAGATACACAAACATTCATAGGAGAAACTGTCACAGGAACATGAACATTTGTAGATAAATTGTTTCCTATTAAACCTGACTCAATTGAAGTACCTTGCTTACTGCATACCTTAGTAAATCACGTTATTCAGTTTAATAGTTTTTGCGAGTCTAAACAGGAAGCTCATATGCAAAACTGAGACTGCGCTGCTTCAGTAAGCTGTTACTACACTGTTATTAAATCTGCTCCTGCGGTGCAGACACAAAGCATTTCCACTGTGTGTCACTCTTTCATTTAGTTTTATGCTAAGAACTCTCAGAAGAGTTGAAGGCAGAGATTCATAACTTAAACGTAACTCCCTATCTGTTTATCATAACAGTTTTAATTTCTCATCTCCTCCATTTTGGGGAAGCAGTATACTTTTTATTACTTCTTTATTATTATTATTATTTTTTAACCTACGGAAGTCATGCATTAAACATATATTTATATTATATTTAGTTAATCACAGCTATATTTGTTGTTATGTAGGGCTGTAATGAATTGATTATACTAACAGTTGTTGGCAAAGCCCCAGACCTTTGATATCATCAGTAAATTGATCAGTAAACTGAGCAAATAGTACCCAGAAACCTCTTTCTTGATGTTGAAGTGATACTTTCTAAAATGTAAGGTGAAACTAAGAATTTGTGATATATTCATGTACTTTTTATTTGTTTTGGTTTTGGTTTTTTTACAAATCCAGTATTGGCACTAGATCAGTGGTCCCCAACCTTTTTTGCGCCACAGACTGGTTTTTGTCTGACAATATTTTCAAGGACCGGCCTTTAAGGTGTCGTGAACAAATACAACAAAATAAAACCGATACCAAAAAAAGACGATTCATTCATAACACAAGGGAACAGACCCAGGAAACCGAGTCAACGATAAAAACGATAAAAAAATAATTAAAAAAAACAAACCGCTAAAACCGATAAAAACTCTGAAAACCATAAATTTCATACCCAAGCCTCAACGGTACTAAATGACTCACGGACAGGTACCAGTCTGTGGCCCGGGGATTGGGGACAGCTGCACTAGATGATTATTCTGGTGGAGTGTTAATTTTGTGTTACTGCAGTATAAATTTCTTCACTAATGCTGCTGGTTGATTATTTGAATGCTTGAAAATGAAGATTTGCCTAAAAGCTTGAAAACCTTGAGCAAACAGTTGTAATTGTTGCCTGGGAAATGACAGCTCTTGTCAAATACCGTCAAGGTATGATGGTTACAAGTAGAAAACTGTATAACTTTGGGTAGTGAACAGTTACTTTGACTTCAGATAACTTTGAAATATCAATCACAACATATGTTGACATAAAAATGCCTGTATTTCAGCTTGTGGACATGTCTTAATCATGCTAGTGCTTGCAAGTCTTTGGATTCTGTGTCATAATTATATGTACAGTGCACTCAGGACAGAAGAAGTGTTGACAGTTGAGATTGTTGAGCTTCTCACACTGTAATGCCAGTAAGCACCGAGCAGGAAAGAAGCATGATCCATGTGAGCTGATATAAAACCGTTTTCTCACACAGTGCATTTTATTTACAAAAAGAAGTGTTTTCTGTACTTTGTTATGTCAGTGTTCATTTTGTGTTATTGGAAGACTTGGACTAACAGGGTGTACACTGTTTCTTTCAGTAACATGCATGCATGCATTATTATGATTTTATTTTGTTTTTATGTCCACTGACTCCTTGATTCATCAGCTAATTGCTAAATTGCTGCTTTTCAAAAACTCATTGAGAATAACTAGTTTCACTAGTTTCCACTAGCGGTGTCCTACACTCCCATGTTGTTTGGACATGTATGTGCAGCACATAATGTGTTGTTAACTAGAATGCCTGTTGGTTGTTTTGTCTAGATAAATTATTAAAATGTTAACTAAGAGGCCCTCAAGATCTAACCACTGGGGGGTGCCAAAGATCACATTTCCCAATGTTACGCTTTGTGGCTTTAACGGCACATTACAGCTACAAAGATTTCCATACAGTTAAATAATACCTCCCTGGTGCACCTTCAGCAATATTTAAATCCTCACAAAGGTGGTATTCTTCTCAGGAGTAAGTAACATTATGTAGTTTTCCTATTATTATGTTGACTCGTGCACACGCCCAACTGGAGTCTGTTGGGTGGATATTGTATTTCATAAAATCAGATTGGTATGTTGGACTAATGTGGTTGTTTTCTTCACTTTAACACTGAATGTGCAGAGACTGGTGAAGTCTGTCTTTCTGCATGAATTTGCCCTGTAATTGAAGCATGTTAAATGTTTCAGTTAATGAAATGTGCAGCCAAAGTTTACTTTGACGCTCAACTGCAAGCAAGTGAAGGGAAAAACAGGGCTTTTTTTTTTTTTTTAACAAGTCAATGTGATGGGCTTTGTGCTGGCTGAATGCAGTGCTAAACTTGTTGGGTGTGTATTTATGTGTGTGCGTAGATGCATGAGGTCATGGGCGTGGTGTGTGTGTGTGTGTGTGTGTGTTTTGCTGGAAGTGGCAGTGTGTCTCAAGGTCATGTTGACAGTCCATACATAGACAGCGCCAGAGGAAAGCGCCAGCCTTGTTGACCCACTTTGCATGGTGTGTGTGTGTGTGTGTGTGTGTGTGTGTGTGTGTGTGTGTGTGTGTGTGTGTGTGTGTGTGTGTGCACACTGCAACCTGGTTCTGACCAGGTTGTTTGCACAGGGAGTGGATTGTGCCACTTTGTGCCAGTGTGTGTGTGTGTGTGTGTGTGTGTGTTTGTGTTTGTGTTTTTATGTTATTATGAGGAATATGCAGTACCATAGTGTTAGTTGGGGTAAGTAGGCGGGGAATTAATGTCATCAAGTATTGCAGTTTGAAAGTTTGACATTTTTTCACCTAAAGACAAATTGTCACCAGTCTTCTGCTGAAACTGCAGCAGTTGTCTCTCTCTAGTAAGAAACATGAATCTGTTAAGAGAGTTGTGCGCGCGCGTGTGAGTGTCTTAGTGTCTTTCTGTGTGTGTCGTCCATGAGTTTGCTTTGTCTTCACCTCTTTTATAACTGAAGAGCCATAAATTTGTGTGGTGACTCGGCTGGTTTCAGCATGTCTTAGAAACAGATGATCACTCCACAAATATAAGACTCGTTTTACACAAAGCCCGCCATTGTGGTGTGCGTGAGTGTTTTTTGTAGTATTGAAAGGATGACCTTTACATATTTATTTATTTTTTTTCCTCAGAAGAGTCTTTGACAAGATAAGCATCAGATTTACATACCTAAGTTAGGCTAAGGTATGTGTGTACGTGTGTATTTTAGTGATCAGGATCAATCGTGATATTCCCGCGAACTGAAAGAGAAGTGCGATCTGGATAGTTGGTATGTCGCTCCTCTAAACAACACAGGGTATTTTGAGGTTTGGGATCCACCCTGTACTTTGAGGTGGAGTCACACAAACGCTTTTTTTTTTTTTTTTTTTTACTGTCTGTGTGTTGCACCCAACTGTGTCAAATATATCTATGTTTAGCATTTTCTTGTTGTTTTGCATGAGTGTCCGTGAGGTTCACCGAAAGAGAGAGAAAGAAGAGAGAGAGAGGGGTCTGGAAGGCTACTTGAATTTTTTTAGAGACGATGATTTTGTTCCTTTTTATACCAACACGTTTGAAAGTAAGAAGAAGTTGACACTCGCCTCTGTCAGGTATGAACAAAAGTTTTGTTCATACCTGTAAACAAAGTGAAGTGTTGAACAAATGTAAATGAAGTGTAAATGAAATGTAAATTTCTTGCTTATTGTCATTGCTAATGGTGAAAGAATCACAACACATCTAACACACAAACCCAGAACTGTGGGTCTGAATCTAATCGGAAGGCCTGCAGTTCTTAAACGGCGTGTTATCTGCTAGTCCAGATGAAGGAATGTGAATGTGCTGCTCATAAATGTTTTTATTAATAAGCTTCTAACTCCAGAAGATATTTGTGATTGTTTCATTTTAAATTGAAATGACTTGGAGTGTTTATTGCTTTTTTTTTTTTGCTCAACAAAACTGTTTTTAAAGATACATTTCTCAATCTAAATTAAGATCTTTTTTTACATTTGCTACAGTAAACATCTTGTGCAAAATAATCTAATGTAAACTAATATGATAATCTTTTAAATGTCTTTAAGATGGGTCTGATGCCTGTCAGGTTGTGGCCCAGATCGTGGGTGGAGGATCTGGGGACTCGGCGATGAGACCGGTGCCTGAGGAGAAGACGAAGAGAACCAAAGAGGAGCTGAGGGATCTCTGGAAGAAGGCCATCCTGCAGCAGATTCTCCTGCAGAGGATGGAGAGAGAGAACCAGAAGCTACAAGGTGAGCTGGATGAATAAAGGGATTTTTTTTTTTTTTTAAAAACAGATACACGCAATGAGCCCACACTGACTTTTGAGATTTATTCATATTTACAAGTAACAACTCTTAAAAAATAGCCCTAAACAGAGAAGTTAAAATAAACTTCCCTACAGTGAGACATATAATCAAACTTTGCTATCGCATTTCACAGTGTTGTGGTGTTCAGCCCGTAATCTACACAGCAGCTACTCAAGCATCCTGTTGAGGTGGAGAAAAAACTTCAATGTTTGCCTGAATTTGAGATGTACACATCAAAACGAAATGCACACAAAATAGAAAAACTGGATGAGCCAAATGGTGCTTTATTGCTGTGAAAAAGTGTTTTATTAGCCCTTAACTCTAAAATTTTTGAGGTGTGTTAAATATTACTGCAGTTCTGTCTGAATTCGCTCTGTCTACATGATAACATGCAGGTACTGTTTGTTTCACGTGGCTCATCGGTAGTCATTGACTACACGATGAGTTGGTTTCTCTGGAAGCTAAAAAGTAGGACGAGTCTTTGTTTAAGACACTGGCAACACGCCTTTCCAAATGCATGCTCTTAAAGCTTTGCAAATTGAGTATACACCTACTTTTCTTTATTTAAAATCACAAACCACAAATGATCAAGTTATATAACACGTTATTGCATGTGTGTGCGCGCGCGCGCCCAAAATTGCTTCCTGGTAGGCACATCTATGGGTGTGCCAAGTGCACCACCTTTTTCCTGACCCAGTTGGCTCATATCTACACCCATCTAGCCATGTGTCATACCTCTGCCTCTATTTATGAACCATAAATTGACAAGCACATGGTGCTAGATTAACGAATGAAGGTCAATATTGATGTAAGAAAAAGAAAATACAGTTGGGACCACAGCCTCACAATTCTGCCTCACGCAGACACTCTGATCGCACTACACAAACACACACCAATCCAAACATTGCCAGCGTGTGGCGGCTTTCTTGGCGCTCTGTAGATTTATTGTGTTTTAGTCTCCCACAGCGTGCACTCCACCTTTCTGTCCGTTATTTGTCAGGGTGGAGCCCGACTCCGTATCCTCCATTCTATGAGTTTATCTCTCTCGCTGCCGCCTGGTTTGTGGGTCAACTATGAAAACACGCGCGTGCACGTCCATCCATGTGTGCGTATCTTTGTCAGCTCCAGGGTGGGTTATCCTATCCTGTTGTGTTTTATCAAGGGTGGAGTTTTCCGGCGGCAGTGAAAGAGAAAGAAAAGAAAGTAGGAGACAAGGAGAAGGCTAGACAGAGGAAAGAGAAGGAGCGCTAGCTGGGCTCCTGCCAGTGTGCCACTCCTGAGTGACGAGACACTGGTTGCTCTGAACAGATGATAAGACAGACGGCATGGCCACAGCCTCAGCATCTATTCTTACTATGGGTGTGTCAGCTATCTGCTCCGTCCAAGTTTTTTCCCATTAATCTAGATTATGCCTTCCAGGTCATTCCTCTACATTTCTGATTTATGTCCCATAAAAGGTATTCATACAGCTTTTTTTCAGTTTTTTTCCTTAGACCGTTTATTTTGTGAGTTCAAAGCAGCCCTAAAATTACATTTCTTAGTTTGTTTAATAAAATTGTGCTGCTAGTCTTTTTCTTTCTATTTTTTATTTTTATTTTTTTAATATTCATTCAGCCTTTTTTCCTCTTACACCTTATTTTCCTAGAGTCCTTTGCAGTGCCGGCTGCGATGGGTGGCCTCCTGCCTCTGTCTCTGTCCTCCTGTAATGATGATATCACTCTCCCGAGCGCAGCCAAGCTGCAGCTGGTCACTGGGTGGACACCACATTTGAACGGAAAGGGTGGGGGCGTCCACAGGGGAAGAGGGAGGGGGTGGTGGTGGGACTATACAGACATGGGATTGACTGAGAAGAAAAAAGAGAGAAGACATGGGTTTTGGGCTAAGAGATTTGGGGAGGGAGAGAGGAAGGGTGTTGTCATAGAGAGAGGAACAGATGAGGGGTGCTGGGTGTGCCCTCACCTTCTTTGATCACTGGTGTCAACATGTTGCAACGGAATTCAGTTTGTGTTTTTCTGTTTGGTTTGTAAACTGTACTAACCTGAAAGTCCAGTGGGAGGTTTTCCTTTACATCGAACCAAAAAAGACAAACAAAAAAGTTTCATAAATAAAGGGGATGTTGCAATTATGTACGTCTCCAGTTATTGCTAATTAGATCTCCATGTGAAAATTAAGGCATCCTCGGGGTATTTTTTTGACTGTGGGTCGTAAACAAGAGCTGTGTCTTTCATAGCTTAGAGCAACACTTTCTGTACTAACTGAAGGGATCTATTGAGAATTCCAGCTACAGGATGTTGCAGAGGGTCGGACAGACAGCTGTGGTCTTATGTTCCTTTGAAGGGGTTGCAAAGAAAACACCCATAGAAGCAGATCTAGTGACAGTAAAGTTTCTATAATCAGCATGGTTAAGCACAGTAGAGTAAATTGCACTCTGGATGCCATGTAAAGGGGACACTTTCCTTAAAGAACCTGAAGAGTCATCAAGCAAGTTGTCACCGCTGTTTAGTGATTTTCTTTTCTTTTCACTCACTATCACCTGTATCTTCTGACCTTTGCTGAGAAGTGTATTAATGCAGTGCAGCTGCATGTTTCTGCTCATCACTTTGCCACAACAAAGAGCGAACGAAAGTCAGGATTAGTAATTTATCAAAGTGCACGGGTGCTATGTGAGGCTCATTTTAATACGCAAAACCAAACTGAAATCGATAGCGCATAATTCCGAGAGTTTTGAGCAGCGCACATAATGATGAGATGATGGGCCTCAAATAGTTCTCAGAAACCGAGTCCTAACACCTCAGCTCCACCAGCAAACGCACAGTGTTGTTGCTTTTTCTCACATGTGTTGTTTGTGTGTTTGTGTTTGTAGCATCAGAGAACGATCTGCAGAACAAGCGCCTGAAGTTGGACTATGAAGAAATCACTCCGTGTCTGAAGGAGGTCACGCTGGTGTGGGAGAAAATGCTAGGAACTCCCGGGAGGGCAAAGGTCAAATTTGACGCCGAGACCATACATACTGCAGTTGCACAAGGTACATACTTGGCTCCACAAACACATGCTCTATATCAGTTCCTCCTGTAAATGTTTATTCTTCTTAAAATCAGCAGAGATTTTCAAATATTGACCAAACCTTAACGCACAAAGCTCCAAAAACTGTAACTTATCTTCATAACTGTTTTTTAAAATGTGGCAAAAGCAAGGTGACTGAATTCCATGAGGCATTCTACTCACTGTTTTTGGGCACAGTGAACTCGGTGTCTATTCCCTTTGACATTTTTATCTCTGGTGCGTGTCTCTAATCATCAGGCCTTTTTGTTCTGTCCATTTTCTAGTATCAGCATGTTCTGCAGCGTGGACAGGAAGGTTATCTACTGTGCACACGGCCTCGAACAACGAGTCCAACACACGTATTTACACACAGAAAGGTCACCATATAACAAATAGCAGTCTGAGAACCTGGTGAATTAGGGATACAAGCTGGATAATCCATCTGAGAGGAAGCTGAGAGTAAATTTTACATGCAAGAAGCGGGCAAGCGGTGATTGAACGATGCTCGGGATATTAGTAGATTAAAATTATGATGGAGACAACTTCTGTTACTAAGTTCTACAGGCATGTACAAATAGTTAATAACTCAAGAAGGGTAGAAATCCCTTTGGACATGGCGGACGCGTTTCACTCAACATGGTAGCGTTCTGTCCCACGTTTGTCCTCATCACCCTCTCCTTCCTTTATCGTTGTCTGGCAGGTGTCCCAAGGCAACACAGAGGAGAGATCTGGAAGTTTCTCGCCGAACAGTACCGGTTAACACAGACAGTCCCTTCCCGGCCCCCTTCTAATCACACTCCATACAAAGAGCTGCTGAAACAACTCACCTCACAGCAACATGCCATCCTCATCGACCTGGGTAATGCATCCACGGTTAACATGCAGGGTTAAACTGCGTGTGGGTTATCTAAATGTGCCTGGTACATTCGCTTTCCCATGTCGTCAATGTCACAAAAGTGATTTTTAACAATGTGTATATTTTACGAATCGCAGTCTAATTCAAAACAGTAAATAAATAAACACATTTTATGTCATCAGTTAAGTCTAATAACTTTAGTCTAATTGCAGTCGTTGTATGCATAAAATGCCTACACACTTTCTTTTACAGCCAAATGTAAGTTGGTTGTTTCTTTAAATAATATATTTTCTCTAAATGCTATGTATGCCACAAACACTGCCAACGCATTATTAATCCCATTTGAACCCCTGATTACCACTGGTGATCGTTGGCCTGCAGGCTGCCTGTTGAAGAACCTGTAATTTAAAAACAAAAAAACTCGTGAGCTAAACTTGATTCATTGCCTTTTTTTCTGTTCTTATTTATGCTGTTTTGCAACGTTTGGATGACTCCCTGACAGTCACACTTAGACCACTTGCAGATTCACACTGGCAGTTTCCTCATGACCTTGGACTGATCCTTTAACATTGAAGCCCAATCAGGAGCATCGTTTGTGTTTTTGTGTTTAGACAGTCAGTGTCGAGTTCTACTGGAATGACCCAGAGGCGTCTCAGGTTGAACGTGCAGCAAAACTGTCAAAAGTGTGTATCACAGATTTTCCCCTTCAGGTGTTCAGAATGAGACTTTCGAAGAGTGAGCCAAACATAACAGGAGCAAGCTGAACGACTATAAGGAGAATGCCTTTAATGGTTTAAGAGCCATATTTACTTAGAAAGTAAAGTGTTTGATTCTTTGTCGTCATACCCTGTACATCTATAACCTTTAATATAGGTGCAACAGCTGATTGTGAGCACGGGAGCCTCTCTAATCCTTTTGTTTGGCGCTTCAGTCAGCATGCATGCCAAGCATAATCACTACTTTGTAGCTACAGTGCATAAAGGAAAAGAAAACATAAGATTTTAGTAGAACTGTTGCTTTTAAATAATCAATTTGTCAGTCTCTTTGTGTGACGTGTGTGATGTTTATAAATTCACGTAGCCAAACACCTCATTGTTCCCACTGGTTTATGGTCATTCTTTGACAAGTACTGTGAAAAATGTAAATTTCCTTCTGCGTGATACCAAGAAGTCAAACGTACATAGCAAACGCCACATAAACTGCATATATTCTTTTGTATTTGTCAAACCTCATTTTAACACTTTCTCCCTTAAATGCTCCCAACACCTCCCACCCAAAAACCCACATACACTCACTACCTACACCCCACCCATATAACACCCACATATATATACATAGACACATCCACCCACAGATCTGTCCCTGTAGTGCTTCCCCTCCCTCAGTTTTTGCTTTTGACCCTGTGTTTTTCATGTTATTTACTCTACATCTAATAGGGCAGGGACAGCTGTAACGGCGTGCACATACAAACTGGTGGTTTGCATACATGGTCTAATATAAAGGTGTTATATGCAGTGTGATAAACACAGTGTTTGTCACACTGAAGCTACAAAAATAAGAATGCAGGTAGAAGATTTATGGCAGCTCAAGGCTATTTCCTTCACATAAACAAGCAAAAGAGGAATTTATTTATTTTTTTGGTTAGAATGTAGGTGCGTAACACATTGCATTCCCACACCTTTTATGTAGCAGAATAGACACACTTTCCTCCAGGCAGGGGAGGGAGTCATGACATTATGTTCACCAGCTTAAATCCCCCACGCACATTCCTTTAATATACACTCACACGGTTTTCATTCGGTTCTCTAAAACCTCACATCACTAACTGTAAATCAAGTCCTCAGTCCCCTGACACACACCTGCCAATTACTAGTCTGTCCTTCCTTAGAGTGCTTTTTTGTTTTGTTTTTAAATGGAGCGCATTCCTTATTGTCATTTTTGAAACATACACGTCCAATCCACTAATACACGTTAAGCCTCTGAAGCACGGGGATCGGTTCTCTTTAAAAAGCTGCATTCATCTGTGCGCTTCTCAAGAACCTGTTTGTAAGCGTGTTTGCTCCAAAAGAGTACGTGCATGCAGCTGCACTGAGCTCCTTTTTAACGTCAACAGCAAAGTGAGAAGTTCTGCATCCACAGCGAAGATCAGCAGTGTATATGCTTTGTTCAAAAACATGGACACACCCAGATGCTGCTGAATAGAATAGAGCGAATTAAAATAAACCATGAGAAGAAAATGTTACACTTCTAAAGCTGTGTCAGTGTTGTTTTCGACTGCGTATCTGGTGCATTAGTTTGAAATAATATTTAATGCAAACTACGGACGTTGCTGAGAGATAATATGCCGCTCCGCTCTTCTCTTCCAGGTCGTACTTTTCCCACACATCCATATTTCCAAGCCCAGCTGGGGGCAGGACAGCTGTCTCTCTATAATATCCTGAAAGCCTACTCACTGCTTGACCCTGAGGTATCATTGAATTCTGTTTTTGCTTTATTTCTGCCTTTCTCCTCTTTCATTCTGCATGTTTCTTTTGATATTCAGTGGAAAAAAGGAAGAAAAAAAAGCCAGCTGTTACCTGTCTTTTAGACTTGAGAGAGTTTCCCTCCCCTGTGTTGTCGGCATCAAGTTTGTGGTTGTCGTTTTTGTAGGTGGGATACTGCCAGGGCCTGTCCTTCATCGCTGGAGTGCTGCTTTTACACATGGGGGAAGAAGACGCCTTCGACATGCTCAAATTTCTAATGTACGATGCTGGGCTCCGCAAACAGTACAGGCCTGACATGATTATCCTGCAGGTACAGTGTTCACCCACACAATATTCTCTTGTCAGTGTCCCCAAACAACTTAATCTACATTATGTTTCCCTTTCTTAAATACTTGAATCACATGAGCAAAGCCCTCCAGTTCCAGTGGTTATGTAGTTGAGTAATGTCACTAACTCACATTTTCTGGAATTTGATGCTTCTTATTCCCCTTTTTTTGTTTTTAGATGACACGTCTGCTTACGTTTTCGTTTTCAAACAAAAACAGTGAATTAATGGCCTCTAGAGCGTTGGTGAGGTTGAGACATGGTCTTAGTGCTTGGCATTGGAATTTAGTTGCATTAGTACTCGCCACACAGTTGGTAAATAGTGCTCGTGTTACAGATAACTACGTCATTGGTTTTGAATTCCAGTGTGGGATTGAATTTCATCTTTTGATAGAACTAGAACCAAAAGAGCTACATACTATGGTTAAATGCTAAACAACCTTGTTATCATGCTAAACATCATGTGTTTTGTTCCTGAATTCAAGCGCAGGTCACGTAACAATAAAAAGCTTGTGAGCTAATCCAGGGAGTCCAACACCAGTCCAACATGCGGCATACTCCACAATAATATTGCACAGGACTGTTGCTTTTTCTCAAGCTTCAAACTATGAATATGAACGAAGTGCTGTTACGATCTTGGTGCTCGTGATCCTTAATCAATAAATTCAAAAGGTCCTTGACGGCTTTCCACTTTGTGAACGTTATACACACCTTTTGTGAACAATCCCTCATTTTACTTTGCTGCTAGAATGAAAGTGAACAAAACCAGATAATAACTCATCAATCATTTTGTGGTTTTTGAGGTCAAAACGAGAAATTCTATATTGTCAAAGCAAATATGATGACGGGATGAGGCAGGTTGTCTGCTGTGGTGACCCCAAGAGGGGAGCAGCTGAAAGAATTCCTGGCGAGTCTGGTTCTTCCACACAAACTGTGCCAAATCTGCTGTTAATCAAAGTGATTACAAGCTTTTACGGCAGCACCATGTGGCTCTTTGTGACCAATTTCACTCAGCGGCAACCAGCAGCTACTCACCAGCTGGTTGAGGTAGACACATTTTTCCCTTGTGGTCTGTGGTGGCCACAGGATCACTATGTTCTAGGTCTGTGTGACTGATTTCATAGTATTTGCAAGGAACCTCATGTAACTGGTTGCATCCTCATTTTCATCCAGGAATAGTGGTTGCCAAGCAGTCAACAACTGGCCTTTATGGCTGAGGCCTAACCTGAAAGTTCTGTGAGGTGCTTAAAAGTTTTTCCCATCCTTGTGTACAAACACTCATATGGCTAACCCCGATCATAAATAACGTGAAATTTAATTAAAGATGGTTTTAAAAATAAACTGTGTTGTTCTCTTTGAGTGTTAAGTGACGATAATACACAGTGAGGCAGCAGCATACACTTAAATGACATCTGCATAATCCAGCACTGGTAAAAAGGCCATTTTCCATAGTGTACCCTGACTAGTTTAAGAGTCACTGTTGTCAGCATTTCAGTTTAACATTAATCTAATCAAAACTTATTTCTTATACCACTTTAAATGAGGCACCTTTGGTAAACTTGGTGTGGATGTGATCTACCACGGATAACGTTGGAGTTGCTCTGTAGAAAGACAAATTGATATGACCTCACCGCAGCACTTTGTATGAGGGAGTTAGGAAAGTATTCACATGTAGTGCAATACTCTATACTTTGCTATGGTGAATGAACGGAGTGGCTCATTAATGATAAGTGAAAAATTGCTTAAAAAATAATTGTCATACCACACAGGAAGCCCTCGTTTTACCCTCCAAGGAGGTGACCTCATAATAAGGTGTCGTGTTATTGGTCCATTCTAAAACTTGTGTTTGCGTCGTAAACTTAAGGGGAAAAAAATCTTTCCATTTTTTACCAAGACGTTTGTCTTCCTGAATACTCTCTATTAAAATCCTACAAATGTTCATGTATAACAGATCCAGTTTTTAAAGCATGTGTGAAATAATAAAAGCCCCTCATACAAAGTCATGTTACACCTTTACAACGAAGTGCTGTTGCTCCTCTCAGATCCAGATGTACCAGCTGTCGCGACTGCTTCATGACTATCACAGGGATCTTTACAGCCACTTGGAGCAGCAGGAGATCGGGCCCAGCTTATATGCCACCCCCTGGTTCCTCACGGTCTTCGCCTCACACTTTCCCCTCGGGTTTGTGGCCAGAGTTTTTGGTAAGCTTTGAAGGCTTTCTATTTCTGCACAGTGGATTTGGTGGGTCGCCGCCTTGTTTCTTCTTCCTGATAGAAGCACAGCAGTATTGACGCATGACAGGAAAAAGGATGACGGGGCGTTTACAGTGATGTTTAGTTATCTCTACTCCCTAGGTATCTCATCTAATTAGATCTTGAACCCAAAATGCTGAAAGGAAATTGTCAGAGCTAAATGAAATTTTAGTAACTGATTGAAGATAAGTAGTACTATAATCCTGAAAGTTTGGTGAAGGAGTTGGGGAGGGACTTCAGGCAAAGTAAAGGATTCAGTTGAGTCATGTGCACACTGAGACTCAGTTACAGTTACTGTTTATCTGTTAAGTGACCTTTTCCTCATTTGTGTAAATGCCATCACGCCCACAGAGGGTATATGTTTTCTGGAGTTGCCTTTCTCTCTACCTCATTCCTTCCGCACTTTTGTTTTCACGCCTAATTTCTTACATAGTACTCAGTCATTGAACCAGACTCACTGGCTCCTTGTGCTCATCTGAGCATAACACTTCATTTGTGTGTGTGTTGACGTGCACGAGCGTGCGTGTGTTGCGCTTAGCGGCCATCACATTTGCACTGTCAGGTTTTTGATATCATCTGTGGGGCCCACACCTCTGCTGCCATTCCTTAATCTTCTGTATGATCTCATGCAATCCTGCCTAACCCTTACCACACCCTGATGTATTCACAGTATACACACACAAATGCTCTCTGGCTCTGCAGATTCACAATGGCCTACATTTATGTTTGCTTAAACGTTTTCTGCTGACGTCAAATCATTGTTCCCATTAATGAGCCTTTAAGTTGCCATTAAACAGGGTAAGCTCTGCTGTCAGCACATGTCAGTATTGATTTTTACAATATGTAATTTAAGAGTGCCGTCACGCTAGAGCCTTTTTTAGCCTCCTTTCCCTGTGTTTTCTGGGTTTTTTCCCCGCTTGCCTCTGTAACTTATCCTTCCTTTTTGTCCTCTGTCAGATATGGTGTTTCTGCAGGGGTCAGAGGTCATCTTCAAGGTGGCCTTAAGCCTGCTGGGGAGCCACAAGCCTCTGATCCTGCAGCACGATAGCTTGGAGTCTATTGTGGATTTCATCAAGACCATGCTACCCAACCTGGGCCTTGTACAGATGGAGAAAACCATCAACCAGGTTAGACAAGGAGACAAAGTTGTTTAGTAATGTGTAACTACTCATTTTAACTAGGGCTGCTCGATTATGGCAAAAATGATAATCGCGATTATTTTCACTGAAATTGAGATCTCGATTATTTGACGATATTTATTTAACAATAACAATGTATTGAATAATGACTTTAAAAAATAATATAAAATAGTGTGCAAATACTGATAACAGTGCAAATGTTTGCAATATAAAAAATAAATGAAAAATGTAAACATCTATGTTTAGTGAACTTTGCAGTGTTGCTCTGTGGTGCAGCTACGACACTGTAGCAAAGTTTACACACTATGTCTACTTGATCCACGTCTGACTCCGCGAACCCACAATGTTTCCACACCACTGAAGTTTTCTTTACCTCTCTTTTCAACCAACGGCAGTCACTCTCCTCTCCAAATAACTTCTGCTTAGCTTTCCGAGCTTCCCTCGGGTCCTCTTAATTGTTGTGACACGTGTTCGAAATGCAGAGAGGTGCGCTCGATTTGCCACACGGAGCAGCGCGAGAGTAAAGCACGAGGGAGGGGCTAATAATCGGCTCAGTCATTTTTAATGATCGTTGAAAGCCCAGATCGTAATCGTGATTAAAATTCGATTAATTGAGCAGCCCTAATTTTAACACTGGAGTACAGAAATCTATTTTTTTTTTTTTTTTTTTTTTTTTATCAGTGTGATCTTATGTATTGAGTTTTGGGAGCTATAGAAAGGTTGTGAGCCATCGTCCTATTGACAGGGTTTTAATAGTTTTGCGATTTTATTAGTTTTTATTTAGTTTTGACTTCAGATTTTCAATTTTATATCAGTTTTAATTAGTTTTTACCAATTGTTTGCTAGTTTAGTTTTTATTTTATTTGAAAATCCTTAGTTTCAGTTTAGTTTTGATTAGTTTCAGTTATAGTTTTAGTTGTGTTTGCAATAATTAAGTGTAACAAAATCCCAGTTTCATCATATCAGTCATGCTCTTCTGCTTATCCTTGGGTATGTTGCTATTCCAGCTACCATACCCTGCACCCTGGACAGGTCGCCTGCCTGTCGCAGGGCTAACATGCAGAGACAGACAACTCACATTCCCAGCTATGGGTTCTTTAAATAAATAAATAAATAAAGGCAGATGAACAACCATTGATACCAGGCAACTATAAAATGTATATCTTGGCCCCAATAAGACTATTAACTCTTGCAGCACCGGGTGTTCATAATTTTGGTTCATATGAATTGATAAACTTTTTGAAGGCAATTGACTCACACAGTTATGTAGATATCTCCGTCCTGTTGTCTCGGGATGCATCACGCTGCCTTGCCTGGGGTTAGCTTCTGTTTCTGGGGATGAGGGTTGAGTGTGCTCCCTTACCTTCTCAAGGTAAGCTAGGTTAGCCTTCTTGTGTGAGCTTTTCAAGTGCACTTTAAGGTTTGTGGGATTTTTTTCCCTTTAGAAATGCCCCTCATAATTTGTCTCTTTCCACTACAAGACACTTGCTTCATCCAAAACACAGTCATGTTCAAAGTAATCCCAAATTTGACTCTGGCGCTTTCTCACGACTTTTCCTGACATGATTCTGCGCGTGGACGGAGCAGCAACACAGACGACTCGACTAACGTACTGCCACCTGCTGGCATAATGAGACAGCAAGAGAAAAATCTGGAAACTAAACTTATTTTCACCCTTGACTATTGTATGACACGCACACATCAATGAAAACTAAACACATTTTTGCTATAAATTCAGGTAATTTTAGTTAGTTTTGTGAACACTCATTACAGTTTTAGTTAGTTTTCCTTTTTTTGTTTTTATTTTTGTTTCCGTTAACGAAAATGTTTTTTCACTTCTAGTTTTCGTTATTTCGTTAGTTTTCATTAACGATAATAACCTTGCCTATTGAGATAATTGAGTCATTGCTGAACAATTGGTCTGGCGTGATTTTTAATTTTCATGTTTGAAACAAAACTAACAACTAGTTGGATGTAGGACAGTGAGAAAGACTTTCTCTATGAATTCCTAAAGAAATATCTGTTCACAATGTACGTGTGTACTTTCATTTTAAAGAGCGAGTGATGCATAACTATTCTAGATAAATGTTAGTCAGCGGTAAAAAGTAACTTCTTTTTTTTTCCCCAGTGTTTTCTATCAGACTCTTGATATTTGGTCTTTTCTATGGTTGAAAATAGGGCTCGGCTATATCATACCGTTCACGGTAATACTGGCGCATGCGCAGTGCCTTTGTTTACATACGCACATGGCGGCGACGCAGAATGAGAAGAGCGAAAGTTGATCGTTAAATGAAACGGATGAACCAGAATTGGTTTGTAAAAATGCTGCAACTTCAGTGGTGTGGAACTGGTTTAGCTTTCGTCCATCAGATACACAACAAAGCACTATTTTTGGTAGTGCATGCTAGCAGGCCGTCGTTATTACCGTGTTTTTTGGAAAATCAATCCTTTGATTTTTCTGAAAATCGACAGTGCCCCTTATAATCCCGTGTGCCTTATGTATGAATTCTGGTTGTGTTTACTGACCTGGAAACAATTTTATGTCGTACACGGCGCTCGAAAATCGGTCAAATGTTTCAGTACGACTTTGCTAAGCTACGAACCCACACCGCTTGATGGATTGTCGGAGCATTACGGCTATCGTAGGAAGGAGCCTCGCGGAGTGATACGTACTGCGCTTCAACATAATAGTACCCTATTATGTGTATAACCTCTTTTTAAGTTTTGTGGATACATGGTTATGCTGAGGATATGTTGGCCAATTTCCACTGGAAATGCCTTTAGGTTAAACTGTCAGCAAGGATTTTGCATTTGCACTGTTAAATTTTTATATAACTTTAATGCACATAAAAAAAACAGCTGCTTGTTCATGGTTGTTTTTTTGTTTTTTGTTTTTTTGCACTAATAAAGTTGAGGAGTTGTAAAGTATTTTGTCTAGTGTCAGTTATATCGTTAGTTATATTGTTATCACAAATTTTCAAATGTATATCGTGATAAATATTTTTGGTCATATCGCCATGCTCTAGTTGAAAATGCAGAAACGCTGATTCTACAACAGCCGGTGTGACAAAAATATTGATCTTTTGCACAATTTGATGCCTTTATAACACAAACATTCTATTTAAAATGATCTGAACTTCGTATGTGAAAACAGAGGAACGCCTGTTACTTCCTGTGGGACCTAATGCTACAGATTTTTGCAGCTTTCAGTTTTCTTTCTAAGATCTATATTTGACATATGGCAAAAATCAGCTCGTCTTCAATCCAAAGTTTTAACAGATAAAACTTTGGATTGAGGAGGTGGAGAAGATTTATGTAATAAAAAAACGTTTTCATTTATCTCCATAATTCTCCTCGTAACATCTTTGATCCGTTGCTCATACCGAGGCTGCTGGCTTGTGGCTGGCTCTGAGCTCTGGATAGCTTTAGCTTTAGCCAGTTTGCCTTTGTTTGTCTTTGAAATGTCCTCCATGTTCAGCTGTGAGGTTTGTTATAAAAAATTTCCTGGTGGTCCTCCTGCAGTTTATTTTGGCGACTTTGTGCCTTTACTCACGCTCATACCAGACATCGTTCACACGATAACCAGCACCGAGCTCATCAGATTAGCTGTTGTAAAACTGGACGTTCTTTTCTTGTCTGTTGTTGCTCTAAATGAGCTCACGAAACTATTAAAACATTTTTACTAAGTTCACGGAACAGATGTTTCATTTTGAGATCTGGTTTTACAACTCGCAGCAGTTAAAGGAGACAGTTTAATGGCTTCACAATGAGACAAAGGAGAATGATATCCTGCTTGAGTGACAGAGGCTATCAGGGCCAGCCACACCCTGCCTTTACAACAGTGATGAGAGCAGCTGATGGGTGGAGTGTGTGTGTGTGAAGTTATGCAAATTTTACCTCATGCGTCACCATTTGGAAAAATACCACGTCAGTAAGATGGGCCTCTCACGCTGATCAACTCGAGTGGGTAAAATCTCATAGTCTTGGTCAGGTTTCACTTTTTAGTGTAATTTATGGTTGCCATGAGAAAATGTTAACCATTAAGGTGCGCGGTAATGTGGCTGTCAGCTATCACTAGGGATGGGTATCGTTTAGGTTTTATCCGATACCGGTGCCAAACCAGTACTTTTGAAATGGTGCCGGTGCTCAAACGGTGCTCAAACCGGTGCTTAAAGAATGGAGAACACAAAATTGGTCCAAAAACCTCTCATGTTCAGCAGTTTTTTTTGTAAAAAGATAACAATGTTAGCCTTTTCTGCAGCTATGGGGCATATATGGTATCACTCTTGGCTGGAAGCAGTGCTTAATCAATGGAAAAAACACAAACTTTGTCCAAAAACCTCTCATGTTTAACTGTTTCCCACTTTTTCTTTGGTCATTTTAGCCTTTTTGGCCAGGGTGAAGGGAGTATCTTCCATCAAACAAGAAGACAGCCACATGTAGCTATGATGATGTTTGCTAGTTCACCTTACATGCATTAATGTAATAACCTGGTTAGCCTACTCAACGTAAATTACACACGAACAACATTAAGCTACTCACGCAGAGAAGAACGGCTGCTGCTGCTGCATCATTATCCTCATCATTTCTGCTACACTGACAGGGCTAGGGGCCAGGACTCTATTCTTCGGGTTTTTGGGGGATGTTGCTAACTCCGGGTCCGATAACAGGCAACCCACGCACAGTACATGCGCTCGGTGTGAGCTCTTGCAGCAAGCTATCAAATACGGCGCATTTCTCGGCTTTTAAAAAAAACGCTATGCGTCGCCAGGTGTTTCATCGGATTTGAGGTGTTACCTCCTTTGACAGTATCACAGTATCAGCTTAAAGCACTTGTTGCTGCTGAGTTTGCATCTTTTGCTGTGAAGTACAGCCAGACTTTTGACCGCTTTGCCTTGGACATTTTAATCTGTAGCTCTGCTCTAAAAGAACGCACGTACCTGGGCCCGCCTACTATCCTCGGAAACGTAAAATGATTGGCTAGAATCTAAAGTGTATCACAGCTTAGGAAAAAAAAAGCACCGAAATAAAGCACCGAAATGTGCGCTGCTTTTCGGTCTGGTTACTACCGTTTATGTCAGAACCGATACCGGTACCCATCCCTAGCTATCACAGATGACACAGAGCTAATAACTCATGGTAAGCTATACTTTAGAAGGTACGCGCTTATCTTATAATTTCTATGAGATGGCAAACTGCTTACTTGCCGGTACTTTCCCTCCAGTGCCACTTTTTCATATCGGATTATGTATATGTTACATGTGTTATGACTCACAGTTTCATCTGAGAAAAAAAAAAGAAAAGTGGGAGTGAACATACTGGATGTGTGGAGACTCCAGGTCAGTTCATTGTTTTGTAATGCCGAAATGTGAAAAATTCTTTGGTCTGGACAACAGCAGCCTGCTCAGTGTGTGTAATGTGTTGACATTGTAGAGTAAACATCCCCAGTTTCACACGAGGCTTTGTTCCTAGTTTTGACCACCATTGCTGTGAGTAATGATAACGTAATTTTGCTGAGAAACACAAAGTGCCCTCAGTGAAATAAAGGGAATACACGTGAGCAAAAGACTATTTTTTTAATTTAAATATATAGATATATATGAGAAATCTCAGTTAATGAGCAGCTCTAAACCGAATGTGTTTGAAGTCTTGTTGAATTGTGTGATTGTGCGGCTGCTTTTGTTTACTGCCTCCAAATGTTGTCTTTGGTGAGAACAATTAGGAATAACGACCGAGCTGCAATAATGAGAGCCGAGTTATAAACAGCAGTGCTAAACTTGTGGAGTACTTTGAGTTTCCATTATTACTCAGTTAAATAGTTACAAAGCCAAAGCAAGAGTTTTAGATCAATCAAATCAGTAAAAATAACAATTAAACCCACTTTTAACCTGGTCATATTCCTTTTATATCCTCCTCACATACATTCTTTTATAATGGTATGACACGATGGAAACACGATTCTCCTGTTTGCAAGCAGTTCAAATGTTCACCCAGCTGAGAGTTATTAAATGCCTCTGCTTCAGGTTTGTGAGATGGATGTGTCCAAGCAGCTCCAAGCCTATGAGGTGGAGTACCACGTGTTGCAGGATGAGCTGCTGGACACGCCCCCGACCCTCAACCAGCACCAGCGAGCTGCGCAGCTGGAGAGGACCAATCAGAGCCTGCGACAGCAGAACCTCGACCTGCTCGAGGAGCTCCAGGTACACACACACACGCACGCTTGCACAAAAGAAGAAAAGCTGCCTTTGCCCGTTCTTTGTTCCATTAGGTCACCGCTCCCTCGCTGTTCTCACCCAGGTGTCCCACGCTCGAGTGTGCAACCTGGAGAGTCGAGTGGAGGCTTTGGCCCAGGCAGAGGGGCAGCTGAAGGAGCAGGTTTCTGCACTGGAGGAGGAGAAGAAGCAGCTGCTGAACACCATCACACACCTCCAGGGCCTCCTCTCCAACCTCGGGATAAACGCCAACCCCGACGGACAGGCGCTGCCTTCACTGTCCGTCTGACAGACAGTCACAGCAGCATCAAAGCTGGAGGGCAGAGAGCAGCACGATAGCAGGACTGTGGACTCGCTGCTTCACCTGCTGGCGAGGGTTGATTAATGAGTCTCTGCCTCGATCCTGCCGCCTCTGGAATGTTTTAATAATAATGATGATGATGATGATAAGAGGACAGATGAAATAGTGGCAGAAATGGGATTGAGGTTGAAGGATAGTACTCTCTTCCTGTGCTCTAATAAATAAACATAAATAATCCCCAAAGATGGCGCTGACTGTACCGCCGGGCCTCGGCTGTTAAAATACTTTTGCACCTGTGTGTGTGTGTGTTTGTGTGTGTGTGTTTGTGTGTGTGATAAATGGAGTTTGTTTGTGTTTTTGGATGCAGCAAAAAATGTACAGCAAGCTTGTAGAACAAAGACTCCACTCTGCAGTATTCAGAGCACTGTTACAAATATCACATTAATTAAGAAACACAAGTTCCTCCCAAAGAAAATGAGATTGTAAGAAGGAGGTGAGATGAAGGGATGGGTGAAGAAATAAACGGCAGCAAAATGTTTTGGGGGGGGTTTGAAATGCAAAGGTTAAATATAACATCGGCTAAATGATGATGATGGTGCTCATATTCTGAGATCAGGGGTGAACTATTTTTGATTCTTCCTAGGCTTTCCTGGCCCTGCGCAATTTGAACTTGAACTTCATTTAAGTTACAGCAGCTTCCAGGAAAAGCAACACAATAAATCCAGTTCATTTCACATCCTGTTGTTTCACCTTTAAACACATGTCAATTCATCTGCATTGATGGGAAAAATCTGATATCTTAGCCGTGCCGCTCCAGCGAGGGGAAGTCCACACATTTACTGAGGAGCTACTCAAAATTACGGCAAAAGACGCTAACTTTAAAGAGGAAAACTTCTGCTGTTGAGACAATCTGTCACCCGTAAATCATTTACTGTATGCAACACACTGAATTCTTCAGCCCGAGCTGCAGCTTGGTGTGCCTGTACGTGAGTGTTTGAATGTCACTGCGTGTCAATGTTCTCACTGATTGCAACAAACCTGTCGGTTTACACTGTAAAGATATTTTTCTTTTACCCCTGACTCTCTTTGCACATGTTCTGTTTTACTATGATTATTGCTACTCTGTACTTTAAAATACATTTCATATTCTTCCAGCACGTCTGAAGCCAGCTTTCTTTGTGCGTGTGTGTGTGAGTGAGTGTGTTGCACTCCAGACCAACATGTGTCGGATGTATAGATTCTTCCACCTCCTGTCTAAACATGTCAGTCATTTTTGAATACCAATATAAGGTTTCCAGTATATAGACGTGCGCTGTACACCGTACTTAAAACACAGACATGTATTTGTTAACAGGAACTCCTCCTGAGGTTGGAGAAGCGGCGTGTTCGGGCAAGTTGTGACCCTGTTAGTTTGCATATAGTGTGAGAGTGGGTACATGAAACAGGAAAGCCAAAAAAAACACCAACAGCAAGACCCCAGACAAGACAAAAAACGGAATTTCTGCAAAATATTTTGTAGTGCGTGTACATGCATGCTTAGTTTTTGTTTTGTTTTTTGCCCTCTGTGATTGGGTTGTTCTGTTAGTCAAGCAGAATGCAAGAGGACTATACGATTTCACCGAGAGATCTTTTTCTCCTTCCATTCCTAAACCTGTTCACGGGCCTCTCCAAGCATGTCTTAATCAGCCACCCAGTCGGGTTGGAGCCATTCTTGGATGGGTTTTTTTGTTTTGTTTTTTGCTTGTTTGATTTTGTGTTTTTAATCACAGAAATGTCACTCATGGAGTTTGCTACAGGTTATTTGTGTGCAAGAGTAAAATGTGCTTATTCAATTTAAAGAAAAGAAGCACATAAATGGTGCGTTTCTATATACCACGCTTAAGTTGGGATGTTAATGAATTAAAAATTAGCTACAGTTTGATACGCTATGCAATGATCATATTACAGTTAGTAGGTCTATAAGACACTTTTTTTTTATAGTTTGGTGAACTGTGTACACCACCAAAGTGAATACTGAATGAAAAAGGCCGCGTGTGATTGAAATGCAGACTTCCAGCTCTAATTCAAGGTGTTTTACAAAAGTTTTGCTATAGAAGTCTGACAGAATATCTCAAAGGAGGAAAAACAGTCTTTGATGACGTCCCTGAGTTATAGACTTCAGGCAGTCACTGACATCAATGGATTTCCAAGTGTTAAAAGCAATCCTGGAATATCCTGAAGTGTATTAATTACTTTTGAGCATGGCCAAAAAACCACCCAAAATTAAATTATAATTAATTAATGTTGGCAATAGATGACATGGCTGCAAACAAAGGACTGAAAAATGGAAGAAAGCCACAGGTGAGTGTGCTGTTTTTTTTCTGCCTCAAATATTAATAAAATAATGTTTTATTTTAATAAGTAATATAAAAAATACAGTTAAACGTGTACCTTCAGCTGCCCCTATCCCTAGCATCCTCGTCCAGTATATCCACTATCCCTCCTCTGCACCTGTACAAAGCATCCCAGCTTTGCCGCTCTAACTTTTGTCACCCTAATAATAATAATTTAAAAAGTGGTTGAAGCTCATTCAGAAATGTCTTTCCCAGTCAAACTTCAACACCTGATTATTCTTTTTCCCAAAATATGTTGGACTTTTTTCTGGTTGTGGAGCCCTTTGGGCCCTATAAGTGGCATTCAGCTGGAGTGCAGGGCATCTGTTTGCATCAGCTACTCCCTCATAATCAAATACACCATGAATTTGAGAAAGCCAGGCCTTCCAGGTCCAGAAGTGGTGCTGCTCTGTAAATGACCTCTGACCGGCCATGTGAGAACAAAGACTTTGCCTGAGCCTCAGGGATCAACAGAAGAATTGCTAATACTGTCTGTTAACTGCTTCGCTGATCTGTGGGGTGAAGGCACAGCTCATGTCTTGATCCAAACCAAACACTGCAGCTGAGTGGAGATTTCCATGAAGCAGCAACAAAGAGAGTCATGTTCTCTACATAACATCCAGAAGCCAGACACACCTTCGTCTGTAAATGTCACTGATTAGCATGACTGCTCCTTACGTGGCCACACCTCACAGCCCACCAGAACCGCCTGATAAATGAGGTTTCTTATGTTGCAATTATGGGGTTTTGTAACAGTGGTGTGTGCACATGTGTGTGTGTGTCGCACCTGCTGTGTCAGAGCTCCTAATGTTACAGGCTGAAAAGGGAACAAGCTTCTTCTCTGTTGGGGAAAGATGATTTGTCACATGACTGTGGTTGAAACTCGGCTTACAGATTTTCTCTGGTTGAGTGAGCTGCGATGGAGCTGGATCACCCCGCGTCTGCTGCGCTGCCTACGCTGTGTGTAAACAGTCTACTGAATGTGTACAAAGTGTGTGTGTTTGTGTTAAATGTGTCCTGCTGCCCAGAGCTGTTCCATTGGAGAGTTTTATTTGACTTGGCATCTGTTTACTTGTCCACACTCCGCCTCAGCCCGGCCGTGCCCAGCCCTTCCCAGCAGGATCAGCTACACCACATGCCTGTATCCTCCTTAAAACCTGACGCGAACTCCCGCCATCCAAGAGCCTGATGGAGGAATTTTAAGCTATTATATTTCAGTAATAATGAAGAACCTGTGTGTTAGTTTCGAGATGATCTGTTTAGCTTTGTTTACCTTTGGGAAGCCACTGCTCTAACGTATGGCTTCTGCTTATGGTTGTAATAAAATATGAGTGAATACTCAGGGCCCACTTTGCTTTTTTTGTTTCTATCACTGTTGTATTTGTGCATCAGTGGTTTGAAATATATATATTTATTAGACTCCAATTTATACTTGGTATTAATCTCTGGCTCTCTTCCACAGCATGTCTTTTATCCTGTCTTCCTTCTCTCACCCCAACCTGAGCCTGGTTCTGCTGGAGGTTTCTTCCTGTTAAAAGGGAGTTTTTCCTTCACACTGTCGCCAAAGTGCTTGCACGTAGGGGGTCATATGATTGTTGGGTTTTTCTCTGTATGCATTATTGTGGGGTCGACCTTACAATATAAAGCACCATGAGGCGACTGTTGTTGTGATTTGGACCTATGTAGATAAAATTTAATTGAACAGAAATTCATTGTAGACTGTTCTGTTTTTATTCTTTCCTGCTGCTGCAACAAAAAAAATCCCTTGTGCCATCAGTAAAGGATGTGTGCAGGAGGAACTAAACCAACCCCTGAAATATGAAGAAATATATCAGGGTAGGACGTTATCTGCTCACCTTTATGCACCAGCAAATATAAATTTCACGCTTTCATGTGCTTTATAAAGTAATTTAGATGGTTTATAATCATCAGTGATGCTCTGTTTAAAGGACTGTAACAGCACATCAAGTGCCGTGATGAGGGTCAGTACAAAAGGTCAGGCAGTGTCAGTAACAGCCCATAAAGCACTGCAGCAGCACTAAATATTGATAAGCAGCTACTTTCCCTTTAGCGCCCAGGTAATTCAGAGCGATGGAGGCTGTAAAGTCAGGTCCTGATTAAACAAGACCTTTGAAGCTTCTCGCTTTACTTTCACCCTCAAGCCTATTTAAAAAAATAATAATAATCTGAATGTTTGTTTTAACTTGCTTAAGAATGATTTTCCTATTTTCTCCCCATTCATTATTCGTTTGATCTCACTTTGAATAGGATTGTGAGAGGAAACAGAAGAAGTTAATGACATTTGTTCCTTTTGGATGTTTTGGAAAAAACAGAAATATCCACAAAGTCCATTTAATGTTAATGTCTCAGACTATTAAAACACACGTCATTATCAGTATTAGTGCACTCACCGCTGGCTGAACGAGTCTGTGACAGGCAGGAGCCTCTCCTTGACCCCACCTCTGACACGTGCTCTGCTGCTGTAAGTGAAAAGAAAAAGTTGCTACCAGGCTTTAAATGTAATATTAATATTGATTATGTAACAATCAAAGCAAAACTGATTTGCTGTAATCTGTATCTGCTTGTGTTACTGATGTTCAAAAAGTGGCTGGACAACTATGCTGTTTAGCAAACATTGCTAGATAACAGTAATGTTTCTAATCAAAAATAATGTTGTGATTTATGTGGACTTGTTTTATTGGTTGTTTCATTAGTTTGTGAAATAAACACTGATTATTTTAAGGTTCATTTTTAATAATATTTATTGTGCTGAAAGTTTAACGATGGCATTTTGATAGCATACTCACATATAATATTTCATACACTGTCCACATATATGCATTTGTTAAAGATGACTGTTTTTCTTTATCGTCTGTAAAAGATTTCGATCAGTGTTTTTATTCTCCGGTGCATTAAATCCTCCTTGGAGATACAGATAAGGTGTTGCTTGTAATGCACTGGGTACCCTTAAAGTGTATTCAGTGTGCAGATTTAGGCTGTGAACTGGTGTATTTTAATCCAAAACGACGATCTTTTCCTAAACCTAACAAGGCAGCCTTAATCTAACCGAACAGGGAGTGAAAGTGAAACAGGACTCAGTTAAAGGTTCTTTAAACCAAGTTTTATAACAATCCTTTATGAAAGCCATCCAGATAGTGTTTATAGATGCACTGCAGAGAATTTATCAAGTTTCCTGAATGTAATTTACAGCTTTACAGTAACAATGGAGATCATTTTTCTACATGGTTATTAAAAAAGTATTAACCATAAGGCTAAAGGTTCAAGTCCGATTCAAGGCCTTTATCTCCTTCACCCTGAGTACAATGTGGTCGTAAAGGGATAGACGTGGTTAGCAGCAATGCTCAGGTATGCTGTGGAAATAAAAATAAAACATAAAACAACAAATTAATTAATTAAACAAATTAATTAAACGCTCATCAGCGGAGTCTGTACAGCGTAAAGACAGTTTAAATGATGCTCAGGTGGTACTGAGGGCTCCAAAGTGTGCCAAGATTCCCCCCCCCCCCCCACACCGTTACACTCCACCAGGCTGAAACTTTGACACTCAGTAGGATGGATCCAGGCTTTCATGTTGTTTGCACCACGTTCTGACCCTACCATCTGAATACTGCAACAGAAATAGACTCTTCAGGCCAGGAAACATTTTTCCAGTCTTCTATTGTCTAGTTTTGGGAATTGTAGCCTCAGTTTCCTGTTCTTCGCTGACAGGAGTGACACCGGGTCACCGGTCAAGTCACTTAAATTACATTTCTTCCCCATTCTGATGCTCACTTTGAACTAAATGCATTGAGCTGGTGAATATAACACAGTAAAATAACCTTAGTTATGGATTGTGTATTTATTTTTGGTAATTAGATTCAATGTTGCAAATGCTGGATAGTAGCTTTTGCTCTATTATTTTATGATTTTAAATGGCTGACTTCATTATATAATTAACCTCATTTTGTATTTTATCTGTAACATTTAAGTGTGTGTGTGTCAGGTAGACAACAGCGTAAAAGTTTGTATTCATTATGGAAGCTAGTTTTACCACCAGCGAGAGAGGAGAACTCTACCACACCAGAAGCGAGAGTAACACTCGCATTATATTTATTAATCTTTTGTAATATAAGTTTTATTTTTAATGAAGTCTCGCTATCGCTGCACTTTATTTCACGTCATCCATCCACCCTGCATTACAGGAACCTTACCAGAAATCATGTTTGACACAAATCTGTCACAGGGGTTTGTTTTGGCGGATGCCTCAGATGAGTTTATTCTTCTTTGCAGCACATCTGGGTGTGTCAGAAAGTCTAAATGTAAATTAAAAAAGGCTTTGGTAACAGAGCAACAGTAAGTCGCTTCTAAGAAATTTCATTCTTGGCAAGGAAATTGCACATATATATTCCACCCAGTCTGTTTCAACATCGCCGTCTCTACGTGTGTGTGAGTGTTTCATCACGCCACCCAGACACTTCAGATCCAACTGTTAGCTAACATGTCAATGTTGTGCAATTCTGCATGCAGATGCCTCTTATTTTACTTTGTTTTGTTTCTTCCTCCCAGTCAATGGAAACATGTTTGGTTTGTGTGTGTGTGTGTGTGTGTGTGTGTGTGTGTGTGTGTGTGTGTGTGTGTGTGTGTGTGTGTGTGTGTGTGTGTGTGTCATATTTACAGTTTAGCTGCAATTTATATTTTCAGTCTACCAATTATTTGAGCACATGTCAAGTTAACACTTTTTCTTTTTGTGAGATCTCTTAGAGCCAATCAGATGATGGCATGCAAAGAACCAGCCAGTGAATGCAGTCTTGGATTGAATAATTCTCTTAGAAATCATTCATTTCCTTTTTTCTCCTGTTATTTAAAAGTCTGAATAAATTATTCAACTGTGCTCCAAAACCATCAACTAGAGTATATATAGTCAAAATAAGTAAAATTATCTTTAAAAATAATTAATATAAAGTGCCTCAAAATAAGCAGCAAAGCATTTTTCTTATTCATTGTTCTCATTCCACATATCGAGTTTATCAGAGTATAAAACAGTCAGGGCGTGTTTGTTTAATAAACTGTTATAAATCAAAGCAGCAAAAATGCCAATCGGTGCTTTGAGGATGCGGCAGGTTGCATTTTAAAAGAACAATGATTTATTACCGCTTATATCAGAGCTGTTTAAGACTTAAGTCATAAAAGTTTGACCTCTGTTTGGTCAAATCCTCTGTAGTTATTATAACACACTCTTTATGATTAGCAGTAGATGACAGCATAGGAAGTGTCAGCATATGATTAATTTCTTGGTGTGAGTCACTAACGGTACGCTTCAAGGCTTTCAGGTTCTCTGACTCTGACCTTTAACCCTGATTAAACCCTGAAAGGAACTCTGTTTTTACTTAGCTCTCTTAAAGTATTTACAGTGGTGAGGAAAAATATTGAACTCGTAAAAAAATATCAAAATTGATCAAAAGATCCAGGTAAAATTAAAAATTAAGTGCAAACTTACACTGAAGACAGCTGCTAATCTTCCCAGGACATGATACCCAGCAGGTTCAACCTCAGGTACAAAGGAGTTGTAAAAATAAACCCAAGAATTACATCTCAGGGTCTACAGGCCTCAGCTGGCATATGTAAAATGTTAAAGTCAATCACAGCACCATCAGAAAAACACTCAACAAGTTTGTCTTGTTTGGAAGAGTTTGCAGGAGAAAGACAATTTTCTCTAAAAAGAGCATGACAGCACAGCTCAAGTTTGTAAAGCTACATCTGAACAAACCACAAAACATCTGGAACGACGTTATTTGGACAGAGCAGACCAAAGTGGAGACGTTTGACCTTAAATGCACAGTGACAGAACAATGGTACGAAGCACCGGAGCAAATCCGCAACAGAACGGCTGAGAAAGAAAGAAAAAATCAAATCTGACTAAAATGCTGTGGCGAAACTTTGAGAGAGCTGTGCGTTAACAAATGCCTTCAAACCTTAATAACCTTAATGAAATGTGATCATGTGAGGCTGATAAAGTCACCAAGAAAGTGACTACTTCAAAGTTATTGCTAGTAGACGTGGCTTTACAGTCACTGAGACCTGTGGAAACATTCATTTTCACTGTATCGTACTGTGTTTACAGTGATGAGGATCATTTCGTTCAGACCATTTTAGATGCTCCTTTGGAGTTCAATGTAAATTTTTATAAAAACATCACATGGTTGAAAAACAGTCCTTAGCTGCAAAGTTACACATATCTCTGAAAACTATTGGAGACACAGTCATGAATGCACCATTAATGGAAATACCCAGGTAGCTAGTTACAGTACTCGAGTAAATCTGAAGAGTGCAGTGCGTTGCTGAGTCTGTGTGAGCGACCTCTGAGTAAGACAGAGGCACGGATTATAAAAGAGACAGATTGTAGTTATCCTGCTGAGTCACAAACTGCTAACATGGAGCTGAACACAGCAAACACGACCTGCAACACCAGGGAGGATGATGTTACATGAATGTGTGTGTGTGTGTGTGTGTGTGTGTGTGTGTGTGTGTGTGTGTGTGTGTGTGTGTGTGTGTGTGTGTGTGTAAGGCCGCCTCTGTTTGTTGCAGGAGGTCAGGCGCCACAGTCTGGGTGTGTCCACCACTGTCCTGTCAGCACATCAAGTGTCCACAAACCCCTCCCTTTAACCCCCCCCCCCCCCCCCCCCAGCTCTCTCTCGCTCTCTCCCTCCCTGTTTGTGCATCCCTCTCTCGCCCTCCCTCGCTCTCTCCTTCTTCCTCCCTTCCTCTGAGCCAGGGTGTAACCAAGACTTTACTTGTCAGTTGCACAGATCTGTGAAAGGGATGGGGTCTTTGTGTGTGTGTGTGTGTGTGTGTGTGTGTGTGTGTGTGTGTGTGTGTGTGTGTGTGTGTGTGTGTGTCAGAGAGAGAGACAGCAGGCAGGTTCTCGAACAATAAAGCTGTCTGTTGGTTATTTCTGAACCCTGGAGAGGAAGCACTACTCCCTGCAGGGTGGGGAAACGATTCATAGAGACCCCACCCAAAATACACACACACTTACGCACTCAAACACTGCACTGTGCACACAAACGTGCACACACTGATCCATGGACACGCAGCTCACAAGCTGCACATACTGGCAGTCTTCAAGCCCCAAGTTACCTCAAGAAGCTTTTTTGCTTTTAATGATTGAAACGTGGGGTTTTTCTGCAGAAAAAGAAATCAGTTAATTAGCGCAGAAGAAATACTTGATTTTAACATGCATGTGACCTGATCTGCATAATGTCTTTAAATCTGTTTTGATGCAGAGAAAAATATATGCACTATTCTTTTAATTACTTCTTTATTTGTTTGGTTTGTTTTTGTTGAACAAGTTTTGAATGTGTAGGAATGTGGCTGAATCTTTACAATGACTGGCCACACACACACACACACACACACACACACACACACACACACACACACACACACACACACACACACACACACACAGGGCTTTAATCATGCATCAATAATTTAGAAAAATGCCGTCTTGTAGAATCCTTAAATAATCATCAAGGTGGGTTTTCATAATGCTTAACTTGGAAGTGTGCTGCAAAGAATCCAGTAAACAAACACACTCTGCAGTAGTATTGGAGAGGTTTCTTCCTGGTAGCTCAAAATGAAAGCAGCTCCTGTCATCACCATCCATTCATCACAAAGGCTTTTTCTGAGCAACTCCTCCTGCTCTGACTTTTTTAAAGGTATATATTTTTGTGACAGTTTAATTTAACATTGACACCTACCACACACACCCTCAGGTGTTGTCGAATATGCCCAAGGCACATTAACATGACTAAGACGCTTACTTTTTCACGCCAGCATTTGATAGTGCTCTTTTTTTTTAACTGAGCCATTAAAAATAATTAAAGAAACTGGACAAAGAAACATATACATACATATAACTAAATATATGTGTGTGTGTATATATATATATATATATATATATATATATATATATATATATATATATATATATATATATATATATTCGGTGTAATATCTATCTATATAGATAGATATTACACCGAATTTCATGGTAAGCCATTCAACAGTCATAGTTCAGTGTAGTGTAGTGTGTAGTGGTACAGGTGGCAACCATTTCCATGAATGGGTAACTTTTACCTGCTTTTTGGCCACTAAAGAACTAATATTTCCCCTGCCAGTGGCGGACTCCCTCAGACGTCGGTGCGTTGGTGGTTCTCTGTGTCCTGGGATGGGCGTCCAGGTACACACCGGCTCACTCCTTGGCGGCCGCTTATCGGGGCCTGGAGCCTGGGGCTTGCTCGGGCCACTTCGGAGGTGGGGTGCCCCCGGCCTCTCGGCCTGGGGCTCGGTCACTCAGGCACGGCTGGCTGCCGGCGGAGCTCACGGGCGCGTCACTGCAACCCCCCCCCCCCTGGCTTCTGCTCCGCGGCTGCTGAGTGAGCCCTCATCTGGGACTCTCCTCAGCTCTTTCTGGGACAGTGGCGCGGCTGCCCCTCTGTTGGTCTTCCTTGGTCTCTTGTGTTCTGGGGGCCTCTGGATGTCTGGAGTTTTGATCTCCTCCATACCTGCTTCATGCCCTGGAGGTCGGGGCTGTGGCCCCCCCACACCCTCTAGCAGATCATTACATGAAGGAACCTTTTAAAAAAAACAAAAAAACAAGCGTTCTCATGCTCACAGGTGTACACACGGGTGATCACACCCACAAACTACACCCTTTTTGGCTCCTACCTCAAAGCACACTGTGTTCTGTTGATCTTATGTGCTGCACAATAATGTTTAATATTTAGTATTTACTGTCATATTCCCATATATCATTGTGATGTTGTTTATTCTATTACTCTTGTTCTCTTCTGCTTGTTTTCTTTTTTCTTTCTCAGCAGGTGACCCAGGTGATCGATAGATGCATTTTTTTCTTTTTTTTTTCTGCCCATTCTGTTGGTTTTTGTTTTTTGCCTTTCTCCCCCGTCCCTCTTCTCAGCTGTTTCTCTTTCCCTCTTTCTTTCTCCCCGTCTTTCCCCCAGTCAAGTCTGTCCCGTATTCAGTAAGTGAAAATAAAATAAACAATAAAAGGTGAATCAAATGGACCATTACGGCAAGGCTGGGATGGTCAATTTGGTAAAGTAAATCCATTGGGCATCTTTGTTTGCCTTTAGACAACAATTCTGATGGCAAAAGAGCCAAACAGGACAGGCAAAAAAAAAAAAAAAGAACTAATATTTAGAGTGCTAATAAATCCTCCTTTGTACTCTAAATTGACTTGTTTGAATCTGGAATTACTGAAAGCCAATCGTTTATTTCACCCCACATGTGCATTTTTATTAAGATCACATAAGACATATCTGTGGCCATGATGCTATTTGTGCAATGCAGCTTACATACTGAACAACAAACCACTGTTTATATGCAAATCAGGAGCAAAAATGCAAGTCAAGGGTGGTGGCGGGGCGGGAGCCGGTAACAGGTGCGTTTATCTTGCTCGGTATCAGTTTTAAAGCCTCATTACCTCAAAGTGCTGAACTGACAACTGCACAGAAGGTGACAAATATGTTGATTTATGAGCAGCTATCGGAAGACTGGGAGTGGCGTCAGCACACACACCACCTGACTGAATTTCTGTCACTTAACAATGAATATTTAAAGCAGGGTAAAAATAACTTTCCAAAATGCCACAAGTGCGCTGCTTTTAATCTTACTCATAACTACTCATCTGATCAAAGCAGGCAGTTTTCTTGAACAACTAGTTATTTCAGGAGGTCTATTCAGCATAGAAAAAATCTATAAATCTGTAATTGCATTTCTTTCTTTCTTTTTTCCTTCTCATGCTTTGTTTTGAAACAAAAGGATGAGACACGAAGACATAAAGCTACAAAATAAGATATTTGTATAAACATTAAAATGAGTGTGTGTGGTCTAAGGATGTGTGCAGATCTATCTTAAGCAAAAGAGGGAAAAATAAAAACTTTATGAGGTGAACATGTTTTTTTGTTTTGTTTTTTGAGATAAGGAGGTAATAGGGAGGAACTAAAAAGGTTTATCATTTATTATTTTTCGAGGTAAAAGTCTCACTGAGGTGAAAAATTTCTGACATGGACGAGAGGGCAGCGGTATCTGCATCTATCACAACCTGGACTTAAATGTAAATGTATGTGCAGTGCTGTGAATAATTATGTGCCCCCTTCTTGATTTCTCAGTTTTTTGTTTATATGTCAGACTTAAATGTTTCACATTATTAGACAAAGCAAATACAGAATGCGTTTTTTTTAAATGATGCTTAAGAGGGAAAAAACTATAAAAATTCTACCTGACCCTGTGTGAAATGTCATTTTCCCCGAAACCTAATAAATAGTTGTGTCACCTTTGGCGGTAAGAACTGTTAGTGATAACTGGCAAAGAGTCTTTCACAAATTTTTGCCCACTCTTCTCTTTTGTTTTTAATTTAGCCACACTGGAGGTTTTCCGAGCATTAACGGTCCGTCTAAGGTCACACCAAAGCATCTCCATTTGATTTAAGTCCAGACTTGTTTGCCACTCAGAGGTGGACTTGCTGGTGAGCTTCGACTCATTGTGCTGCTGTATCACCAGGGTGCTCTCGAACTTCAGTGCCAGAGCTGATGGACGGGGATTCACCTTCAGGATTTTCTGGTACAGAGCAGAATTCACGGTTGTATCAATTACTGCAAGTCGTCTAGGTTCTAAAGCAGTAAAGCAGCCACAGACCATCACACTAAGACCACCATGTTTGACTGGTGCTATGATGTTCTTTTTATGAAATGCTATGCTAGCTTTACATCAGGTGTAACGGGACTCAAACATTCCAAAAAGTTCATGTTTTCCCAAACGTCATGGGAATCATGAAGATGTTTTTTTTGGCAAATGTGAGACGAGCCTCTTCTGTGGATGGCGTTTTTGCCTAATCTCTTTGTTATGACTGAATCATGAACATGAACTCTTTTGTGACTGTCAAGGCTGATTAAGCCAAGTGTTGCAAGTGGACTCAAATGCAAAGCTAATAAAGATGACAGATTAAGTTTTACAATCTTTATTTAAAGACGAGGAAAGGTTAAGCAACATGCACGAGGAGCACAAGATGATCACAGGTGAGCTTTCCAGTTCTCCAGGGAGTTGACTGATGGGAATAAATCTGTAAATTCTGTAAATGTAAAAGCTAATGTCTAATTAGTTCATCCAGGGGAATGATTTTCAAAGTATCCACAGAGACTTGCAGAGATTAAAAACCAAAACAAACCATGACAGTGTCCTTCTGGATGTGTTGTGAATGTGTTGGAGCAACATTGGTAGGCTTGCCCCACCCAGGAAGGATCGCTATTGTTCCAGGTTTTCTTCTTTTGTGGTAAAATACTATAACTGTGGTTTATCGGAGTCATGGGCTAAGGAATGGCTTTCTAATCCCTTTCATAGTCAATTCTGCAGCAACTCTGGAAGAGAATCTTTCAGGAATGTTTCCAGCACCTTGTTGAATTTATACAATGAAGAACGAAGGCAGTTCTGAAGGCAAAACACAGTAAGCTAGTTGCGTAAGTGTCCATATCCTTAAACTAACAGTTTGCTGAAGCACCTTTTAATTTGATCATAGCATTCAGTCTTCTTGTGTAGGAGTCTATCAGCATTTCACATCTTGACTTGGCAATGTTTGCAAGACAGCAAGAGCAGCTCTTGTGCACTGCCGTCTTCAGGTCACACCATAGACTTTCTATTGGATTTAGATCTGCGCCATTCTTTTTTTGATTCGGATGTGCTCTTGGGGTTATTGTCGTGTTTAAAGGTGAAATGATTTTTCTGTATTGTTCTACTTTCTATAAGTTACCTGAAGGTTTTGGAATATCAGTGACTTGATATCCCCCCAAAATGAATGAACGTAGGCAAGAAAGCTACTGCAACACCAAAGGAGCTACGTTAATTTCTGGCAAGCACTAGTTTTGTATTCTGCATATGTCTGGACTAGGGAGTACATTTGCAAGATGGAAGTCTTTTCTAGGAAAATCACCTCCATCCAAGTGCAGCTACAATTTGCAAAAACACAAATACACCAAATCTCCCAAAAGCATGTGGGAAATGTGTTATGTTTGGTCCACTTTACAATAAAATAACACCAGTGGTAGCAGTTTCATACTTTTGGGATCCTTTCTTCAGCTGTAACTGGGGCTTTAGTAGCTATTAAGGGAATTATGCATGGTGCCAGTCACTTTTTGCCCTGTATCCCTTTCACAATCAGAGCAGATGTGAGGTTTGGTCCCAAAAATCAATCATGACAATGTTTGCGTTTAAGAAATATGGCTTTGAAAAACAGGGGGTAGTGGGACCATGAGTTTATCACTGAGAAATAATGACATTTTATGGGTTTTTTACACTGTTAAATGACGTGGTCGATACATGTGGACTAACTTGTCTGATATTTGGCACGCTATGTTTGAATCATATTCCAAAGACAAGTCATTTATTAGATAAAAAAGCAGAAAACAAGAGGTAAATAAAAAAGGAATGGCTATAAGGTCATGCAAAAATTGAAAGTGAACTGGATGCACTTGAGGATTTGGATTTTCTAGTGTGTCTTTGAAAACTACCAAACTGAACCAGGAAAAAATACATGAACAGTCTAATACACACGGAGGCTGTGACTGAGCTCCTACCTCATGTAAATATGTTTTAACAAGGACAACTCATCTCCTCAGTTCATCCACTTGCATTTTTAGCCCCTCCCCCTTTTTATGTGTGTGTGTGTGTGTGTGTGTGTGTGTGTGCATGTGTGTGTGTGTGTTTTTTGTGTGTGTTTTGTGTGCATGGTTACATTCTTTATTTGGGCGGACTGACTTCCCATCAGGCTGACTTCATATTTCAGTTAGTGATAGTTTGAATGTCTTATGGCCACAAGGCAACCTCACTTTCAAATAACACCCAGACGCACGTATACACACCCTCCTGATACACCTGCACCTGAAAAACCTAGATAAAAAGTACATAGGAACAATTACAGTGTTTGTTCCTACAACGGTGTGTGCAATTATGCCATGTCTCCTGGCTGCTTGTAGTGAACACAGAGATGTGATTGTTCCCTAAGTTGCCCAAGGAGACGATATACCATAATATATCTCAAAGTGAGAGTCACCACCTGATGGCGCGCGCACGCGCGCACACACATACACACACAATATGAGTCTAATATGAGGCTGGAAAACAGACGTCATAATGAACGTAGATCAGATAATCACTCAAACACTTATTGTAATTTATGGCAGTCAGAGTGCTGCAAAGCCATCTGAGAGCTGGCAGATAAGGCAGAGATTATATCCATGTGCTCCTTGGTTCGTACTGGAACTTTTTAAAAGATGCCGTAAACAAGAAACGCATAAATTTGTTCTTTACATAGCTGGTAGTCTGTACTTGCATGTCTGCCAGTTTAAATCAGAGGCATCAATATATGTTTTTGTCATAAATCATAATGATCCATATCAGTCTGCAATCAGATATAAATAATAACGCAGGGACAGGTGGAGAACAAAGACAAAGGTGTGTCACGTCGGGTACAATTAATGAGATGCCTCGTAACATTTTATGCGTAATGAGAGACAGCGAGCAGGTACACCTGGAGTGTGTTTAAAGTGTGACTTTTGCTGGGTTTGATTTTGAAATGAAAGGCCAGAGGAAAGCAGCAGCTTCGCGCCGCTGCTCTTTCTGTTTTGTGTCATTGCTGCGAAGGGAGCGACTCTTCACAAAGAGAAACCTCAGACATACAAACTGTCTACAAGGATGCCAAAAGAGAAGCATGTAACACAGTAGACTCTCCGAAAATCATTGTTTTCCATAACAACCCCAGTCTGTGTGTGTGTGTATTGATACAGTAATGAACCCACAGTGAAAGTTCAACAAAGTGATAATTATGGTTTATGTTTTTATTTCTGTCTGAGCATGTCATTGCTTTCCACAGATCACACCCTGCACTAACATTTTGTGTGTGTGTGTGTGTGTGTGTGTGTGTGTGTGTGTGTGTGTGTACTTTTATTGCTCATATTGTGGGGATATAAATCTGTTTAACTACAGTTCCACTGTGGGGATCTGTCTTCATTTTAGGGTATAAAAAGCAAGTTGTGATTATATAAATCATTACAAATTTTTATTTGACTAACAGCTCCACCTCGTTGTAATCACCTTTTTCTAAAGAAAGACAAACAGTGGAGAAGCAAAATGCGGCACGTCTTTGAATAGATCGTTTTTATTATGTGTACTTTCTCCAGAACAAAGAAATAGATTTCATTTCAAAAAACTTCTACTGCCCAAACAAATCATTTCATAATGGAGTCAGAACTGATACACATGATGTCTAAATATTTATAATTAAATAGAAAATACTAAACTACATACATTTAGTTAAATTAGTTTGTGAACCATCTATGAACATCTATGAATCTGGATATGAGTGTAAACAAACTGCAGAGCATCTATAAAGGCTATAAAATTTAAATTGGTATTTGTAACATTTGGTTAAAAGAGCAAATAAGAACACTGCTTTGGTGCCTGGTGGTGGAAATCATGAAATTCTAATCATTAACTGTTTGATTATGTTTAGCCACCAAAACTTCAACATTAACCCAAAATGTTGAAAAATGACACTTAAGTGTATCAAGAGCATTAACGTGATAACATAGGGGTTCCTGATCAATTGTGTGCTGTATATGAGGAGGTTGGAAATGTGTGCAGAATGAGGATGACTGAGCAGTAGCGAAGCCTTTATCTCTCAAATAATACCGATCTTTGGTAACTGTAAACAAAAACAGAATATAGATTCATTGGCCAGTTTATTAGGTGCGCCTGTTTAACAGCCCCAGAGTGAAAATATCCAATCAGCCAGTCTCATGGGAGCATTTTAGTTTGTAAACATGCTCAAGGCGACGTGGGGATGTTCAAACCCAGCATTAAGGTACTGGGTACCACTGTGTCAGCTAGCAGCAGGAAACTAAGGCTATAGTCAGTTCACAACCAAAGTTGGAAAACAGAAGACTGGAAAATTGGTCTGATGAGTGTCAATTTCTGCTATGACATTCAGATGGTTTGGACAGAATTTAAAGTAAACAGCATGAATGCATGGATCCATCCTGTTGTGTGTCACTGATTTCATGCTGCTGGTGGTGTAACGGGGTGGTCAATTTTCTTGGCACACTTTGGATCCTTTTGGACCAACTGAGCATTGTTTAAACACCACAACCTACCTCTGTATTGTTGCTGACCATGTCTGTCCCTTTATGACCACAGTGTACCAGTCTTCTGATGGCTGCTTCCATGTCAAAAAAGCACAAATAATCTCAAACTAGTTCTTGAAAATTTAGTGAGTTAGTTCATTGGCCTCAAATGGCCTCCACAGTCACCAGATCTCTGTCCAACAGAGAACCTTTGAGATGTTGTGTAACTAAGATTCAGTCATGGATGTACAAACAAATCTGCAGCAGCAACATCAATATGGACCAGAATCTCTGAGGAGTTCATACCATGAAATATTATGGCAGTCCAACCCAGTACCAGCAAGTTGTACACAATAAAGTCACTGGTGAGTGGAGTACATCCAGTGTTCTTTGTGCCTGTGCAATTCTTTGATGTAACACATAATGTAATATAGAATTACTAAAATCTCATCAGTAAACATTATTTATAATTGTATGGCATAGTATGGTAAATTTGTTGAATGACAAAAAAATTGCTGAGCTCTGTTCCAGCTTGCTATTTTACTGCTGAACTAGAGCTGTGACGCTGCAGTGATCTATATCTAAACTGCACGCACCATCCAAGAAAGCAGTTGACAAACTGATTAATGTACTCACCAACAACCAATTGGAGAAGGTGTATGGGTGGCACCTGGTGACCTCACAACTCTTGTTGTATTTATAACCAAAGATAAGGGAAAAACATGTTGTTCCCCGTCATGTACTGGGATCATAGTCATTATCAATGTCAGGGTGGGTTGATGCCACAGCAAGCTAGCAGCAAGTCGGAGCATTTAAACAAACATGCAACATATGAGGACCAGTGGTGAGCCAAACTCTGTTTCATCACAGAGAAAGATATAAAATATAAATCTAAGTTGTTAGAGAATGAACCTATATTTGGCAGTAATGAATATCACACCTAGCAAGAGCTCCGTTCGGTTGTTTACTTTGGCAGTGGAGGAATGAAGTATGTATCGCCATGTTTCATCTCACCTGTGTGTTTTGAGAGGCTTGTGATTCCTGTGAAATCTTAACAGCCATCTGCCCACTGTCAGTCTCTGTGCCTCCATCTGCTTCCACAGAACTACCTTTATTGTTTTTAAAAAGAAAAAAAAATCTGTTGTGCATTTTTGCCATTGTTTACCTTTCAAGCTCTACTACATTCATACGAGTGGTGGTATTGTTATTGCTATGGCACCTAGTTGGGCAAGTAATACAAGGATACTTTCAAGAAAATACTAATAAGGGATTAAAACACATCCCTGCACTCCATGAATTCTAACTCAACATTTGCTCTAGTAAAAAGGCCATTGTGAGATTTGTTATGATTCTGACGGTCTCACGCTTCGATTGCCAAGATGTCTCCAACTACAGATAGTGAAAAAGTTGTTATGACTCTGCGAACTGACTCACCAGCAAAAAATAAAAATAAAAAATTGTAAATGCTTGCTGCTGACAGAAAATGAGCTGGGCGTAAACTGCTCTTTAAATTCAGTGCAGCTGTAGGTGTTAAAGATGCTTTCTTATTGTTTCTCTTTGAACCAAAAGAGACATGTTTCCAATCCTGTGCCAGCAATGTGCGATCCAAGAGTTGCATCAGAGCTTCTTTTTTTTTAAACTTTGGGTGTGACCTGCACTAGAGGTGGGGGGGGGGGGGGGGGGGGTGTCAAGTTTTCTTTGAGTTCAACCCAGCCCAGTGTTGGTGTGTCTCTGTGCCTTCAGGAGTCAAATGCTTCATGCATGAACAACTTAGGCTATTTTTTCCTAGAATTCCCCGTGTCAAGTGCAAATGATGCCAATAGGAGGATTCAGTTTTATAGATATAAGTGATGGACAGCATACATTTGTGGTCAGAGGTTTACATCATGGGGACTGTTCTTTTTGCAGGCAGGAATTATTTTACAGCATACATCTTTAATGACTTTAAAACACAAGAATTCAGTGGACAAGTTTGATTTTAGCTTGGATTGAAGGATACATACTGTACAGGCTCAAATATATAAATACACCCCCACTAATATTTGGTTAAATGTTCCTTAGCCAGCTGAACTTGAACCAGGTGCTTCTGGTAGCCATCAACAGGTTTCTGGCATAATTCTGAATATGTGATTACTCTTCAATTCAATGTTATTTATATAGCGCCAAATCACAACAAAAGTCGCCTCAAGGCGAAGTGGTGGAGTTCGTTTAAATTGGTTAGTTTCCTGGCACAGACCCTGCTTTTGAGCGTAGACCTCATATTATTAATAAGGTTGAAGTCGGGACTTTGGAAAGGCCATTTCAGAAGTTTAATGGACCATTTTGATCACCAGTTTGAACAACTGTACGTAAGTACAAGATTATTTTATATATATTTTTGCCAAGGTCTAGAAGAAAAACCCAAACTGTCATTCTCAGATGAAAATAGGTTAGGGTTTTCAGGCACAACCCAGGAACCACCAAGGCTCAAGCCTGTCATGAGACGGAAACTGCTGGAATACCAGCGTCACTGTCCACAATGAAGTAAGTTTTACATCACCATAGACTGAGAGGATGGTGATTAAGAAAGATGCTCTTGCTTTCCAAATCAGTATCTTCAAGCTCCACTAAAATTTTTAGCTGCCCACATGGACAGGCCAAATACCTTCTGGAGAAAAGTTTTTTTCAGACGAGACAAAGAATGAGCTATTTGGCCTCAATGACAAGAGGTATGTTTGGAGGAGTAAAGGTGAGGCCTTTGAACCCAAGAACACTGTACCAGCTGTCAAGCATGGTGGTTGACAGCTGTGAGCACTGGGGCTGTTTTGCTTCCAGTGGTACTGGTACACTGCACAAAGTGGATGTAATAATAAAGAAAGAGGAACACCTCCAAATTCTTCAACTTCACCTGAAATCAACAGCTAGATGATTGAAACTTGGACATAGAAACTTCTGACATAGAAAACATTTCAGAAGCTTATAAAATTATTTAGTGCTTTACTAATAATTTTAGCAGTAAGTTAGAACCACTCAGTGCAACATAAAAAAAAAGAAATATATATATACATATATATATATATATATATATATATATATATGTATATATATATATATATATATATATATATATATACATATATATATATATATATATATATATATATATATATATACATATATATATATATGAAGAGAGAGAGAGAGAGAGATGCCCCAAATGGCAGCCTTTAAAACAATTTCCCTCGGGATAAATAAAGTATTATTTATCAATCAAATCTATTTTTAGGTAATTTGACTACAACTAAATTTTCCATGTAGTGTTATTACATAGGAACAATAAGAGATGTGTCCCACTCATCCCACAGACACAAAAAAGGAAGTTTTTGCATTTGTAACTGTTGCTGCTCATTAACATGATAATGAATACATTGTTTAACGCGTGATTTGCTCATCGTATCAGCATTCCTGCACTTCAGTTACATCATTTAGCGCACATTTAGCCGTGACAAAAGAAAAAGCAAGGTGACGAGTAGATGCCATCTTTTGCCAGCTTTTTTCTAATCTCTGTGTCTCTGCCATGCACAGCCAGATGTTTAACACATGCATTTTATTCTTGTGCAACTTCTCTCACACCCTCACTAAGTAAATGTAATGAGCATTAAAGAAAGGCAGAGGGTGTTTTTATGGTTTTATGCATCTTTGCACAGACGTAACCACTCTTTTTCTATTGCAGCTGCAGTTTTGTCAGTCTTGTGGGACTGCAACCACTGGCAGCCTTTGAAAATGGGAGCCGTGATGTTGTTTGGATATGTGGGATGAGGGATGGCTGATAAAAAAAAGCAATGAGGCCACACATAAAGCAGAACACCTAAACACCTTAGACAGAACTATCCTTCCGGTAACAAAAAGGGAAATAACAGTAACACTCATTCCTCTGTAAATGTGTGCCCAACAGGGTTAAACACAATCTATGATCAAACCGGCATTCCTGGAAACAAGCATTCATATGAGTGTAGCCAGTTCAGACCCTCTAGGAGCATGATGGTCCTCCTCATAGATGCATTACTTATGAACTAGTTTTTCTATTGTCACAGTCATGGTTTAGTTCCAGCTCTGGACAAACGTGGTAAAAACATTGCTGGAGAGCAATGGATTGACAATGTTACTGATTAGATGTTTGATTTAAATAGCTGGCTGACAAATTTGATAATAATCTCTCATCAGTGTACAAATCTTTTTATTGTTTGAATGACAGATAGATCAAACAGTTTCAAAGGAGCAGGCTGTCGTTGTGTTGCAATGATAAGTGGTTTTCCTGACCTCATACAAGCTTCTGCTTTTAATGTGTGTGCCTTGTCGCTGGAATTACTTGTTATGGCTTTTGGTACGGGATGGGCTTTCAGAATGAGCAGTGAGCAAAACAGCATATTGTTTCGTTTCTGACACATATTAATGACACTTTGTTGAGGCACAGGGTTACATTTATCTGCAGGAGTAAACTAAACTAGCCTGAGGTGTCAACATCAGGACAGTTGGGGTTTTGCAAGGTACTTCTGTCTAGTCCTCTGGTTTTAGTTTCCTCTCTGCTTTCTCTCTCTCTCGCATCCATTAGCTTAGATACAACTGGGAACTTTATGTTGTACAATTTATGTTGCAAGCAGCTATTAATGGAAGGCCCCAGTCACACAGGTGCAGAAACCAGTCAGCATCCATCAGGCAACCATGTTGAGGGAAAATGTGTTTTCCTTGATCTGTTAGTGAGAGGCTGTTGGAGGTTGTTTGTGGCCACTTGAACTGGTAAAATTAGTCACAAAGAAGTATACGATGCTGCACCAATAATCTGCTTATGATTTATGGTGGCCCATAGTTCCCATAGAGGATTGTCCATAACCACTAAAACAACTCACTATTTGAGATGGAGAGCATTCACCTTCATAGTAAAAGTTGCCCCTATGCCTTGCCAGCATAGTGTTGACTATGCTGGCAAGGCATGTCTTTTACTTTGAAGGTGAACCTTCTCCATTTCCAGTTTGATTTGCTCTTTTTCGAGATTTTGAAGCCAGTATCTGCTGAGTGTTTGCAGTCAAGTCGGCTTCCGTGCAAACCACAGGCAACCACAGCAATCTGCTAGCAGAAGTTGGTTTTAGTTTTAGTTGCAGAGCTTGTTAAGGAAGCATATTTTAGTAACAGTGAATTTATTATTAGCTAATTTCACAACTCCAGAAAGTTGGCATAATTTAATCTTGTATTGCTGTAATTGGTAAATATTAGAAAATGTGTGCTTGCCTTAAACATGTTTGGCATCTGCTAAAATGGCATCACAAGGCTAGATTAGCTTCAACTAATTATTATTATTATCATCATCATTATCAGTATTATTCAGTTTCTTTTATTTGATTTTATTACCCTGAAATCCAGTGACTGTCTCTGTGTGAGCTGTCCAGTCAAATTGAATGTTGAAAAAGAAAAAGAAAATGTTTTTACTTTATTAATCAGGGAAGTGTGTTGCAGCCATTCAAGTCAGGACTAAATATGTTATCAGTGATTAAGTTGATGGAGTATTTTTGCACACACTGGAATAAAGGACCAAACTTTTTTATCTTATTTATTAATTTTATTGATCAACTTGTGTTTCCATCACTTTTGAGCCTGACTCAGCCTAACCATACCTACCCCTTATCTTATCTTACGCTAACCTTACACCAAGTCTGGACACTGAAATGTAATCATTTTGAGGATTTCTTTACTTTTTGTAACTAAACGGAAGAGGACTAGACTGCCCACAATCATAAAGAGACTTGTTTTTCCGCTCTATGAATAATGACCATGTACACTTTTGCTTTCTCTTCTTATTCTTGTGAAAGAGATGTTAGGTAATAGAATAGCCCTTTATTTTTGTATGAGATCAGTTGTGCTGCTTTAGTAAAGAGATTCATGGTCCTGAGCTGATGAACCTTTACTGCTAATCCTCTGAATTTTTTTTTAGTGTAACACTTGAGATGGAAAGTGCGTTCATGTTTTTGCACTGATTTTTCTAAACTCTTCCACACTAACTAAATACAAAACTTTTAAAATAGGAAAAATGTCTTTCTTTTCAACAGGGGAAAGGAAAATGTTTTCTTCTATTTTGGTCTAATTGGACTTTGTCCATCCATGCAATTCATGTTTTGGTGATTCAAAACTCAACTACAGTCAGCTCAAAATAAAGGAGTACATTATATCACTTTCTATTCAACTATTCATGTCAGAAAACATATATACAGCTATAGTACCTGTAGATATCTGATATAAACGTGTCATATGGTGTTCCAAACGCCAAAAAACAGGAACAAAAAAATGAAATTTCAGAATGAGTTACCTTTCAATATATATTAATATATATTAATATTAAATTTAGGCAGTTTTTTTAAGGTAACATGCAAAGCAATTTTGCTCAACAAAATGAAGTGTACCACATAAAATGGTTTAATCATAAATGTAGTGTATATATAGATGTGTGTATGTATGCATGCAAGTGTGTGTATATGTATATATATATATATATCGTAGTGGTTAGACTACACGCCTTTGGAACAGAGGATCGCAAGTTCGATTCCTGCCTGGGGCGTCTGTATCCAGTAAGGGTCCTAAGGCTAGACCCCCTATGCTAAGCAAGCCTACCGCAGACATGAGCGAGACAGATAAATATGAAGGCATGCCGGCTCGGACGTCGCCCGGATCAACAAGCTAGAGATTGACGAGGTACAACATAAATGCTACGGCAAGGAGGAGTCAGGACGCCAGGTCAGGGGGGAGATATCATCACCCCCACCCGAGATTGGGTACATAGCCCCAAGTGCGATAGGAGAAGGATCGTTGAGTGCGAGAGGAACTGACCTGAAAAATAGGATCCCCCGTAGCCGGTTACCAAGATTACGTGAAGTACCCTCAGAAGGTCTGCTAGATGATGTTAATGCAGCACTACGGGCAATACCTACAACCACGATTACCGACACTAACAAGCTGATCTACAATACGGCAACAGTGATCAGTGAGATGCTTGGCTACAAGTTGAACAGCGACAAGGGGCAGTACCCTCCATGGAGAAGGAGGTTAGAGGACAAGATCAAAGTAGCACGGAGGGAGGTTAGCCAACTAACGGCGTTGCAGAAAGGTGCGACAAATAAGGTGCCTAAGAAATACAGCAAGCTGTCCATACCTGAGGCCTTGGAAACTGCCAAGCAAAGACTCACAGCCTTGGCCAGCCGCTTGAGGAGGTACACCAGAGAGATAGAAGGCAGGAGAATAAACCAGCTGTTCTCCACAGAACCAGCAAAGGTGTACTCTCAGTGGCAAGGGAACAATAAGAGAACAGCACCACCAAGGCTGGAGACGGAGCAATACTGGAAGAGCATATGGGAGAAGGACGCAACCCATAACGGCAATGCTCAGTGGCTAGAGGATCTGAGGGCAGACCACAGCGACCTCCCTGAACAGGGTCCAGTAACCATCACAGTGGCAGATATCCAAGAAAGGGTCTCCAGTATGAAGAGTTGGACAGCACCAGGGCCCGACATGGTTCACGCCTACTGGCTGAAGAAGCTGACTGCACTCCACGAGCGTCTGGCAGCACAAATGAACCAGCTGCTAGTTAACGAGAGACACCCGGAATGGCTAACTGAAGGCCGGACGGTCCTGATCCCCAAGGACCCCAAGAAGGGACTGGTCCCCTCCAACTACCGACCAATAACCTGCCTCAGTACTACATGGAAGCTCCTGTCAGGCATCATATCGGCTAAGATGAACAGGCACATGGGTCAATACATGAGCGGGACACAGAAAGGAATTGGCAAGAATACCAGAGGCGCAAAACACCAGCTACTGGTAGACAGAACAATCAGCCGAGACTGCAAGACCAGACTGACCAACCTGTGCACTGCCTGGATTGATTACAAGAAGGCCTATGACTCAATGCCCCACAGCTGGATACTGGAATGCCTAGAATTGTACAAGATCAATGGGACCCTAAGAGCCTTCATCAGGAACTCAATGGGGATGTGGCGTACAACACTAGAGGCCAACTCCAAGCCCATAGCACAAGTCACCATCAAGTGCGGGATCTACCAAGGAGATGCTCTGTCCCCACTGCTGTTCTGCATAGGCCTGAACCCCCTCAGTGAGATCATTAACAAGACTGGCTACGGATACCGACTACGGAACGGAGCAGTTGTCAGCCACCTCCTGTACATGGATGACATCAAGCTGTATGCCAAGAGTGAACGAGACATCGATTCACTGATCCACACTACCAGGCTATACAGCAATGACATTGGAATGTCGTTCGGACTGGAGAAGTGTAGTCGGATGGTAACAAAGAGAGGGAAGGTAGTCAGAACTGAGGGGATTGAACTACCAGAAGGCAACATTGCAGACATAGAGGACAGTTACAAGTACTTGGGGATCCCGCAGGCAAATGGGAACCATGAAGAGGCCGCTAGAAAAGCTGCAACCACCAAGTACCTGCAGAGGGTCAGGCAAGTCCTGAGGAGTCAGCTGAATGGTAAGAACAAGATCCGGGCCATCAACACGTACGCCCTGCCCGTGATCAGGTACCCTGCTGGGGTAATAGGCTGGCCAAAGGAGGAGATAGAAGCCACTGACATAAAGACAAGAAAGCTCCTTACCATGCATGGAGGGTTTCACCCCAAGTCCAGCACCCTGAGGCTGTACGCTAAACGGAAGGAAGGGGGCCGGGGACTGGTGAGTGTCAGCACCACAGTCCAGGATGAGACAACGAACATCCAAGAATACATTGGGAAGATGGCCCCAACTGACCGAGTGCTCAGTGAATACCTCAGGCAGCAGAAACCCAAGAAAGAGGAGGGAGACGAGGAACCATCATGGAAGGACAGGCCCCTGCACGGTATGTACCACCGGCAGATAGAGGAGGTGGCTGATATCCAGAAATCCTACCAGTGGCTGGACAAAGCTGGACTGAAAGACAGCACAGAGGCACTAATCATGGCAGCACAAGAACAAGCTCTGAGCACAAGATCCATAGAGGCTGGGGTCTATCACACCAGGCAAGACCCCAGGTGCAGGCTGTGTAAAGATGCCCCAGAGACAATCCAGCACATAACAGCAGGGTGCAAGATGCTAGCAGGCAAGGCATACATGGAACGCCATAACCAAGTGGTCGGCATAGTGTACAGGAACATCTGTGCCGAGTATAACCTGGAAGTCCCGAGGTCAAAATGGGAGATGCCCCCAAGGGTGGTGGAGAATGACCGAGCTAAGATCCTGTGGGACTTCCAGATACAGACGGACAAAATGGTGGTGGCTAACCAACCGGACATAGTGGTGGTAGACAAACAGAAGAAGACGGCCGTAGTGATCGATGTAGCGGTTCCGAATGACAGCAATATCAGGAAGAAGGAACACGAGAAGCTGGAGAAATACCAAGGGCTCAGAGAAGAGCTCGAAAGGATGTGGAGGGTGAAGGTAACGGTGGTCCCCGTGGTAATCGGAGCACTAGGTGCGGTGACTCCCAAGCTAGGCGAGTGGCTCCAGCAGATCCCGGGAACAACATCGGAGATCTCTGTCCAAAAGAGCACAGTCCTGGGAACAGCTAAGATACTGCGCAGGACCCTCAAGCTCCCAGGCCTCTGGTAGAGGACCCGAGCTTGAAGGATAAACCGCCCGCAGGGGCGTGCTGGGTGGTTTTTTTTTTTATATATATATACACATATAAATTTTTTTTTAAAATTCCCCACTCGCCCCTGTGGGCGGTTAATCCTTCAAGCTTGGGTCCTCTACCAGAGGCCTGGGAGCTTGAGGGTCCTGCGTTCCTAGGACTGCACTCTTCTGGACAGAGATCTCCGATGTTGTTCCCAGGATCTGCTGGAGCCACTCACCTAGCTTGGGAGTCACTGCACCTAGTGCTCCAATTACCACTGGGACCACCGTCACCTTCACCCTCCACATCTTCTCAAGCTCTTCTCTGAGCTGGAGCTTCTCGTGTTCCTTCTTCCTGATGTTGCTGTCATTCGGAACCGCTACATCGATCACTACAGCCGTCTTCTTCTGTTTGTCTACCACCACTATGTCCAGCTGGTAAGCCACCACCACATATATATATATATATATATATATATATATATATATATATATTTATATATATATAACGCAACAAAGATCAGAGTGAGGCACAGACAATATATACACAGGAGGGTAATTAAGGGAAATGGAGACAAATGAAAACACAGCTGAACTTAATCATAGCTAACGAAACAAAGCAGCATTTGACCAGGACAAAAAATCGGCCCTGCCATTTTTGGTCCATGCTCCAACTAGACCAATCTCTTAATTTCAAAATAAAGAATCACCAGACGAAAACAAACTCAAAATACTGAGTCAAAGATCCAGGACCATGACGCAATCAATCAATCAATCAATCAATCAATCAATCAATCAATCAATCAATCAATCAATCAATCAATCAATCACTATTTTTCCACTGATGTCTCATCGCATTACTTGAATTATTTAAGTAAAGAAAAAAAGTAAACAAATTGAATAATTAGAGCTTTATGCAATTAATATTGTGTCAAGTCTTCACTGAAGCCTCATTCAGCAAATTTTAGAAATGAATGACATTATTAATGATTCTGTTGTAACATGCTTTATGTGGAACATTTTTTCTGTGCCCGTCATACAGGATCAAATATCCTCCAACTGAGACCAGCTTTGTTGGTGCGGCTCATCAGAGAAAATCCCACTCTGCCTTTTCTTCAGAAAAATAATATGATATCACACCTAAAACCGTTTGCGTGGTATACTCCCACACCCACGATGGACAAAGAGTATCTGCTGACTGATTTCCCTTTTTTAAATACCCGAAACCTGAACAATGACACATCTTCAGTTAAAGACAGGCAAGTACCCCTTTTTCAAACACAAACACACACACAATGTAATTGACAAGGTAAACGCTGTGGATCTCAATTTTTCCACCTCAGTGGGAATTTTTTTTAACTGGTTTTTTTTTTAGTGTGACACAAATTTAGAGGCAGAATCTGTGTACTCTTTTGGTTTGTGTTTTTCTTACTCCAGTCAAACCACAGAAACTTACTGGTTGAACTGATGAACTTTCACAGATTGTGGTCCAAGTGCTAGTTTCACTGAAAGCACAGATTTTAGCCATGTATTTGTGCCCGAAGCAAACTGCTGCTCTTATTTGTACTTGTTTTCTAACAGTAATGTTGAAACTACAGTAATCATGTATTATTATTATTATTACCTTTATATGTTTAGTGCATTTCATTTGGTTTCATTAACGAAATTGCTTCACATTGTGATCAATCAATAAGAAAGCAAGAAACATAAAGCAGTCAAAGTCTGTGTTTGTGAATCTAACACCTGGGGCATGTCATTGACTAAAATAGCTTTTTCATTATCTTATCACTTCAAGATGACAGCATGCTGTCAGGACCATTGAGCCTGGCCTTTGCGCTTACTTAAGCTGCTGTTGATATGGATGATGCACACAATATATGCATTCAGAATTGTATGGGAAGTCGTTTCCATCGAGACCAGTGAGGTCACATTGTCAGTATATTTCCTAGGAATTTGGGGGAGGATTTGCAACCTAAGGGCGGGGCAAAGAGAGGCATGTCAAGTAATACTTCCAGTGAAAAGCCACAGATTACTTTTTGGTATGTGGTATGTGCATTTTCACTATGCAACACTTTTTTTTCTAACTAAAAGTTACATAAAACCTTTTATAAATGACTGACTGAACTGGACATTCATTCAAATAAAAGATTTTAAATCTCCGTCATATTGCTCAACTTTTACGGATAAAATAAATGTTTGCATTTACAATAAAGGCTGCAGGTTGCTTAAGTGCTAGTGTGTCTGCTTGCAGATACAACATGGGATATATGCAGCGTAGTTTCACATAAAGAATCCATTGTCATGCAGGAATGCTGAAACACAAGAGACACGAGAAGTAAACAAGAAATGAAGAATGTGGCTGTAGATTAATGGAAGCAACAAAATCTTAATCAGAACAAAGACTTAAAGAATGTGGTTTAAAGAAAGAACTTATTAAAAATAATGTGTCTATCATTTAAAAAAATCCCTCTCCAAAGCAACTTTGAGATACCGTTTTATAAAAGTGTTGTATAATTTTTGTTGAGATTTTATTTTTATTTTTTTTTACTTCCTACTACTTAAAAAAAGAAAAAAAATCAAATGTTTCTAGTAACTTTCTAGTAGCTGGAGTTCTACGCTGACTCCACAACAGATAGATGGATTCTTTTGAAGAATAAACAAACAGGTTCCCTTCAAGTTCACCATCTGATATGTATGTATTTGTGTAAATGCATCTGAACTTGATGTTTTAGTTTTGATTGCTGTGACCAAAAACAAAGATTGAGAAGAAACGATTACAAATCGAGCTGTTGCCCCTCTTTGACAATTTCCTGTAGACTGATGCAGAGGTGGAAAACTTGTTCCAAGCAGTATTTGCATTGGCAGTTTGCACAGAAGATCCCGTCATGTGCGGAACTTGCCATGCGCAGTGCCTTTGTGACACAGCGGTCTAAAGGTGTGTAAATTTTCAAATATAGAAAATTATAAAGATTACAAATCAGAAGATCTGGTCTAGTGTTATTTGGAAGAAGATGTCTTATGAATGCCACATGAATGTGTTGTAAACAAATTCCACAGTTTCCGTTTTAGAGTAGGTTGTGGAGTCAAACACACCTACTTTTCCCTAAGTCACTTTTGATTCAGGAACACACTTACAACAGCTCATCCTGCCTGACCTGCGCTGTAAGCCACCATCATGTCTGATGCGCCACTTGACATCATGCTGAGAGAGCTAGGTGAGCGTATGCGGATGTGTGTTCAGACTTGAAAGCCTTGCACTATAACAAATACAGAAACCATCCATAAAACATAAATTGTCATATCAGCTATGCCTTGCCTCAATGCATAGCGCATAGATCATGGATGACAGAAGTGATGACAGATGTCACAGTGTGTGCGCATTACAACTTCTTTGTTTACAAGACAAACTTTATAATCCTTTGCTCCGTGTCGCTAATTCTGCTGAACTCCTTAAAAATGAGTACAGGCAAACGCATTTATGAGAGCAAAGCATATAAAATAGAGATGTGATGGAAAAAGTGGTGGAAAAAAGTGTGATTTTGTAAACCACACTAAGAGCTGTCTTAGAAAACTGATCAATCAAAAGAAATATGAGGTGTGAGGCCAAAATATAAAGTATCGCATTTCTGATAATGAAAGAGCCTATTAAAATTTTAAAAACACACTCTAATCAACAACTGGAGTGCTTTGTTACAAGTGCATATCACAGTGACACTGAGGATTACTGAGATTAGGACTGAGAAAAACCTAATGAAAGACACCTGCCACCTGATCATCCGCGTAACACTCATTCCGGTTGTGGTGTTGAACTGTTTTACCTTATTCAAAGTGTACACTGTAGATGCAAATGAAATGGAGAATCAAAGATTTCTAAAGAAAAAAAACACATAGATGCTGATAAAGTTTCACTCTCAGGATGATTCATCTTTCTATTTGTTTTAACTCTTTCCTCCTTGGATGCCTACCAGGAGCAACGTTTGTTTCTCATTTCTGAACTGAGCAGTTTTTGGTCTTACCAAGGCTACTCTTGAAAAAGAGTACCCGGACCCTAATGCTGGTTGAACCACATCTTTATTGACATATATACTTGTTCATTAAGGGAACAGGGGAGGTTGTCGAATGTCGTTTTCATAGGGGAAACAGTTACGTTTGTGCTAGCAGTGTTTGGTAGTTAGTGGAGAAGAGGTCACGTTACATGGATAGTTTGTAGTAGTGAAATACATTTTGCACTTTGAAGGATATTTCTTTTGATACATCTGTGATGTACAGTAGGTTACACACCGAGTATTTCTCTTGGCTTGATGAAAGCAAGCTGGTTACACAATCAGCTTTACCTCTGAATTCCTGGGAAGATATCTGAAATGTGTCTGACCTGGAAGATAAATCTAGATCGAGGATTGTCAAATTACCACCATTGCTTGGACGAATGGAAAGAATGCACTACGCTACATTTCATTTATCCACAGTTGGGCTTTGATAAATGAGCTCAGAATGTGAAACAGAGGGCAGTGCGCTTACTGAAAAACTAGTTTTAAAAAACTATATATATGTATATATATGCATCTGGTGAATAACCATAGGAAATTAACAATATTCTATTTAAATAACTTTTAAATATTATTGAAAACTTCCAGGGTCACTATACTGTTCAGGTAGTAAAACAAATCAGGGCTCATTGTTTAGATCTTTGAGTTTCTGTTTGTGCCGATACTCAGTGGGTTCCACAAGATTTATTTAGCGTTACCTTAAATACCTCAAATATAGTGTAAAGGTCTTTATTTGGAAATGAAAGTGTCAAGTGTAGGTGTTGTTGGCACATTGCAGTTTAACACAAACAGCTAATCTATTGACATCGACTGTGGCTTAAATTTATGTGCACTTGGCAGCCAATCAAAGATTTGCATTTTCTGTCATTGATAGAAGAATTTTAATTTCAGTCTTATGCTCTGCTCTGCAGCTCCACCCCTCTCATCTTACGTAAACATTTTTCTTCTTCCTTTTGGGAAGAGCTTGTTCCTTGCCAAACCCAGGCTATTGTCTTCCTCCTATATGCATGTGCGCGCGCACACAAGACCGGAGTCAATTGGATTATTTCCATTTCTAATCTTTAATCTATACATAAATATATGTATATTACACAATAAATATATATTGTGTAATATATGAATTACACACACACACACACACACACACACACACACACACACACACACACACACACACACATATATATATATATATACACACACATATATCATTTATGCTCCATTTTAATGTTTTGAAGCATCGCAAAATATCTGGCCCAGTGTTTAGCTTACACACAAAATGCTCATGTTATCTAAATCCAATTTAAACCCTTCCACTTAAGATGCCAGTATGCCAAAAAAAAAGTGATGTAAAAGCAAAGAGATTAACAAACACAAATTTTGCTGGAAGGTCTTTATGTTAATGATAATGTCTAATTTTAAATCAGCATTGGATTCATTCTTAAAATGCACACACCACTTACTGTGAATTATTGTCACACTAAAAACTAAAGTCACTGTCAGATGCTTTCCAGGTGCTGTTCCATGTTGGATCTGATGGCACTACAGTGCTCATAATTCCATCAATTTTGACAAGCTCTCCAACACCACTGGCTGAAATGCAGCTCAAAGCATGACAGAGCTTCCACCGTGTTTTGTGTGCACTAACCTTAACTCTCTCCTGACTTACCCCATTGATATTGATGTTTTGAACCACAAGCACTTAATTTTCAGTCAAGTTCTTTTGTAATCTAGTATACCTCAGCATTTTTGTCATGTTTCCCTTCATTACAATGGATTCTTGACAGCCACCCTTCTATTGAGACCATTTTACTGAACGGTAAATTGATCGACAGAAGGGCCAGACGCATCTCTCATGTCCCGCGTCAGGTCTTTGCTGGATTTTTTTAAGGATAATGACTCCCTCACTGTTCATCTGCTGTAGATAGTTTTTAGGCGTACACTTGTTCAGTTTCTTCAGATTTTTTAAGGACGCACTATACGCAACCTGCTGGGACATGTCAACTTTTCTGTAAACAGTTCCTTAGAAATCACCCTGTTGGGTTTTTTTCATAGATTCAACCAAAGAAACAGGAACAAACCATGTGTTTTTGTGACGGGCTAGTAACAGAGTTTCTAAAGATATCATTTAAACTTGGTTTCTTGCTAAATTGTTTGTTATGTGGTTCATCTTTTGTTTTACAGCATATGTGCCTGGAATGATTCATAGGTCAGTGTTGTGTCAAGTGGCTTAAACAAAAGTTCCCTGAAAATGATCAGGTACAAGGACTGAACTAAAATCAAGTGAAAAAGAAGCCAGTGTCCAAGGAAAAACTTTGAAAGGCCTTCAGAAAACCTGGAAAACAAGCTCACTTTAAAAAATACAAGAAAGTCTTGGAAACAAAATATAGAGGAGTCAGTAAATCTTTATTAACATCACCAATGAGGTTGTATTTTTATGTTTTTGTTGCTGCTTGTTGATTGGCCATGCTGATTTTCATGAACCTAGAGGAGTGGAGACAAAGAAGGAATTGTAGAACTTTTCCAGCATCTCTAGTTTTGCCTTAGAATAGTGTCATACCTTTCGCCTTTCCTGCTAGTTTATACTTAATATTTTTGTTATCGTTATTATTATCAGGACAGCTGTTTCCATGTAAGTCCCAATTAAGTGGAATTTTGAAAAAAACTTTATTACTAACTACACCTTAGATCATATTTTTAAACTGCGCATTATGTTTTATACTCTTGTAACTGTGAAGCATGTGCAAAAAGAAGACGCATTTACATTTTAGGACTTTTATAGAGTATGTTTTCAGAAAAACAAAAAGTTGAGATAAGCTTTCACAACAAGCACAACTATAGCTTGTGGAAGTGAAATATTAGCGGTTTCTTATGATCAAATTATAGTCAAGTTACAGAAGTAATGTAATACCAGGCTCTTTAAATATGTTGTAATACAGTCTAAACACGTTACAATTTATATAATAATAATAATAATAATAATAATAATAATAATAATAATAATGCCTCACCTTTGGTAAGATAAACATGCATTTAGGGATGGGAATCGAGAACCAGTAGTCCAATTCCTTGGAGTTAGTCTACCTGCCTATTGATCCCGCTTAGCAGTTTTTGCGCTTGTGCTAGTCATCTGATTTCAGCTTAACTGTGAGAGGAGGAAAATAGCAACACAGTCTAGAGCATGGATATGGACATTTATTTTATTATTATTGCACAAAAGGACGAGATAAATGGTAAAGTGGAAAACTGCATCCAGGACAGAAACAACCGCATTATGCTGCTAACACAACTTTGTTTTTTGCAAGCATCTGCACAGATAGCATGCTAATGCTAAGCTAGCCAAGAACCCAGAGGGAAAGCTGAGTGAATGCTGACCCCAGCAGCCAGACCCTGAACTTCAACGGGTAACAAGCAGATAAGCAGTCAGGCTGCAGTCTCACTTTTTACCTGTTCACGTTTCTAAAGCAGAATCACTGTGACAATCGCTTTTTTGTGCTGGTTTTCATCTTTGAAAATTAAGTCATTAAGTAGCTACTGCATTATTTTTTAAGAAGAGTGTTCTGTGTAATATGCGTAATAATTATTTTTTGAGTAAGACTCCAACACTGATCACAACAAACATGCACAAACATTTGACCCACAGCATAAAATTAATTCACATGAATGTAATTTCTTTATTGCTACTTAGCAATGGTGGTGACCTTAAAAAAACCAATGATAACTCAATGAGAATCGATAAGTGATATCGATATCACATCATGCATCCCTACATCAATTAGTTAAATACAACATGCTGCAACACTGTGGAAACTCTAGTGTGATGGGGTGTTTTGCAACAACAGAGCAAAGTTGTGACAACATCAAATTGGGCTTTGCAGTTTTTGTTTGTGGGGTTAGTTTAGGGTGTAGTCTCAGGTCTTCTGCTTTTCGCATCCCCTACAAAATAAAAGCACAAAGCTAATACAGGACAAATGCTCAGAGATGGTAAGAACCTAAATTAGTAATAAAATAAAATAAAATTAGATCATGAAAATATAATGAAATGAAACTTGTAATAGTGGAAAAGCTTTATATATTAAGAAAAATAATATTTAACTGATAGCTGGAACAAGTCTTTCAGTTTACAATTAAGTTTCATACTTTAAGGATTTTGATATTTTTGTACTTTTAATTATAAATAAAAATATGTTCTTTCAAAGTACAGTTTTGCCTATTAAGATCTTAATAGGCTGTTTCTTTCACTTGTTTCTATTCTGTCCATTTCTGAAAAATACGCTATTCAGTCTTATATAAAATTATCCAGATACATTCAGGTTGTAGTAGGAGCGTCATAATCATATCACATTGTTGTTTGTTTGCGTTTAAAACTTGAAATTAGCATTACACACAGAGTGAGAAACACACATAGATACATAATCTGGACCACCCCGCCCCGGTCCCGCCCAGCGGCCAGACCCCACGGAGAACAGACGGCGGGTCATGTGACAGCAGCGGTTTGTGAACGACAAAAGCGGACTCACACAAATGCTCTGCCACAGTGAGACACACATACACAGAGGAGTTTCGTAACTTGGGGAAGTTTTACGGAGCCATCGATCACAGAATCGTCTTGTTGTTGTTTTTTTCCTTGATGTCAGTGACACAGCGGAGGACCGAGCGTCGCCTGCGTCACCTTTTCAGCGGAGAGTCTAATTGAGTTTCTCCCTGGGAAGGGAACCTGTGCCTTTCAGCAAGGCAGCCGCGAAACTACCGTCTCTCCTTGCAGGAAAAGACCGTATACCCCATCTGAGAGGTAAGTCTGACTCGGTGACTTCTTGACAGCATTGTGTCCGCCGGGCTGCCTCACAGGCTGATTTCCTATCGGAAGTCAGTAATTGCAACGTGGTCTTTTAATAAAAGCTGGATGTGGTAGTGGGATTGATGTAGACTATTATTCCTAATAGATTACAGCAGGGAGAAGTAGTCCATAAATTAAATTTGCGGGTTGGGGTTTTAATGAGAACAGACGGCTCGTGCGTAATTTGAGGTTTGATTAATTAATTAGTTAATTACTCACAGCTGTTTTCTGTTCCGTGCCTTCAAATCAGCATGTTTGCTTAATTTATCTTCCTATAACACTGACAGTGGTGAACGTTGTTCTTCTTAATTTATTGATTAATGATTAATGAGCTCAACACTGGCTGTAACTTATGTAACCCGACTTTAGGCTGTTACAAGTCACGGGGAGACGATGCTATTTTGGGCTTTCAGAGCCTTTTAAAAACTAAGGCTGTTGTTAATTAACATAAATGTGGGTTTATTTGTGTATGTGTCTCCCCCCCCCCCCGTCATCAAATAACACAATGCGTTATTTCTTTGTTGTATAAATGTAGATTATAGTAAAGTTATTACTTGGGGATCCTTTTTATCTACTAATTACTACCTTTTTTTTATTCTGTTACATTTTAGTAAGTTTTGAGAAGTACATTTTAGATTATTTAAAAATGGATTCACTTTTTTTTTTTTTTTTTTTTTTTTTTTTTAAATATGTGAGTTGGGGGGAAGAAATATTTCCATATAAGGAAAACGGCAACATTTTGAGAAATGGGTGTTTGCTGGGCTCATCAAGTGAAATGAATCATAAGGACTATCATAATTATTGTTGTTTATTGCGCACATGACTCATTTATTCATAGGTCAGATTGTGAAACTGTAGAGGCTGACGTTGATGCAGAATAGAGCAGTGATTTGAAAGACGAGCCTCAGATTTTGCTGTCTGTCTGTGCTGAGTTCAGTTACAGATGGGAAAATATGTGACAGGTGTGTGTGGGTGAGGGTGAAGGAGAGGGCATCTGCTTGTTTGTTTTTTCCCAAACTGTCACACCTGAGATGTTGTTTCAGTCCTGTTATGTCACTGCATTCTTTACAATACACATCTCTCCCTGTACTCTCCCTCTGTGTTTCTCTGTCTCTCCCCGTTTCCTGTGCTTTGTTTCAAGGCTGAGGCTTGCGTCACGCATTCCACTTGGCATATGAAGCCCTTATCCTGTTTAGAGCCTGGAGAGAGAGAGAGAAAGACGGGAGGAGAGAGGGAGAGAGATGTGGGGGGTGGATGGGTGGAATGAGGGCGACATCTCTCCCCTCCCTGTTGCCTGAAGTTTGTACTTTTGTTTCACTGTTGAGCAGAAAAACACGGATGAGTCGCTGTTCCGTTTGTGTATTACCTGTTTATTTGTCTGGCATTAGTGCAGCACAAACACGCACACACGCCCCAAATACTCCACCCATCCCTACGCCTTTTTTCCTGAATCAACATGCTGATGTTATCTGGTGGAACAAAATGCGCAAGACTGTGTGTACACACGCACGCACATATGCACGCGCGCACACTCTGCTCAAAGGGCATGTGCTAGGGAACATTAGGGCTAAACATTAAACGGGTGGATGTTGAGTAGTTGGTGATTCTCCATGAGAAGTTGAGGAAATAAGGACACGCTGCTCCACAGGCGGCCATAAACGTGAAAAGCTGTGACTAGTTGCACAAGTTTGCAGAGTGACAGGACACGGATGCTTAAACACACACCGAACACTTGTGTGTTCAAACCACTGGATTGAGCCACTGTGACTGTGTAGCTCCTTCTTTACTGCCCCCCACCCCCCCATGTTTGAGGTTCATTGAAGTTTTGTCATATTTTGGTTGAAACCCACTTCATTTTCTTCCCCATTTCTCTCTCTGCCCTGTTCTTTCCACTTCCATTTTGACATAGTTTGGTCAGAGCGGCTGTTTTCTTTGCCCTTTCTCTCCTTCCAGCCCCCCACCCCACCTCTCTTCTCTCAGACTAGGGAGGTGTAATATGTGTGTGTGGAGTCAAACAGGAAACCGCAGGCCCCCTGCAGCAGCACCCCCCTTTTGGCTTCGCTCTCCTCTTCCTCCTCCTCCACCTCCTTCTCCTCTGTACACCCCCCGACCCATCACGCAGTGTGGAAATAATAACAGTCAGACTAAACTCTAAGGGCTTCCGCTTCTCTCCCTCTTCTCTTGTTCTCTCCTTCCCTCTGTCCTCAGTTGTCTGGAAAGCCTCAAAACGCTGCGCACTCTCTCGCGCACCCCGTCAAGTTCGACTTGAGGTGCGCGTGTGTGTCTCTGTCAGTGTTTGAGCCTCGCGACCAGATGAGTCTGGTGTGTCTTTAAATGTGTGTTTCTGAGATGATGGATCCTGTTTCCTCTCCCCTGCTGATGGCCCCCTCTGCCCCCCCCCCCCCCCCCCCCCCCCCCCCCCCCGAGGCCTGCAGCCTCATAGTGTAGTTGAGAGGAGCTCAGGGGGACTGTGTGTGTGTGTGTGTGTGTGTGTGTGTGTCTTTGGGGGCGTAAAAATACGAGAAGTGGGCTGCGTGGCTCGGATGAGGGAATGGGAAGCCAAAATAAGAGGAATGGGGGGGGAGGTTGGGGGTAAGCAAGGGCCTTAAAGCGAGAGGAGTCAAAATTGGAGCATGTGCTGGGTTATTAGGGGAGTCATGAGCAGGAAGTGAGGTAAGGGTTGAAAGCAGGGAGCAAGGGGCTACACTTGGGAGTGAGAGCTTGAAAGGGGGAATAAATTGGAATGAGTGAGGGGCAACAGAAGAAGTGAGAGTACTTTAGGGAGAGGTCAGGAAAGGGAAAAGTTAAATGTTGGCATAATATTGGATGAGTACCTGGATGAGTCATGCAATTAGGATGTTAAATTAAGACTAATGGGCGCCTTTCCTGAAGAGTGTGAATAGGTAGTGAGTTTGTATGTGAGGTTCTCCTTGAGTCGACTGATATCACGACATGAAGCATTACAGGACTGTCACAAGGTGAGAATGACTTAAGTGAAGAGGGGGTAAAGAGGCTAGAAGACGCTAGGCTGAAAATGTGTGTGTGAGTGTATTGTGGCATGTTCTTGGACAAAGATGTTGTCTGGAGGTTTTTGGTCTCTCTGGTGATCTCATCATCTCCAGCCTGTTGCCATTAGAGAGAGACTTTGTGTGTGCCGGCCAGCTTTTGTCTGCGTGTGTTCCAGTATGTGTGCGTGTCTGTAATAATTTAGTCCTTTTAGTGATTTAGTGTGTGTATTCTGTTGAGCTAGCAGAAACGTGTGTGTGTGTGTGGGGGGGGCGGGGGCAGGGAGTCCAAGCCACAATATTTTCCCCTTCAGTCATGTTTTTTTATAACATTCACAGAGGGGGAGAGAATAAGAGTGTGGGGTGGTGTGCGGTTCAGATAAATACAGTAGTAAAGACATGAGCGATTGCTGGGGAGCGAGTGGAGAAGAGTCCAGGGGTGGAGACACAATAGAGGGGTGTAGAAGGTGGTTGCAGAGTGGGTTGGGGCTGAATACACAGTAGTTCCACTGACCTAGAAGGACAATATTTGCGGACATGCACAAACTCAAACCCAGTAGCAGAAAAAAAACCTAGCCCAAGTAGGGCGACTTATTTATCGTGATGATGCAGGAGTTTGGTTTGTTTGTCTGTTTTTACCTGGAAAGGCAATAAAGGAAAAGAGTGCTGACTAATTCCTGTCCTCGAGTATGTCAGTTCAATTTCATAGAAAATAAGAGCACAGTCTAGTGAGAGCTATGACAAATGCAATCAGCCTGATGCTGCGTAGAAACAAGTAATAGGAAAATATCCAAATTAATTAAACCAAAGATATTCAGGTTAATGTCTTATAAGAAAGAACTCTTCACATTTTCATGGAATATGTTTTTGGTTTTGTTTTGTTTTGTTTTTGGTTTTTTGGGGGGGATTCCTGTGGGAACTTCTTAAACGGTTAATTCAGTTATCAGAAATGCTGCTCCAGCTGCAGTTTATCTCTAATCTGCTGAGGCCTTGTGGCCACTGAGGAAGATGCTGCACGGCTGAGTGAAATTTCTTTCCTGTGATTGTTACATTTGTGCGACTCATTGTGCTTATTCTTTCATGAGACACCCAGAGGGAAAGTTTCTCCCTCCTTTGCTTGCCATCCTGCTGTCACACGTTATCTGATGACTCCTTTCTGTTCATTTTCCTGTGTGGTAAAACCCAACCACTAGGCACACGCCTGTTTTTGGATTGAAGCAAATAACGTGAATTATTTGCCGTCCCTGCTGCACGACACCGGGCTCTGACGCCATCGGCCAAATTCTCCCCTGCGTTTACTCGTACCTGTGGCCAACTAACCAGCTGCCAAGAACTCGTTTTCGCGTCTGTCGTGCTAAAGTGTTAATAAAAGGGGAAATGCAAGACTATGTATGACAGGTGAACTCTGAGAGCAGCATGTTCCTGTCACTGCACGCATTCTTTCAAAGAATTTAACATGCACTGAGCGATGCATATGTTGTTCAGTGAGAGATGAAGCCAGATAAGTGAGGCTCTGAACACTTTGTTTGTGAATATACATGTTCTCACTTACAGGCGTACACAGCCCACACCTGCCCAGCCCTAAAGTCAAAAGATAATTAACACTTCCTGTATGACAGAGCCTAAAGGAGCCTCTGAGTTACTCATGCCTGCCTTGCACTAGTGACAGCATAACATTTTCCAGTTTTCCGATCCATTCTCATAAATTAAATATCTCTTGAGCGCCTTGAGGGAATTTCTCCAAATTTGGCTCAAATGTTCACTTGGATTCAAGGATTTACTGATTAAAATTGGCAAAGATTGAGGGTACCGTGGCCCCCGATGATATCCGAAGAACACCTGAAGGAGATTTTGTCACATTTGGCACAAACATAGACTTGTACTCAGGGATGAACCGATTAGACTTTGGTGACCTTACACATTTGGTGAGGTACTGATAGTGACGCTACTCACTGAAACCTGGCTCTGTGATCGTCTGCTCAAGATCCGGAGGAGACACGAACTCAGCCTCACGCACGCGAGTGTCAGTCCAGAGCTCTGATAAATAGGAGGGTTACGTCAGGAACGGCATCCGGTGTAAAACCTGTGCCAAATCAAACATGCAGATCCATCTGCTGTGGCAACTGCTTAACAAGCAGCTGAAAGGAGCTTCTTCCACTAAGTACATCTATGTAGTTTGTATATAACAGGATATAACTGACAACTTAACTGGTATAGAATTACAAATCTACAGTAAGTATAAAGGAAAAATAAAAACAAGGAAAATAAGGTTTGCTTAATATTGTGGTGATGTGGACGTGGCATGAGACAATAACTATTTTAAAATGTCATCTTGGACTTTGGGACATTGTCGTGCATGTTTGTGACGTTTGGGACCAGAACATTTTCTGGTCGTGGTTTCTAATGTTTTTCATCAGTGACACCTTGTTCCCAGATGGGATTTTGTTTATTGTGTGTGTTTGTTTCTGGCAGACCTTCTGCTTCTTTTATACACAGCAGGTATTTGCTGCTTTCTTTTCCTTAATCTGTTCTTCTTTTGGGGGGTTTTGTCAGTGATTTTGTTTTTCTTCCTTTTTTCCGAATTCAGAATCTGTTTGTGTTTCATACTTGGTCTCATTGTCACCTTAATGTGTGATTTACAATGACAATAGAACAACTGCTTGACCTCAAGTTGAACTACAGTACAGTACAAACCCGGATTAGAAAACACGCCCTCAAAACACACCCAGTTCCCACCTGACGGTAGGCTCTTTGTTTCTTTGGAGCCGGGCAAAGGGTGAGGCTTCAGTCGTCATGTTCACACCCTTCCTGAGCCAGCTAGTGAGCATCCTGCTTCACCATTGGTCTGCTCCCCATCTGGGGGGGGGGTGTGTGTGTGTGTGTGTGTGTGTGTGTGTGTGTGTGTGTGTGTGTGTGTGTGCATTCCTATATGTGTGCACTAGGGTGTAATGACTTGTTCTTGCCCATTTGTTAATAATTAAAGGCTAACTTGTCTTCAGACTGTGGACTTTAATCAGGTCACACACACGGAGACTGCCTCAGGGTACATTCTTTGACAGTTCATGTTGCCTTAATGCACCAGCAGACGCGCGCACACACACACAAGCACACAAAGAAGCTAATAAACACCCTCATGTAGCACAAGCAGAGTCATCCCAGCTGCACCTGGCCATTCAAAGCCAAGGTAACTGGAAACACCTTTGAAACCTCACACGCTTTTGATCCAAAATACTCGTGTGTGTGTGTGTGTGTGTGTGTGTGTGTGTGTGTGTGTGTGTGTGTGTGTGTGTGTGTGTGTGTGTGTGTTGCATTCTCGTTAAAAAAAAACCCAGTCCCTTTAATTCACAAGTCTGAATGTCGAGTGTTTTTGATTGACATCGGCAGCGCTCTGTCAAACGCAGAGTACCTGTTTGAAACCATGACTGAGTGGTGAAAAAAGAGGAGATGATGTGTCAAGTTTGACAGAAAAAAATATGTCTGGGGCTGAACCAACGTTGATCGTGCCCTCGCGGTCTCCTTTATGGACGTTGGGGCTATATGTAACTAAGGGTATCTGCTTATCCGTTTTCAGGCGCTCTGACCACAAGACGAATCTTGTGGTCAGAGCCGCTCTGCCCCAAGCAGCATGCCCCTGGTAGGGTCTCCCAAGGCAAATTGGTCCTGGGTGAGGGGCATGACAAAGTGCGAAAGTCAGAAAACACTCCACCTTGATGCCAGACTTGGGCTTGCTGGCCAAGTGCCTGGCAGATGGACTTTAAGCCCGTGGTGCAGCATGGTCCACCCTCCTGTAGAGGAGGACAAGCTGCAGTGGTTGGAGTTTTGTCAGTCAGGCAGCAGACAAAGCAAAGTCTGCAGCTGTAGTTGCTCGTTAGCATTCATGTTGAGACTGTTTGCACATGGCTATATTTAAAATTTTAAACTAAAAGAAAAATTTGACAGAATTATTCTTCTACTTTATTCTGACCATTAATTATGACCTCAGATTTAGGTTCTCTACTGTTTTTGTTTTGTTTTTGTGTTTTTCTTTTTTTGGGGGGTCACTTATACTCACACAGGGGAGTGTGATAGAGGTGCATTATCTGAAGGATGTGTCCTTTTGCTTTCAGTACTTTAAGTAGAGAGGTGACAAATGTTTGAATAAGTTTTAAGTGTTTCTACAATGTTGCATTGGTGCATAAAGTAAATTATTATCAAGAGTGTGAGCTTAGTGTAAATGTCTTCCCTGTATATTGATTTTTGGTGCTATGTGTGTATTCTGCAGGAGTCTGGCGTGTGCAGCCATGCTGATGTATGATTACCCTCCGAAGACAGACATTCAGCCGGTAAGGTGTGTGTGCGTGTGTGCGCGCGCGTGTGTGCGTGTGTGCGCGCGCGTGTGTGTGTGCGTGTACGCGCATTATCATGCCTGATCATGTTTTTGATACCAAACAGCAACCACTACACACGCACCTATACGTGTCTAGACAGACTGGTTCCCACATTCCAGCTCTTCCTGGACAAACAGGCTAATGTACAGTGGACATTTGCAAACAATAGCTACGCACACTGCCAGGCAGTGGGCTAATGAGCACACACACTGTATTCTGAGACAAAACAGTTATCTGCTCCCAAACAGAGCAGTGTTTAAATTTTTTGGCTGGCTGTAATTGTTTGTGTGGCAAAAACATGTTTTCCCTGCCATTCAAAGCAGAATGGAAATTTTTAACCCTCTGCTCTTTTGTCCCCCTTTTACTGCTTCCTCTTCTCTCTACATCCTCTCTTTCACAGTCGTTCTATCCTGGAGTGATCTTCCCCCATCCGCCGCACTTCTACAGAATGCACCCCCTGTCCCACTCTCACACCCCGAACGGGCTGACACACACCCAGATGGAGCCCGTGGACCTGTCTGTCAACAAGCACTCATCTTCCAAGTCCCCTCCCTGCTCCTCTGCGTCGACCCCGGCGTCCCCTCGCAGCTCCCCTGCCTCGCCTTACAGCTCGGCGAGCCGCACCTCTTCCCGCAACTCGCCCCCACACACTCAGTTGCGCTCCTCGCCCTCCCACGCTCTCCCGCCGCCCACTTCCTCCCTTCCATGTCCCACCATTGTATCTCCGGGGGGCCCCGGGGTCATCCCAAAGTCACAGATCATGGTTTCTCAGATCGTACTGCCTCTGCCCATTCTCCCCTATTACCCACCACATTTGCTGAACCAGCCAATAATGATGAACTCACCTGCCAGCAGCGACGATGACCATTTCAGGATCTGGGAGCCCAAGATAGGTGAGAGCAGTTCAGTGTTTGTGTTGCAACTGTACATGAAGCTAAAAACAAAACAAGAAGTCATTAGAGAATCACATTAAAAACACATCAGTGCAGGAGTCATCGTGAAATGTATCCATTTCATGTTGTTACTGCATTTAAATCACATCACTTTTGTGGCATTTTCTTGTTAAATTTGCAAAAATCGTTTACTGATAAATTATCAGTAAACGATTTTTGCAGAGAGAATGGAAAAATTATCAGTGATAATGAGGAAATGTTTTTCATTCCCTCTGTTCTTAGAATAGCACTTTTTTTTTTCCTTTTCTGAGAAGAAAGGTTTCAGTCTAAACTTGACCTCGTGATGGTGCTAGAAGAAACTTTAAGTAAAAAGCCACACTGATAGGATTTATCCTCTGGGGACCTTAGATGCCTGATTTATTTATTTATGTTAACATATTAATTATGAATGTGATTTAGACCTGATCATACTGTCAGCTCACACATTGTTTCATCCCTACCCAGTTCACCCAACGAAGCCTCTGGAGCCGCGAAGTGATACCCACGACCTGCACAAGCCAATCAAAATCGAGACTGAACCCGCTCATGACCCCAGCAGTCACGAGAAGTCATCAGTCAGAGCGATGCCACACGAGTACGAGTAAGTAACACGACGACACTCTGTAGCGAGTTTTGTGTGGACTCAGTGGTCAGCGAGTTGTCACAGCTCCTTCTGTTTTCCATGTAAAAACCCACACGCTGGTGGTGGTGGCCACACACTTCACGTCCCCTGACTCCACACCCCTGTTTCACTAGCGTTTTTGACTCACTCCCTGCTGCCGAAGGTCTTATTCTCTGCTCCCTAATCTGAACTTTTGTTCTGCGTGTTTAAAACAAAAGCATGTTGTCGAGATCATTACATATGCAACGGAATACAACCTACAGTCTTGTTATTAGAGAGTCCTGTCATAAGATATGACTGTTCTTTGCATGTCACTGTAGTTTGAACCATGTCAGTTTCTGGGGCAGTCCCGGGATCAGGGCGGTGCGGTTCTTATTAGCGGGCAGCCAGTAAGAGCCTTGTGTGATTGGGGGGGAAAAAAAGAAAAACACTGACCGAACTGCGTGAACTTACTGGTTATATCCGAAGATTTAGAGCTTATCTCACTTTGATGGAACATAATTGTTAAAATTTGGCTCCATTTCCAAGTCATAAAACAAACGTTGTTTCCAAATGTATTTTATCATCACCTTGATAACACATTAGAAAATGATCTGTCTCCAGCCTGAGTCTGGACACAGTTCTATTTCCTTCATGTTTGTGGAGCCATAATTTAATTTATTTATTTATTTTGTCTTTAGATTCTTGCTTCTGTGAAGAGCACTGGCTATTTGTTATTGTCTGTTCTATTCTTTTGTCTCACTAACAGAGTTTCGGCCACTGGGGAAGTACAGAAGAATATTTATCCTTTTATTTTCCATCAGGCCCAATAGCCACGCCTCACATTAGAAGCTCTTTTCTTTCTTTCCTTATCTAAGACGTCACAAGTTCATGCCAGCCATCTGGGTCCTGTTACCACCTTCATTCCTCTTCCTACTGTTTTTGTTTGGGTTATTTCTTCCTCTTCTGCTTCCTCCTCCCCTCATTCTCCCTCATTATTATTATTATTATTATTATTATTATTATTATTATTACTGTTATTATGATTGATTTATTAAGCTTTGTGTTCATTGTCCAACATCTCCCCTGCACTTTCTTACCTTCCTCTTCCGGTCCCCTCCCCTCTGCAAAATAAGTTTTTCCTCAGAAGAAATAATTGCAAGTTGGATGCACATGTAATAGTCAGCCCTTGCTGGCAGCTAGTGTATGTCAGTGTTTGTGTGTGTGCTGTGAAGTACACCTCGTTTTTTTTACTTTGGCTGTTAGGGCGGTTCCCTTTACAGGCTGCTCTTGTCATCGTGCCAAACATGAAATAATTGGACCTTAAAGGGAAAAAAAGAGGGTGCATCTTTGTGTGTCATCACATCTTGTCAATAAAGCACACACACATCCTCATAAACAATATGTACGTACAGTTACTATACGCTGGTGTGTGTGTGTGTGTGTGTGTGTGTGTGTGTGTGTGTGTGTTAGGGGATTTTCTGCACATTCCTTTATGCAGAATTGATCTGTGTGGAATCATGTTTCAGCACTCAACACCTGCTCTCAACTGACTGACACACACACACACACACACACACACACACACACACACACACACACACACACACACACACAGTGATGAAAGACAACTCCTCTCTTGTAACTGTAAAACTGGTACATTTTGTGCGTTTGTTTGCACACACAAAGAAACAGGACTTGATGTGCTCTGACTGGGAACAGTGTTGCAGATTCACCTGCTGTTTGACAGTTTTCAGTCTCCTGGAGTTGGTCAAGGATAAATTTATAAACATTGATTGACAGAGGTTGACAGGGCAAGGCAAAGGTGTGGCTGACTGGAAAAGGCGGGTTTTTCAGCTTCCTGCCTGGCAGAAGTTGTTATTGCATTGAAGCCAAGTTAAACTGTGGGTTTCAGTGTCATAAGAGAGGACTTTTGCTCCCTCTGCTGGCAACATTAGACAAAGATGGACAAAGCACCAGCGTTTAAAATCTTTTTCTACCCTTTGTGTGTTTCTTTTAGGGGTAACAACCCATCAGTAATAGTCCACTCGGGCACAAGGCACCCTTTCCCTGCTGATTCACCTGACACACTGAAAAAACGGAGGATTCACCGCTGTGACTTCAGCGGCTGCGACAAAGTGTACACCAAGAGCTCCCACCTCAAAGCACACCGCAGGACACACACAGGTGAGCCTTCATTCATATACCAGCCGTGCTTTTCCAGAAGCCTCAAACTTTTTGACATCTTCTAACAAACCTCGTGTAATTTCCTCTCTTTGCAGGGGAGAAACCCTACAGGTGCAGCTGGGAAGGCTGCACGTGGAAGTTCGCCCGTTCAGACGAGCTGACGAGACACTACCGCAAGCACACGGGAGTCAAACCGTTCCACTGTCCCGACTGTGACCGCAGCTTCTCCCGCTCTGACCACCTGGCTTTACACAAGAAACGACACCTCCTAGTGTGAAACCCTCTGCCGTGCAACTTGAATGCAACTCTGTGCTGGGTTCAGTGTTGGACTACACCACTTTGACTTTAAAATGAAATTGCTGGCCTTACCTGGACTGCGACAGGGAGTGAGGAAATGTTTCCTCAGGGTTAATGTTTAAACCCTTTCACCTCATTAAGCCAAAGAGAGGGGAAAAAAAGCTGGTTGCCAGCTCACACATTTAAGACCAGCTCATTTTTATAGAAATATGGTAGCTGAACCAAACCTCTGATCAGCTGTGGAAGGGCCAGACACTTTTTTTTCTTTTTGCTTGCAGCTCCTCAGCTGGCCTGAGAGCAGCGCCCTCTTGTGGCTACACAACCAAAACAGCAGTTCAGTCTGTGCAAGCCACATGGCATGCTCACAAGCTTCTCAGCCCAACATGATCTCCAGCTTTAAAGCTTTTTGTTTCACATGCATTCAAGTAAATGTTTGGGACTTGGACACACACTTACAAATACATTTTTTTTTTTTTGCTCGCTACGCCAATACAATGTGAAACGTTCCAGAATGTATCCTATCACGCCTACTGTGCATTGTGTCATAGATACTTCAGCTTTTCTTTTTCTTTTTAAAACACTCGTGCCAACTTCCTCCTTCGGGATCTGCTATAATTAAAAAACAAACAAACACACCACACACCTCATCTGCCTCTGCAAGCTCAGATCATGAAGTGATGACAGGTTGCTAACGCTCGCTTTCTCTTGTACATACACTCTCTTATTAAAAGCAACTCAGCCTTGGTTTCGTGTACTCGTGGGTTTTAACAGTCTAGTGGGCAGTTTCAGTCAGTGAAGTGTTTTATGTTTTCATTCAGAAATGTGAAAGTTGCTGCACAGGGGCATTAATGTGTCGGTGAGGAAAAAGGCACCACCCGGTCAGTTTAAGGGTAGAAGCAATGAAATTGTGTCTTTACCGATTTCTTATGTTGAGTTTGTATCTATGAACTGTGTTTCGGTTTGAGACGTGACACCGAGGTAGCTTTTATTATTGTGTCACACTTTGATACGGGGTGGGGAGAAAATGCAAAATGCAAGGCAGGGAAATTACAAAATTTTTTTTTTTTTAAATTTTTATATTCAGGAGCAGTTGAGTTATATTCCAGCCCACTCTACACATGCATTTGTTTTAAAAGAAAATTAACTTGTACACAATTAATACTTTATCATTCCCCTAAAAGTCAAATCAGGGATTATTGTTGTAGCAGATATTCTGCTGCCAAACTTTTTTTTTTTCTTTCCTTTTAAAAGTGCCATAAAGGTTTTTAGAGCACAATTTTCCACAGGTGGAGAGCAATACACTTTCTCTCTTTATCTTTTTTTAAATGGCGCCTTTGTACATCTCCAATGTGCACTTTATATATATTTTATAAATATATATATATGTATAAATAGTATGTATGAGTACATTATTTAACATTCCCAAAGCCAGACATTTTAAATCACATCAGGTTGGTTTTTTTTCTGTTGTGTGTTTTTTCTTTTTCTTTTTTTCTATCACACATTTGCTTTTGGGTTTAATTGGAAGGTGTCCAGTTCAGCAGTTGTCTTGTTTTTGTTTTTTGTCATTTTCTAGTCATGTATACAAGAAGGTGTAACCCCGCCATTTATTCGCATGTACACGTTCACACACCCCGAATGTAGCAGCTCAACTGATCTGCATTTGCTCCTCGATGCCTTTTGCAGTTTGTGCTTTTTTTTTCTTTTTTTTTTTGTTTGGTTTTTTTTTTTCCTTTTTGTATCTTTGCAAATACAATTGTCATATTAATATCTATATTTTATAATTCATTATTAGACTGAACGGGCAATTAATGGTTTTTATTAAGCATGATTTTGATACTCTATTACATATTTCTAGTGTTTATGATAAACCCTGTCTTTTTTTTTTCTAATTAAATCTTACCATTGGCAATTCAAAGGGAACTCATCAAACTGTGAACGTATGGTCTTTCTGCAATTTAGCATTTTTAAACAAAATATTCATACCACTTAATAAAGTTATTGCAATATTTGAAGCATGTATCGTTGTTTGTGATTCTGTTTTTTGTTCACCTGTTTGCTAGTGAATTAGCTTATTTTAGAAGAGAAAAGTGTGTGTGCATGTCTGTGGATACTACAGAAGGAGAAAAGGACTTTTATTAATTGGCTAGGCAGAGATTTTGAGCTGGAAAGGATGTAGACTGATTAAGGGTAAGTGAAGAGTGTGCTGGGAAACCAGTACTTTGAGGAGCTGCTGAATGAAGAACATCTGAGGGAGGAGAATAAATGGAGAAATTATAACAAATCGGGAAGTGTGGGCAACGATGAAGAGTGGAAAGGCAGGAGGTCCAGAAGACATACCTGTGGCGGTATCAGTCGGAAAACTTTACATAATTTCCTCAGGGAATCAGTCACAGTTTCTCCAAGATGGTAAGAACAATAACTAAATATTTAATCTTAAAAATTATACATTATATTACAAAGTTATAAAATATAACTAATATACAAATGACTCTAATTATAAAAATTCCACCATATAACACAAATTACATAAATATATAAATATGGTTGATATTAAGGTGCTGTTGCCCAGTGTGTACATTTGTTTTACATGGAGGGATTGTACAGTGAGATAGCCACAGGCAGGAATAAATGGTGCAGATGCCTAGGAGAGAGGGACTTCAACTAGATTGTTTAAAACATTCTTGGAGTATGAGAGAATTCCTGGGGAATGGAGAAGTGAACTGATTTTTCAAGAATAAGGTGGTGTAGTAAAGACAGGTATGATCTGGGGTGATGATCAGTGAGCAGCAGTGCAGCTTAATAGTGCGAAAGAGCGCAACGGATGTTAGCTTTGCTTTGAGAGTGATGATAGAGAAGCACAGAAAGATCAGAAGGAGCTGGACTGTGTGTTTGTCGATCTAGAGAAAGCATATGATAGTAGTACTGAGAGAGGAATTGTAGTGCTACATGAGGAAGTCCGCAGTAGCAGAGAAGTATGAGCATGGCTGAGAACATGTATGAGGCTAGCGAGACAGTGGTGAGGTGCATTGACAGATGGGTTCAAGCTGAAGGTGGGATTACATCAGGGATCAGTTCTGAGCTTCTTGTTTGCAGTGGTGATGGACAGGTTGATAGATGCGGACTATGATGGTGAAGGCATAAAAGTCAGTAGAAGTAAGGCAAAATGCATGTGTGTGAATGAGAGGGAGACAGATGGAAAGGTGAAAGTGGATGAGCTTAAATACTTGGACAGTATAGGTAAAGACAAGACAAAGTGGGTGGAAATGAGGGTCGAGGGTGATATGTGTATGAGGGTAGCGTAAGAGCAAAAGGAAGAAATTACAAGATAGTATTGAGATCTGCTGTGATGTGTGGTTTGCAGAAGGTAGTTCCTACAAAAATGCCGCAAACCACACAAAAAGCTTATGGTGTAAAATCTTTACTCATTTGCATCATGAAGTATTGCCGGCAATAAGTCGGACTCGTTCCTGGTGGGTGATGGGCTCCGCCAGGGCTGCCCTTTGTCTCCGGTTCTGTTCATAATTTTTATGGACAGGATTTCTAGGCGCAGCCAAGTGGCGGAGGGCTTTCGCTTTGGTGGCCTCAGAATCTCATCTCTGATTTTTGCAGATGATGTGGTTCTGTTGGCTTCATCGGGTGAGGGCCTCCAGCTCGCACTGGAACGGTTCGCAGCCGAGTGCGAAGCAGCGGGAATGAGGATCAGCACCTCCAAATCTGAGGCCATGGTTCTCAGCCGGAAAAGGGTGGAGTGCCCACTCCGGGTCGGGGATGAGTTCCTGCCCCAAGTGGAGGAGTTCAAGTATCTCGGGGTCTTGTTCGCGAGTGATGGGAGAAGGGAGCCGGAGATCGACAGACGGATTGGTGCGGCGGCTGCAGTGATGCGGATGCTGCACCGGTCCGTCGTGGTGAAGAGGGAGCTGAGTGTAAAAGCGAAGCTCTCAATTTACCGGTCGAGCTACGTCCCTACCCTCACCTATGGCCACGAGCTGTGGGTAGTGACCGAAAGAACGAGATCGCGGATACAAGCGGCAGAAATGAGCTTCCTCCGAAGGGTGGCTGGCCTCTCCCTGAGAGATAGGGTGAGAAGTTCGGCCATCCAGGAGGGGCTCAGAGTAGAGCAGCTGCTGCTCCACATCGAAAGGAGCCAGCTGAGGTGGTTCGGGCATCTGACAAGGATGCCTCCTGGGCGCCTCCTGGGTGAGGTGTTCCAGGAGGAGGAGGCCCCGGGGCAGACCCAGGACACGCTGGAGAGATTATATCTCTCGGCTGGCCTGGGAACGCCTTGGTATTCCCCCGGATAAGCTGGAGGAGGTGGCTGGGGAGAGGGAGGTCTGGGCCTCTTTGCTTAGGCTGCTGCCCCCGCGACCCGGCCCCGGACAAAGCGGATGAAGATGGATGGATGGATGGATCATGAAGTAGTTATGGAGCATTAGAGATTTGAGCAGATTTCATTTTTTTAAATAAAAACATCCATTTTCAGAGACTTCACTCTAAGCTTTTTGGATTCTTTATGTGTGACTGCACAGCATGTTTAGTCTAGCACTCACCCCTTGCACCTGAAGAAAGCATGAAAGGACGTTTTTACAGTCAAGTGCAATTTAATCTCTCTGTTCAGGGAACTCCCACAAAGAAAATGAAGTGACAGCACTTACAGTTGTTACAGTTGTCAGGTGTGGATCAAAAGAGGTGTGCCAGTTTATGAATGCTTGATCCCTACTGATGATAACCAGACAGAACAGCAGTGAAATAATGGTTATCATCAGCTTAGTGATGATTATTTTTGGGATAAGGAGAACACAAGAGTGTTAAAAGACTGTAACATGACTTTTAATGTCACTAGATTTTCTTAGTGAGAGAGGTGGAGTAGTTGAATTCAAATAAAACATATTTGTTCTTTGTTTACTAAATACCAAACCTGTGATTTATTACACCCCCAGTAGTTTATTTCAAAGTTAGAAATGTTAAAATGTTACACTGCCTTGCAGCAATACTGTTACTACTATAAGAATGCAACATTGAGGGACAAAAAAAATACAGCTGCATACTCATTACGTGCAATAGCCCTTTACTTTGGATTTTCTGTGTTGTGCATATTAGAGATGATATAAACGTAAGAAAAAGCGAGGGCTCGTCCGGGATTTGAACCCGGGACCTCTCGCACCCTAAGCGAGAATCATACCCCTAGACCAACGAGCCGCTGAGCAAGCAAGCAGATTAATATGTATATAAATCGTACTCGTCATCACTAGTTGTACTCATTTTAGTCTGTTTTGTTTTATTTGTTTTTGTGGGGCTTTGCGTGTAACAGCAGCTGTTGTGCGGACTCTCGTTTCACCGAGCTTCAGAATAGAGGTGTTGCTCCTCTAAAGAGCCAGAAGAACTGAAATGATTCACTCCTACATAGATGCAACTTCGCTGCTATTTTGACTGGCGTCGTTTATTTTATGACTGGCCTAACTTATTCAGCGGTCGCATTCTGAAACAGAATGCTATATTGAAACTGTGGTGCCGTTTTCTAATTATTGGAGGAAAACACACACACACACGTACAGTTTGTTTTTGTGTGCGCTGTAGTTTTTTGCCCGTCTGTGAAGTTGTGTTAGCTTAGCTCATCAGAGCCGCTCCCGAGGCAGAGAACTCTCTTGTCAGCTGTTACTCTTTGGCGCAGTCACAGACCACCGTCCTGCCGACGTGGCGGGGCGGAAGAGCCGCTGGCTGGCACCAAACGGGTGAGCTGCACTGTCACTTTCATAAAAACAAAACTGTCTCCCAGCTTTATAATTTTCCTTTGACTATACAAGCGAAGAACTGCAGTTCAACTTGAGATTAGTCTTTCATAAATTTGCTGCATCGCTTTGTTTTTGTGTGTTTGTATGTGTTTAGGAAGTGAGAAACATCCATTCATGTTAGCGTGAAAGTAGAGCATAACAGTGCTCTTTGTTGCCTGTCTCTTATACAGCGTTGCCTATGCTGTCACGTTGCATTAATGCTATAAATCGCACTAAAAAGGCAGGGCAGTCTTTAATACATCCTTACTTAGGTGTTAGCATTAGGGAATTATTATTTGTCACGCTGTCACGCTCTATATGAGTCAGAGGAAAAGATGTTTATATAATTTATGTCAAAAGTGCAAGATTATTGTTACTGCTCAAAATGCAAAATGAGAATTATGAGACCGTGGTTTCCAGTATCTGTTTAAAGCATTTTTTTGTGTGTGGGTGAAAACATATTTTTCTATTTTGTGAAGTTTTATATATATATATTAATTATTATTTTTAACCACACCAGCTCTTCTGATTTAAAAAACAAAAAAAAACAAAAAACGTTCTGCACAAGGACCTTTTTCTGGCAGAAAACTCCTTTTAACAGTAATAAAATCACTGAGTGATAGTCATATGCATCTGAGTACAGCAACTGAACACAAGATGGCAACATCGGACATGAAATGACCAGCAGTACTGTCGCTTTAATTATAGCACATATAAAATTCTGTGTTGTCAAAATTCTTTCAGTTGAGTCCAGTTTTATTTAGTTGTTCACAGCAACAATTCCCCTCACGGCACTTTCTACTGCAGCTTTAATGAAAAAAAACCTCATTTTAACCAACCATTTAAAACCTCACTCACTTATTTACGACACTTGGCAATGGCGGGAAGGAAAAACTCTTTTTTAATAGGAAGCGACCAACAAATCTAGCTTCATTGAGGGACAGCTATCTGCTACCATATGGTGGGAGGTTGAAGGGAACGAGAAGAGGAAAAAAAGGAGAGCATAGCGAGAAAATGTCTCTAATTCCAGGCCAAATAAAATAAATAGTATCCATCGTGTTTATTAGAGAATCGGGATAATTGTTCGTTGCTGCAACAGTTTAGAATAAGATAGAAACTCGACTCTTTATTTACAGATTATTTAATGCACACCTGCACCCTAGAATGCTTCAAAGAGAAAATACAAAGACAAACTGCAACTTTAAGATATGGAAATAAATAAGTTAAATAATAAAGGGCTAAAAAGAAAACAAAAATAAGAATAAATGGTACTGCACCTTAAGTAAAAACCAGGGTGAGATAAAAGAGATACCCACTCAAGTGGAGTCCCTTTGGTTGTTGATGCCACAGTGGCTAAACGTGGATCTCCCATGCACTGAAAATGGTGTGTGTTAAATAATGGTGTCAATCACTAATTCCCAAGCCAAATCTGAGGCACCAGTGCAGACCCAAGACAGGCATTCCTGAGATTACATCTCTCACCTGGCCTGGGCTGAGCTGGGTAAGGAGCAGGTGACCGGTAAGAAGGGGGTCTGGGTGTGTCTTCAGGGACTGCTGCATGTGACTGAGAGGGATGGATGGGGTAGAAATCCAAGTTGTCATTTTTTATGATTTTCATTTTTATTTATATATTTAAAAAAAAATACTTATTCTACATCACTTTAAACCAGGAATGTCAAACTCCTTTTACATGGGCCACATAAAGCCCATTTTGATCTTAAGTGGCTGGGACCAGAGAAATTAATAATACCTGTGTAAAATTGCAGCAATGAAGGTGGTTGGTCTTCATCAATAGGAAAATCTGTGAAACTTATGAAAATACAGTCAAAAGTTCAAAATCTATGCGTCCCTTTCTAAAGCTGTCCAGGGGACCGGATTCGAGACTTCACCGGGCCAATTGTGGACCCCGGGCTTTATGTTTGACACCCCTGCTTTAAATGGTCCAGGAGTCTCTATATACCCCAGTTTTTTAATTGTTATTTAATACATTATATATTATCAACAAAAGTCCCTTACAACATGTTCAATTGCAAGTACAGTGAGCTGCAGAAAAAAGCTCCCAGTCCTTAAAGCCAGATGTTTTTAGCCCAATCACACCTCTTATGACGTATGTGTGGGATACAGACACAGCTTGATTGACTTTTTCCTCAATCCTCTTTGGCACGGAACAGTTTACACAGTTGGTACTCTTAGTACTTCATAATTTGAGGAACATTGTTTAGTGTCACTAAAGTTAATCCCAATGAAAAGTCTAATTCACACTAATAATTAAACGCTGTGTGAATGTGCCAGGCCTCAAGAGTTTCACACATGATAAAACATGTAAGAACTGAGTGTTTCCACTTTATGCTTAGATTTGTATAAACAGTGTTTTTGTTTTAGGGAAAGTGCATTTATACGAAAGACACAGATGAGCAGTTTTCCACTAAAAATCCAACTTTTTGCAGATCATCATGTCTCAGGCTGCCTCCTCTGATGCTGACCCCTCCACAGACCCCACCCCTCCACCTGTTCAGCCCCCCGACCCTGTTCCCAGCCTCGGTCAGGATGTACCAGCAGCCGGTACACCCCCAGCAGATCCACTGCAGCCTCTTTTCTCCCCTGAGAGTTTTGATCAGTCCAAAGAGCAGTCGACCACAGAGAACACCACCACCTCTGAGACATTAGAGGGTCAGGCTGACCAACCAGAGTCTCCTGCAGAGAGTCAGATGACTGAATGTGACCAACCAGTGAGCCTGGAGCCAGACACAGAGGCTGCAGAGGAAGATGTGGAGGTTTGTTTCACAAGCTGAAGTTTGATTTATGTTTCCTTGACACAAAGCACTGAGAGGAAAATGTCTCATAGATACACTTGCACACAGTTATAAAATAACTTCAAAGAAACAAGAATTTTGAATATATTTAGGATTTTTATTCAGGAAATTGTATATACAGGCTCAAATATGTACATATAATCACTGAAATCTTTAAATAAGTGACACTGAAGGTGTTACACTGTCTTTTAGCTTGACAAAGCCAAAGCCTATTAACTTCTTGTTAGTTAATTTGATTGATGAAAACTGCTAGTTTCTGTTTTCATGATACATGCATTTCCTTAAAGCTAAGATCCAGCCTTTCTATGTATAATACAGCTTCATATTGACATTTTGAAATATTTAATAATAAACAAGCAATTATGATATGTATTTAGAGATTTGTGATTGTCATTTGTTTTGTACTTTCACACATATTATAGACCAAACGGTTAACAGTTTTATTCCTTTCCTATGATGGATATTTGCGCACAGAAGTCCCTCCTGGACAAAGAAAAAGGTTGGGGAGCTTGGAGTTCATGGGGAAAATCTCTTCTGACCACTGCCACCTCCACAGTGGGTATGTCCCAGGTTTTTCTCATCCAATTCTTTTCTTCACATTTACACCCATTTCACTCACCACCAGTCCCTCCCTGAGCTGGTTCTGCCAGAGGTTTCGTCCTGTTAAAGGGGAGCTTTTCCTTTCCACTGTCGCCAAAGTGCTTGCCCATAGGGTCATCTGATTGTTTCTCCGTATTATTGTTGGGTCTTTATCTTACAATATTAAGCACATTGTGGCCTTGTGATTTGGTGCTGTATGAATAGAATAGAATTGAACTGAATTACATTTCACCCTGTGATTGGCCAGTTGTGCATAACTGTGGCACAATCTGATATCCCCATGTTGATGTTGTTCTTGCGTCACCATAATAATTTTGGTTCAGGGTCAACATTGAAACTGACCAGTGATGTTGTGTGAGCATACAGTTAGCATTAACTGAGAAGGTAGCTAATGCTATTGAAAGCTATTACTAGCGAACTAACATGAGTTAAATTTGGCTAACAAAAACCTAACTCCATAGTCAATTTATTATATTGTATAAATTAATAAAGAAAGCACTTGCAGTGCTTACTATTTATTCCAGGAGGGTGTTTTATAAAAACAGAGCTGTTTGTTTTCTTTTTCCCCTCCATTGCACAGCTGTGACATCACAGCAACATGACTGGTCAGTTGCACAAATGACGATGCACAAACACCAACACAGGAATGTCAAATACACCATAACTATGAAAGGACCCAAACATTGTTGCACCCAAATCTGTACACGATTTGTGGTGCAGCAATGTTTTCCAAGATGCACAATTTGAAAATACACACTGTCATCACATAAACACTTTAACAATATCTATATGTGTATTTGCTCATGTGTAGCGATTCAGAAATCGCTGGTACGGTATTTCTGCAGTAGCAGGGACCTGATAGCAAGGTGATAGTAACAGACAAGCACAGAGTCCTTCCATAAGCAAGTGAAGAAACATTTTATCGCTTGTCTTACTTCTGCCATCATTCTTGCGGTTTCAAAATTGGCTCATAGATTTCAGCCAGGATTATTATAGGACCATGTGTTTTTATATATGTAATGAGAAATGTCGCTGGCAAGCAGGAGAAATAGACCATCAATGTCTACTTCTCCTCATGTATGTGAGTCTTTAATTTGCTGCTTTCTGTGTGCAGGTCAAAGCCTGACCTCAGTAAAGGTGAAGGCAGGAGAGGCACTTCGTCTCCACAGAACCTCAGTTGGAGAGGAGGCACAGGAAGAGGAGGAGGGAGTGGAGGAGAAGACAGAAGGAGGAATCGAAAGCAGAGAGATTGACCTGTCCAACTCCGGGGAGTCGTCTTCTCCTACTGCAGCCACAGCTTCTAGCAGGGGCGTTTTCTCTACAATCACACATGCCGTACAAAACACTGTGAGTGAACACACATACACGCACAGAGAGACACACAAAAGGTATCCATCTGATGAAGCTTCCAAACCATGTCATGAAAGAGTGTTAGTGGCGATTAAATCATACATTTCACCAGGCAGTCATGTACTCAGATATGAAGAGTCGTCTCGTTTTCTTAGTGCCCATAATGCCGCCTCGACAGTCTGCTGCCGTGTGGTCTTAGGGCGCTCTCTTTTGCACTTTGGTGTCCACAGCAGAGCTGTCTGTGTGATGGAGTTGTGCTTGTTTCTGATGATGTGCTTTACCGAATGTTTGGAGGTCGTTCAGTTTAATCAGATCCACAGCAGTCTCCTGAGACTTTTAGACTTAGTGAGAGTTTTTTATGGTCGCCCTCAGTCATTCTCCTTCCTCCTGGCAAAATTTTTAAATATTTAGATTTCAGGTTCTCTCTGTCTCTCTCAGGATAAGTCAGTGATCAGTATAATGCACTAGTGGTGTCACAGTTTTGCTCCTAACGTATAAGCATATAAAACTGCTGCTGAACTGCAAACATAATTGAAAAGCTTCCCTATTAACCCTGAATGCTACAGTATTAGCAGACAAGTAGATGCAAATAGAAGTAAGTACTCTGAAAGTGGGGCTTATTTAATCTACAAAATCAGGTTAATCCAAAATAAACTGTTTAATAAGATGTCTCAAAATATAAGTGAGATTTTAAAAAGAATGAACTCTACAGAGCTTAACCTATTTAATTAGTTAACCCTTTAACTAATTTAGCCTATAGAGTTACAGCAGACACAGCACAGCTCTATTATAGCCTCAGATTGGTGAGAGTGCTTGACTGTGATGACTTCAGACAGCGTCCACGCTGCAGAAGACAGTCCTTGATTTACTGATCCTCCTCTGGACGTCGCTGCCAGCTCCTCTCCTCTCCTTCCCTGCGGCATTCCTCAATCTGTGTTCGATGGCAAGCCATGGTCGATAGAAAAGTCGAGCCCCTTCAGTGCTGTCAACGATTTATTTATTTGTGTTACATATTAAGTACCTCCTAATTCACAGTTTTAGTAAGCTGAAATATTTCTCATTAACACATGCTCTGCCTCTCGATTTCCTGCTGTGTGAAGGAGCGCAGTTAAAGTTAAAGACATCATCTGTGCTTTGAAAATCAGACTGGAAGCAGTTGTGAGCTGTTATGGATTGTAAGCAATGATCTCTTGATTTTTGGCAGAAGGCTGCAGTTTTAAAATTACAATCCTACTTAAATATTTTGCAAAAACATTCACTTTATTTTTTCCCTCTTTGTTCCTGACTGAACTGACTGAGATTTAAAGGGTTAATTGATTAATGACACATTTAATTAGTTAACAATGTATTTATTTCATTCATTTTGGCGCTCATGGACCTCAATAAACCAAGAGCAAGCTCATATTTTTTTAACTGAATTCATTTAGTTTTCAGTATGCAAACTTTCAGTATGATATTATTTAAATTACAACATTTTATAAAAGTGTGCAATCTAAATTTACAATTTTGTTGGTCAATCCTATTTTGTTTTTGTTTTTTTATTGTTTTCTTTAACAGGCTACTGTAGTTTGCTGAACTGCCTTTCCCCTCCCACCCTTCCTCGCTCTGCATCTGTCTCTCTGTGTCTCTCAGGGTAAGTCAGTGATCAGTGGAGGCTTGGATGCCTTGGAGTTCATTGGAAAGAAGACCATGACTGTTCTTGCAGAGAGTGACCCGGGTTTTAAAAAGACCAAAACTCTGATGCAAAAGACCGCGTCACTTAGTCAGGCATGCAACTGACCATCTCATCTCATCTTGTCAGATAAGAAATGAATCTGAAACTGGTGTGTCGTGTGTGTGTGTGTGTGTGTGTGTGTGTGTGTGTGTGTGTGTGTGTTTGTGTGTAGGTGTAATTGCTTTAAATTGGTGGCTCTGTTTTTTCTGATTTTTTTTTTTTTTCTTTTTTCAGATGTTGAAGGAAGCCAAGGAGAAGGAGCGGGCCCGTCTGAGTAACCAGCCTATCAGTGCTCCCACAGCTCACTACGGTATTCTTTTTGATGACTACCAGGGCTTGTCACACCTGGAGGCCCTGGAGATTCTGTCCAATGAGAGTGAAGCAAAGGTAAGGCGCGAGTGTCGGGAATACAGAAAGCGCTTCAGAAACACTGCCTGTTTCAAGCAGTTTACCTGCAGCTGTGATTTTAGGTTCAAGCCTTCCTCTCCTCCCTGACCGAAGAGGAGCAGGAGGAGGTGAAGAAGGAGCTGATTTACATCAAGGAGATTTTCATCAAGCAAGAGGAAGAGGAGGATGTGGAGACAGAAGGAGGAGGACAGACGAAGGATTACGGTGATCTTAGTTCCCAATTACACTGTTCTACCCCCTTATGTGAGTGACCCAGATCGACTGCTAGACCTGCTGTAGGTGGAGGTGGTCCCTTAGCGCTGACCCAGGATCAGGTGGCCTTTGACAGGCACCTGGATGGGAAATGATAACCCAAACTGTTAAAAACAGGGTTTGTTGTTGAACACACTCATGACTGCGCTTATCTCTGATGCTGGCTGTGGGCAGCCTGCTGTTGTTCCTCAGGGAGCTTTAGCTCACTTATTTTAGTTTTAATCTTTTCAAAGTTTGTGCAGTTGTGCAGAAAGTTAGTTTGTGCAGATTCAAAGAGTGCTTTTTAAAAGCGTGCTCCATCAATTTCAGACACAAAGACTAATCCTGTGGTATTTGGTTGCTGTTTAAAGCCGTTTACACAGCCTTCTCCAGTTTCAGCAACATTGCAGGAAAAAAGTGAGGCAATGACTTTTCCTTTGTTTCTTATGAGGCAACAAACTTATGGAAAATGGCCTGAGTACCCCTCCTTCTCCTGTTACTGATACAGGATGATCTTTTAGCATCTTATAACGAGATGAAAGACACTGCATGGCTTCAGTGAAAACGTGACCAGATTAACTGCGTTGTCATCCTTGAGTCAGGCTCTGTCAGCACACAAAAATATGTTCTTTTCTTTGTTTATATGGAGGTCATCTAAACTCCACGAAAAAAAAAAAATTAAGAAAATCTGGACCTTTTCCTCATAACCTAAAAAATAGCATTCCTTTGCCTGAACTCTCTTGTTCTGACCCAGTTCAGCCTCTAATAATATTGCATTAGTATCGTCACTGGTCACTGGTACAGGTAACCTAACCTGACAAGTAGGTCTACCTAGGGTTATGATCAGCCACCCTTTTGATCCCAAACGTCTTATTATCTGACCTGACATTTTTGTTTTATTCACTCTCTTATGACTCTGACAAGTCACATCAATCTGTTATATTATGTCGTAATTAGAGTTCAAGAATCCAAATTTTCACTTAAACATCTGCTTCATGTCAAATAATCTTATATGCTCTGCATCCTAGAACTTACCCAAATTATATTTCCTCTTCCTAAAAGCCCTGAAAACCGTAGATCCTTACGGGAATCAGCGATGACGGTGACTGTTCCTAATCTGCTAAAGAAGTAGAAAATGTTCTACTGGAGTGAAACTGTGTCAGTGTGATGCCAAGTTTTGGTCTCGTCACATCTCACCACTTTACATTTTAAAGGGTTTGTGAGGGGCACCTTCAGGGGATGTCATGGAGGTGCACAGCTCAAAGCAGGCAGGCGCCCTTTTGCTCGGAGGGTTGAACAGGATGCCTGATCCGGCGTTTGGTGTTCAGGGGCCACCGACACATTTGCAGACTCAAGAAAAGCCAACAGAAACAATCCATAAGATCCAGGCGCCGAATCTGCATGTTTTACAATTCCAGCTGTAATTTATACACAGGAGTTTGAATTACGTTGGCATGACAACAACAATATACGCTTCGTGATCTCAGCATGGAGTAAATCGACTGATTCCTGACATGTGGTGTAAATGCGTGTAGCATCACACTTTAACACGTGCTTTGTGTATTTAAGCAAACTGACATGAGGTGGTGCATGCCTTTTGTGCATTTTTATCAGCTGCTGATGGCGAGGAGTTTGTGAGTGTTCTCACCGAGCTGCTCTTTGAACTTCATGTTGCCGCCACGCCGGACAAACTCAACAAGGTGACTCACTCACACAGATGCCAGTAGTTTTCATCTATCCATCCATCCATCCATCCATCCATCCATCCATCCATCCTGCATTTTGCTATCAATTTTAAATTAACTGTCTTTTCTGTAAATTGTACAGTTTAATAATAAATACAATCTTTTATATTTTTTATTGGCAACACCGGTTGTTAAGTTACTGACACTTACTACTTTACATCAGCACCATCAGTGGGTGAAGCGCCTTTTTGCCTTCTGGTACATTGTCTGTGACGAGCCTTTAAATCACAGACTGTGTATAAAATACAGACCTTAGTTGTGTGGCTGAAAAGCGAAGCTGGTGTTGAATTGCCTAAAACCTGTATTTCCTCTAATGTCCAGAAGGAGGCGACTCCTCTGGTTTCAAAAAGAGGTCTGATTGTACAGAAGTCTAGGAAGTAGCCAGTATACTGTCTGTGCTCTGAATGTCATATCATTCTGCATTATATGGACAAAGGTATTGAGCCACATCATTTATGAATCCAGGTGTTTTCAGTCTCGTGGCCACAGGTATATAAAGGCAGCCTGCCTTTACAAACATTTGTGAATTTGAAGGTGGCACTGTGATAGAGAAATGCCAGTGTTGCAACTCTGATTCAGCTGTTGCAACAAGTCAACTGTAAGTGGTATTACTGCAAAGCAGAAGCATTTAGGAATCACCGCAAGTCACGTAACGTTACAGCACAGGATTGCCGAGTGCTGAGGCACATAGTGCTCTGCTGACTGAGTAACTGCAGGGTTTCGACATCAGCACAAAAACTGCGCCCGGTGCTTCATGACTCGGGTTTCTGTGGCTGAGAAGCAGCACGCAAGCAATACATCATCAATCTGGCTTTGGCGAGTGCCACATGAACACCACCTGCCTGACCGAATCGTGCCTGCTCTAAAGTTTGATGGAGAAGGGTTGTTGTCTTTTTTCTGGGGTGTCATAAACACTCCTGTAGGTGTAATGCACAGATAGTTTCCTTCACATAGTGATATGATTCTGATTCCATCCATCCATCCATTCGCTTCCGCTTATCCTTTTCAGGGTCGCGGGGGGCGCTGGAGCCTATCCCAGCTATCATAGGGCGAGAGGCGGGGTACACCCTGGACAGGTCGCCAGTCTGTCGCAGGGCCAACACACAGGGACAGACAACCATTCGCACTCACATTCACTCGCACATTCACACCTAGTGACAATTTGGATTATCCAATTAACCTATCCCCACAAGCTGCATGTCTTTGGACGGTGGGAAGAAGCCGGAGTACCCGGAGGGAACCCACGCAAACACGGGGAGAACATGCAAGCTCCACACAGAAAGACCCCGGCCTGATGGTAGAATTGAACTCAGGACCTTCTTGCTGTGCGGCAACAGTGCTAACCACCGTGCCACCGTGCTGCCTATGATTCTGATTTGGAAAGAAAATCTTTGATTTTTCTTCTATAAAGCTGTGTTATGAGTATTAGTTTATACCTCGTTTTATTATGAAATTGTGTTGAAATCATGCATTTCAAATTCCATAGTGTAGTTTAGTACCAGGAATATTCTAACAACCACCAATCATTCTTCCTATTTGCTCTGAGAAAACGGTCCACAAAGCTACAAAAATACACATCTTTGTATCTACACTCAACATAGTAACTCTGCATCCTGCTGCAAAGCTAATTTAAAAGTTATCAGCCCCTAAAGCCATCCTGCGTAATCACATTCACATATATAAAAACCAATATTAGCATATATCCATGTATATGCATCTAATTAGCATACATCAGGATCAGGGTGGGAATGTGTCTTCATGCAGACCTGATGAGTGGTAATTATGCATCTCCAGGCTCGAATAAGGGCCCATGATTGGGTGAGCAAGGTGGAACAACCTGTCACTACAGAGACAGTTGGCAGGGAAACGCAGGACCAGCCAGGAGGAGAGGAGAACAAAAAGGAAGAGAAGAAGAAAGACGGAGAAGAGCTGGGGGAGAAGAAGGGCGAGGAGGAGGAGATGAAGGGAGGAGAAGAGGCAAAGGAGAGCGACCCCATATCTGTAGAGGTGACGTCTCATCTGCACTGTTATGACTTCTGCTTTCAAGTTTAAATTCCGTCACCTTTTCTTCCTGCTGTCACTGCCTTATTTGATTTGAATCACTTATTCTGTGTGTGTGTGTGTGTGTGTGTGTGTGTGTGTGTGTGTGTGTGTGTGTGTGTGTGTGTGTGTGTGTGTGTGTGTGTGTGTGTGTGTGTGTGTATACACTCACCTTCCTCTCATCAGGCCATCTACCTGTCATCGGTCAGCAGTCTGGCAGAAGTGACGGCTCGCAGCATCGAGCAGCTCCACAAGGTGGCGGAGCTCATCCTCCACGGCCAGGAGCAAGAGAAACCAGCCAGAGACCAGGCACACGTCCTCACCAGGTATGTGTGTGAATGTGTACTTGTATTACACACTTACATTGTGGGAACTTCCTTCTGTGGGTATCCCCTTGACAGGTTCAAGGTTATGGTACGGGTTAGGGTAAGCCTCCAGGAGATCAATATAAGCTGTTGTTATGTCTTTGCTAAGGGAAATAATGGAAATGTTTGGGATTTGGCATTTGTGATTGTTGAGGTTAGGTTCACAAGCAAAGAAGACTGAAACAGTCGTATACACTGCCTGGCCAAAAGACAAGTCACCACCTGGATTTAACTAGGCAAATACATAAGAGCTTATCATTTCTTAGACAACCGTGTCAGCTGTTACTGCGTTTCACTGAAATTATTGGACTGTGTCAAGCAAAGAAAACAACTAAGGAGATTGTTGGAACTGCTAAAATTGGAATGAAATGATAAAAAATCAACATGTAAGAGCCTTTCCCCACACACAGTGCGAGAACAGCTCAAGTGATTGGGACTAAACAGCTGTGTAGCCTTAAGAAAGCCACTTATCAGTGAAGCTAATCAGGAAAAGGGCTTCAGTATATTCGGGAGCATAAAGATTGGAGTAAATGAAAAAAGGGTCATGTGGTCTAATGAGTTCAGATTTACTCTGTTCCAGAGTGATGGGTGCATCAGGGCAAGAAGAGAGGCGGGTGAAGTGATGCATTCATTGTGTCAGGTTTCTGCTGTACAAGCCTGTGGGGGCAGTGTTACGATCTGGGATTGGTTCAGAAATTGAGGTCAGCTTACTACCTGAAAATACTGAATGACCAGGTTTTTCCTTTAGTAAATGTTTTCTTCCAATGTGGTTGGGTTGGATTCATCAGGCTCAAATTGTAAAAGAGTGGTTCAGGGAGTTCAGGGAATAGGAGACGTCATTTTCACGTGGATTAGACGCAACAGACTCCAGACATTAACCCCACTGGGATGTGCTGGAGATAACTTGCTGTAACAATCCAACATGCTCATCATCAACACAAGATGTTGGTCAAAAATGATCAAAATAAATGTTGCACAGTTCACGTGTGCATAAGCTTATGAAAAACGTGCTGTTATCAAAGATAAAGTCGGTCCAGTTAGAGGGTCTGATTTTCCTTTTTTTCGGCCCTGTGCTAGGGCAGATACTGCAGCTTGGGGAAGGCTTTGATAAGGATCTGTTTTACCAGGATCATTTGGGTGAATCCCCCTGGTACCAAGGAGAGAGGAGGACAGAGAGAAAAGGGGATTGAGGGGCACTAAAATAAGAACAGTTAGGTGTGTATGGCATTAGGTCTACAATTAAAGAGCTAGCAAAAACTAAATGTGAAGAAATAATCCATTTGCACATAATGTGTGTCTGCATGTCTGTGTGTGTGTATCTGTGAGGTAGAGAGAGGTCAAGGAAGAGATAGTATCACTACTCCAAGGAGTGATGCATGCTCAAATCCACTCTTCTTATTGCAGGTTGACATGTGCCATGTGTAAGGAGGTGGAGTGTTTGGCCAAGAAGTTCTCTGATACGCTGCTCGATGTTGGGGTAGGTGAGAGTGTGTGTGCATGTGGGTGTGTGAACATTAGGGATGATTGTGACTATTCTAATAATGTTTGCTATTGTCAAAAAGTATCCATCGGGGTTTAACTTTAGTTCAGTTGGGGCCTATTTTAAGTTGTATGAATACACACGGGGTGCTCTAATGAGTATTTATGCCAACAGAGCAGTCTCTGTAGAGCTGACTCATAATAAATACAGTGGTCGTATTCATTGTAATAAAACATTTCACCCACTACAACAACGTGACTCAGTGACAGCAGAGCTTTTTAGATGTAGCAGGAGATATATCAGACAGCTGATGTGTGAGTATTTGTTTGTTGGATCAAGTCACTGTTTCTTTTGTTTGTTTGGGGGTTTTTTCATAGGCTCTGCTGACAGTAGTAAAATAATTTTTGATCTTTGTCTTTGTACTTGTGTTTTTCTGCTACTCCATCATCTTTTATTGATCTCATGAGTGTCACTGCCTCTCTTTTTTAGGGCCAGAGGAAAGCAGAAGAGCTGAACCCACTGGTAGAGAGTGTGCTGCTAGAGGTGAGATTTTTTTACTTTGAACATCGTGAATAAAAATAAAAATGGATAAAATTAATGATGTAGCAGTCTCATGATGAGTGACAGATAAATGATCAGGATCATCATCACTAATGCAATGGGAACTGAGTTTTAAGAGGCACTCAGACGAGATCCACACAGCGTTTAAAGACTTGTTCAACATTTTTCAGAATGCATTTTTTTTTTACAAATTTCATCTCTAGAAACAAATCTTTCCTCATTTTTATTGTTATATCTCTGTGACAGCAATGCCAGGAGGCATTGTTTTCTTGTTAGCAAAGCACCTGTTTAATGCCTCGAGGAATTTCTGGATGACCAGAAACATCCAGAGCTGTGCACACAAACTGTGCACATGTAGCATTGTTATATTCCATCCATCCCCATCATGGATTATTCTCACTACAGGTGTCTAGCTAGAGGATTTACAGCTGTTGGAGCAGAATAGCAAGAGAACAGTTTCTGTCCCCAAGCCATCAGTCTTTGAAACTCTCAATTATATACATATATGTATATATGCATATATATTGTTCAGCACTATGCTACATCTACTTATGATTTCCTATCCGCAGGGCTCCAACAGCACCAACTACATCCAGAATGCATTTCAGCTGCTGCTGCCCATCCTGCAGATCTCCCACATCCAGAGCCAACACTGCCGACCCGCCACAGAGGCCGCAGCACAGATTCAGCATTAACACTGCCTGTGCAACTGCCTGCCAGTGTGTCTATTGTTGTACAGTAAAGTATAGAGAATAGAGTCACCAGAACAAGTGCTTTAATCTACACTAAGTGCCAAATAGTAACAGAACACAGAGAATATCATCAGGAAGATACCAGCTTAACTGACACACGTCGTGGTAGCTCGCATACGTTTTGTTTGTGTGTTTGTGCCACGTTGTGTCTCTGAATGTTACTTTGCCTGTTTTGCCGTTGATGTTTTGCTTTAAGAAACCAAAATGACGTCCACGCCTCAAAACCAAAAAACAGAATATTACTGATTGTACTGATCAAACTCTATATTATTGTACATTGAGCTTTCTTTGCACAACAGGAAAAAACATAGACTAACACTAGTAGAGTGTCTGTTGTGTTGACTGTTTAATTGCAGGTTAAGATAAAATACCAGCGTCAGTGATTATATATAGTAATATCATACTTATTTTGTTTTCTGTGTTAAATTATATGAAACAACACTACCTTATATTTTATTTCCATCTTTTGTTGTGAACATTACTAATGTGATGTCGGTTAATTAATTTCTGTTTGCGTCTTGTTGTTGGACTGAATTAGATGAGCGATACCACTCTCTACGCTAAAAGTGAAACCACAGCCTTTTGAAGGGAATCGGCTAGTTTGGCTGCACCAAAACCAAACAGTGTGAAATACAGCAACAAAATAACAATAAAACATTTAATTACCCCAGTAAAACAAAAACTGTCTGTTTTGGGGGGGTTTATTAATTCAAACCTGCAATAACTGATTTTAGAGACATTTTTTGTGGAAGTAAATAGTGAACACTTGTGTTATGTATCACCTTTTAAACACTATCATTCATTTAGTGAATTTTGACTCTTTAAACTCTGATTTTGGCTTTTGCTAAATCCTAAAGGGGACATTGAGCTCTTTAGCCGGAATTACTCCATCATGTGCATCTGTTTGTTGCTAAACAATGAGCTAACTCATTGTTCACTCACTTTAAAGGTTATTGAAACACGATAGGTAGATGTGGATTGTATAACTCGCACACAGCAATCTTTGCTGAAACGGAGTGTAACTTCTGATTCTTTGGTTATAAATATGCATTAAAACTGCCTCACTCTGCAAAACTGTTGGTATAAGGGTCAATTTATCTCAAATTATTGTGGGCCATCTGCTCGACCAGCTCCAGTCTGCATTCAAATTTAAAGATACAACATTGTAATATTTATTTGTATGTACAAGAAAAAATCAGTATTTGTTGCATTTTTGTATATTTCAAAATTAAACATCATTATTAGACTCATCCAGTGGGTCTTGAAAATAACAAATATGCATATACTTCACAAGATAATTTTCTCCGTTATAATAAGACTTACATCTGGAAGCTCCTGAAATTTGTTCTTTCATATCAAATAATGAGCTAATGTCTCTAGTGTGCAACTTGTTGTGTTTGCTCAATCCACCCAGACATTTTTAAGCATTGTTTCCAAATTACAGACCCTGATTCTATCTTACGGAGAAAGAAAGATCAGAGAAAGTTTTAGGCTTTTATCTTGGACATTTTTGAGATATTCATGTTGAAACATTGCCTCAGAAAAGAAAAACAAAACATGTCCAAAAAAGTATTTGATACACGAGGCTGAAACTTCACAGCTAGATTATAGTCATCCAAGTTTTAAACCATTCGATTTTCAAGCAATACACAGGTGGTTGAGCAGACAATGATCTAAAAATGTGATGAGCGATATGAGGTGGAATGACCCATAAGTTAAAATATTTTTCATGTCTCCCTCTTACGCCATAAAAGTAAAAGAGTAGCGATTGGGTTTAATAATTCTGAAAATGTGCTGCAAATACAGATGTTTTCCAGATGGTTGAGTACGACTGACTGCAAAAAGAGCAAATTCACAGTAAGACATGAGCCTTGCAGGTGCTGCTATCTGGAGTTAGTTACTTCCTGGCAGAGCGAGCTTGGCTCCTTTAATGTTTTTATGGTGAAATAAAACCAGGTGGTTACTCGCGTTCGACCTGCTGTACACTTTGTGTGATTCCACTTTAAACACCCCAAAGACAGCCTTACATGCACACATAGGTTACATGTTTTTACTCCAGAACAAAGCCTTTGATCATGCGTTCCAACATTCAGAAATGTATACCACGTCGGTTTCATCTCACACATCACCGCAGAGATGTGTCAGATGTGTTGTATCTCAACTATGCTCTACATTTTTCTCCTCCTTCTGAACCGCCGTCTCTACAGAATTTGAGATGAATTACTTTATAGCGCTTAGCCCACAGTTACCTCGATCTCTGAAGGATAAATATTTCTCTCCCTCTGCTTCTTCTTCAGTTTTAGAGATACATGGATGCTGGCAAGGAAAGCTATTAAGCAAACAAGATATTAGTCAGTGCTGTCAAAATGTTTTGGCTCCTTTCAGCTATAACCAGACGGGGTAAGGCTGTTTATCAGCCATGCATCTGACTCAGAATACAAAACAATTTAGTTCTTTCAGGGTGAAAAATGTTCGAGGGCCAATCCATTTATTTAACTTTTGATAGTTTAATAATGTGTAGAGACTGTCCTCTAATAAAGTGCTAACATAGACAAAGCTTCCGAGATGACATGCTGAAAATAAGTTCACAAGCACATGTAGGTGGTTCAGATATCTTTATTTTCACCATTAGTAATGCTGGTAAATGAGGCGGCTGTTTTCCTCCAGCTTCCTCCGGCTGCTCGCCTGTCATCGAGCAGGCTCATCTTTGATGGAGCTGACGGAGGGATGGCTGCGATGATGCAGAAAACCTAAAGACAACAGAAAAAAGGCACCAAGCGCACTGTTAGATGACATTTTAAAAGGGTTCTGATGTGTTGATACTCTGCAGTAATTGTCTACTGAGATGAATTTTTTGACGATTAACTCCGCCTGGAAGATTACGTTTTTGGAAGTGTGCATGCCGTTCTGTCTGTAAACACCATAACTCAAAAAGTTTTGAATGAATTCCGATAAAACTTTACGTTTTTTATTTAGAATGGAGTCGTGTTAACAATCCATTCAAAATTTGGCTCACATCAACCACAATCCTCAATGTCAAAATAATGATGTATAGGTCCAAAATTACCAAAAAGCCTTATAACTTAGAAACTATGATTCTTATAAGTGTTGTGTGTATTTTATAAGGTCAAACATCATAAAATGTCTTTTAACTTTACGACTGCCTTTGTTTGTATTGGCAACATTTAGGAAATGATACTGGTGTATGTGTATTCTAAATATCACATTATAATTTACATCCAAATATCACATCACATTTAACCTCTGACCTTATGTTTACGTTTTACGTAAAGAGAACAGCCTAATACAGCAAACAATTCAATGATAATTAGCTACACATTGGTATACTTTTTGTATTTATGCATTAAGTCCATCATATTTAAAGCTACACTTTGGAGTTTTTGAGCTCTCGTAGCACCATTCGCAGATTACCACACACGTATGAAAATGAAGGGCGATGTGGTTCCCAACCGTGCAGCAGTTTCAAATAACGTATCCAGCAATACGCTGGTAAGGACAGGACTAAAGGCCGACCCATAGCATCTAAAAACTAAACCGCATATAATTAATCAAACTTTGGTTGCATGAAGAGGCGCCAAGTTAAGTCTTGAATGCGTGCAAGAGTATCTGAAAGTCATCAACCAGCTATTGGTGGTCATAACCACCAACAGCTTTCTCTTTGAACCTGTACAATTGTTCCAGTAAAGACTTTACCAGTATAGCAGTGGTCAGCATTTCCATCCATCAACATTGATATGTCATCTGAAAAGTATACGTGAGGACAATCAGAACGTGTGTTTGTGATCTGACTCATTTTTCTAAAAGGTGCATGTGTGTGTACCTACTTTGACTGTCAACTTCTTTAATTGGTGAGAGCCCTATCCATTTTGGTAAAAAAAAGAAAAAGATTAACGTGGTGAAAGCAGTGAAACAACAGATCCATTAAATGATGCTGACTGATTAAAAGGACTGACCTGACCAGGTATGAAACCCGTATAAGTGGAGGTTTGTCCCTGCTGGACCAAAAAGAGTTTGTTAGAATCTCCAAGCCTGTTGACGCAGATGTAAATGCGTTTTTATTGAGCAGTTTACCTTCAGGAGGGCTGACTTCTGTTTCTTTGGCACCGTCTACATAAAAGAGTAGCATAAACATGTTGTAACTCTCATCTTCTGGAATACATTTTAGTTTACTTAGTATATTATTAATATATTATACTTCAGAGACAATACAGACTATTCACAGACCAGGATTTCTAAAAGTGACCATGTACTGAGCCAGCATATAAATGAAAACATAGATTAAATACACATTTAGTGTGTTTGTTCAGAGATCTAACACACTGGTTTTTGGTTGATAGTAAGCCATGGCTTATCATTTTTTTAACCATTACAGTGAAAGGTGGCATTTCTTGACACCAGATGTATTTGTTAACATTGAATGGCTGAGTCTTATGTTTATACACCATTTAATCATTAGTTATTAATAATCTCTGTCTCTCTTCCGGAGCGGCTTCCTGTCCTCACCCCTCACTGACTGTCGAAGACGACTGTCCCTCCCTGATACTTGGACTGCTAGAAGCTTCTTCCTGTTAAAAGGTAGTTTTTCCTTCCCATTGTCACCAAGCGCTTGCTCATAGGGGGCAGTCTGATTGTTGGGATTTTCTCTGTATTATCACAATATAAAGTGCCTTGAGGTGACTGTTGAGTTTGATGAATAGATTATGCTCCCTTGGTTTGGTTCTGCCTCTATATTTGGTGTTAAGTTATATATTGTGGGTGAATGAACTGTATGGTAGTGTATTCTGTCCTTGAGGGCTGCTTGAAATGTCACAGAGGGCTGTGTATTGGTACATGTGCACTGAGAAAATCCTAGTGGGGGTTGTAATTTGAGGCTTCCTGTGTTCCCTTGAGTCTGCCTCCTCTTAGTGTTCATGCCTCAGTGTAAGACACTCATTTCTTTGTCATTTCCTTTTTGGGTGTGGAAGTCAGTTTTTCATGAGTCTTGCTTCAGTTCGACTCTGATCTTGTCCCTCATTGGTTTCACCTTTGCTTAATTGTCATAGAAGGTTTTGTACAATATGACAAAACCAATCACTTCAGAATTTCTCATAATAATAATTGTTTTTTAAGTTCTCTGCACTGTGGTTGAAACTAGTCTAAAGCAGTGGCTCTGATAGCAATATGCGGCCAGGAGAAAAAGCTTGTCTTTCACCATAGAAGCAGGAAGTCTCACGTCACAGCGCTAAACATGACTTTTTGCACTTTTGCCTTGCACATTGTCAGTCACCTTTGGACAGACCACTGCTGCTGAACATGCTACATTTAAACATTTTTCTTGTGTTATAATTAGAGTTTGCTTTTTATCTTTGTGTGTAAATGGTTGTTGTTTTTTTCTTATGTGCACCTCAGTTTGCACGCTCAGTCTTGCCCTTCAGCAAAAGGTGAACTTGTTTAAAGTTGGATATTTTTAAGCACTCACAATATTGAAATCCAGTGAAGTACAAACGTATCTAGTGTACAGTAACTTCAGAATACACATTTTGCTGGCTTACCATTTAATTGCTGAGTAATTAAGTTGAAGCCATCAGGGTGCACCTTCGGCTTCCCTGGCAGAGGAAAAAAACATGTCTTAGGACGCCTGTTTCCACCACTGAAAAACAAAGCCAAGCCTTTTTTATATTCATAAGTCCAAACTTTCAACTCACTAATACAAACTCAAACTCAACTCAAAAACTCAAAGTTTTTCATTTTTAATTAGAAATTTAAAATAGTAACTCAAAATTTTGACTTTGTTTCTTCAGTTGTGGCATCATAAAACGAGTGATTTCTTTTGTTTGATTGTTTTTTGTCTCTTACTGCACAAACGCCTTTTCTTGTAGATTTGTCCGATCACACTCGTTACTATACTCAGCAACACCAAACACAGCAGAGCCAGCCAGACCACTCTGAGCGCACACTGCCACTCATCTGGAAAACAGAGGAACATTTTGGACAAAGCAGAGTCTGAAACAATTATGTATTATTTTCATTACTGACCTCTTTACCTAAAGAAAAAAAAATCCATCCCAGTCATTCCAGCACTAAAATTCATGCCATGTGAAAATAAAATACATGAAAATGTAGAGTGGATGAAGGAAGAAAAGAAGGAAGGATAAGAAGGCAAGAGACCGGCAAGGAAGGAGGACTGGAAAGAGATAAAAGACATAGAAGAGGCAATATAAATAATAAGAGGAAATGAACAAACAAGAACAAAGAAAGGGAAAAGCATAAATGGAAAGGTCTGGTGGAGGTGCTGCAGAAAAATTGGAAGGAAATGGATATCCAGCTTTCATTATGCACTTTGGAAAATATTACTTAATCAATGTCTTAAGCATGAGGGACTTTTGGAGAGCAGAGCAGAAAGAAAGAAATCAATACAGGCTTAGAGATACAGTAAATTAAGATGTACTGTAGTTTTGGAAAGTATGACTGATCATGTAGTACAGAGGAAGAGGGAGAAACAAAAAGTCAGGAGAAGAACTGAAGGAAATTTCTTCTATTAAAAAGAATGACTCCATTGTGGACTGAGAGAGTGGGCAGCTTGGAATGAAATGAAAACTGAGTGGCCAATTTCCTTGTCTCCTATTGTCTCCTCTTTCCTCTCCTTTCCATCTTACAGTGAAGCCACACTTGCCGCGTGGGGATCAAAGAAGCCCAGCTCCATCCGCCTGACACCAACCTTTCTGTGTCCGTTTCCATGGCAGCTTTTCCTTTGCTGTTGAATTCCAAACCGTTTGATTGGCGAACCAAAGGAGACAGCGGCTTTGATTGGGCGATTCAGAGTTGGGCAGGAAAGGAAGACAGCAGTAGAATGCCTTCCTCTGTCCTTCATCACCACCCTTATTTTCCTCCTCCTCCTCCTCCTCCTCCTCAGGTGGGTAGAGGTGTAAGGAACTGTGATTGCTGCGGCCGTACAAGGTGAGATTCAGGGTCTCTGCGTTGGGCAGATGAAGCTCGGCTGACACCTCCAGATGTGACTCGTAAGCTGTGGGTGAATAAATAGCATGAATGTATTGATTGGGGCGTAAAAGGCTTATATTGTCTGCTGAAGAAGGCATCGCAGCGCAAGAGTTAAATAACACCAGCCTGTGAACATGCTCACAGTGACGCTCACGTTAATATGCTCATATTTTAAAGCTTAATTAGATTCTTTAATTAGTGAAAGGCGATCAGTTCTCTCTGGAAGCGTTGCACCTCTGATGGTCTGCTGAACAACAGAAACACAAGATGAATTATGGCAAACTTCGTGACAGGTGTCCTCTGTACAGTTTTCATGAAGTTTTAGAGACTAAAAGCCTTTTCCTGTACAAGGCTATAAAAAAGTTTATTTTACATTGTAAATCTACCCTCAAGTGGCTGTTCAAGGAATTGCAGTTTTAAGACCTGGGATGCACCTTTCCACTACTAAGCTACTAGCTGTAAAACAGTACAACCTCTCACCCAAATATTGCTAAAGGTGCGAATCTCACAACTAACAGGTAGGAGCAAATACAAAAATATACACCAGACCAAACCAGAGGTATATTTCAGATTTGACAAGCTTCAGTTAGCATGTTAAATGCACTGAGAAATAGACTGAACAAATATGGCTTGCTTGGAAGAGTCCCAGGACAAACCCTCTTCTCTTTAAGAAACATGCAGCTTGGCTTTAGTTTGCAAAAATGCATCTGATCATGACTTCAGGAACAGTGACAGAAGAGACCAACGTGATGTTAGGCCATAATGCATATCAGCATATCACCTCATAACAGCTATGAAGCACAGTGGTGGAGGGGTGATGACTTGGGCTTCTTTTGCAGCCACAGGGCCGACACATCTTGCACTCAGTAAGTCAACACTGAACTCCTCTGTACACCAAAGTATTCTAGAGTGAAATGTGAGGCCATCTGCCTAACGGCTAAAGCTTGGTTCAGACTGCACACTACCACAGAATGGCTGCAAAACAAAAGGGTTAAGCTGTTGCAATCAAAGTCCAAACCTGAACATGACTGAAATCTTGTGGCAAGACCTTTAGAGAAATGTGCATAAATTAATGCTCGTAAGCCTCAATGAACTTAAATGGCATTTTAAAGTGTGTCCAGTGTGAGCGATTGATGAAGTCATACAGAAAACAACTGCTTCAAGTTATTGTCGCTAAACTACTGAATCATGGGATCTACTTACTTTTTCACAGGACTGCATAGAGTCCTCACTGTGACGGTAACCATAAAATGTCACTTTTAATAAACAATTAATTCGTTGTTAATTAGCTTAAACTTTTCAAATGTGATGGATCCTAGAGTCATGATTCACCTTGGAAGTCTTAAGAGCGTACACAGAGTATGCTAAGAGTCTAACTGAAGCATGCCCTGGACCACCTTTTCAAGCAGACCAGGGCACAGTTTACTTAACCGCACCCAGACGTGGCACTCAATAATCACACTAGCCAAACACACTAGACAGTACGGGTCAGATGCACTCAGCGGTGTGGACTTCAGGCAGTAGCAAGCTTTTCTAAACAGAAAGCAGATGTTGTTGAGTCTCTAGATGTGAATACCTGAAGTTGAGATATTTCTGTGTACTTCTGCCATTTCCATGTCTGTCTCACACATGAACCACCTCGCTTTTGGATCATCTCTGCCTCGCCTGACGTCTGAAGCCGAATCTGTTGTATTGCTTTGATCTTCTCGTATGCACGCTTGCTCCCATTTTTCCTGATCTGGAGTCTGAGATGGGTCACACATATGGCCTCTCTTAGCGTCATCATTTCCAGCCTTTCCATTTTCTCCCTCTTTCACCTGATTTCCTTGTTCGCAGGGTCGGTAGGGAAGGCAGAAGAAGTTCACTTTTGTTACTGCAAGGATAAAGAGAATGAACACGGCAAAATTCAGACTGATTTCTCAGCAGAAGCAGGCATAAAGAGGAAAAGCAGCAAAGAACGAGCTGTCAAGCTATAAATCATAGCAAGATCTCGAAATGGAAGCTGTTGCCTCCAGTTTGTATCTGACAGAAAGAGACAGATGAGGAAAGACACAGATGGAGAGACAAAAAAGAAAAACCACTGAAGGCAAAGACGGCAGGAGCACAAGGGTAAACCGAGATGCTCTCATAAAGAAACGTGTTTTCAAGGCAACACAATACGGAAACCTTTTCAAAAGGGCTGTCAGTCAGAGTTGTATGGAGCTATATTTGGGTCTGATTTATAATCTTAGACCGACACAGACAGGTCTTTCCACAGACAATGTGTGTAAAGAGGAAGCAAATCAAGCGAACGTTGTCTAAAGCTTTACTTTGATGCAAAGTTTGAACAAAAGGTGGATAACATTCTAACATTTACACAATACACACGCACACGCACACACACACAGAATGAACTAATGTGGATCTGAAGCTGTTTGTGTGACCAACCTTGGTAAAATGTGAAAAATTCCGGGAGGCAGATGATGAAGGCAAGAATCACGAGGAGAAGAAGTTTAGTAAGTGCTGCTCTTGCCATGGTTGTACCATAAGATCACGCACACACACACACGCGCGCGCTCAGGCACAGGTACTTGTTCACACTGGCACAGGCATGACTCGTGGCGCGTGGTGTCTTCTTCCCTCTCGAGTTTTCAGCAAACACATCCATTCACACTCGTGCCGCTGCCCATCAGAGAAGCCGTCGCTGGACTTTTTGATGTTCTCACGATAGAGTTCGTAATTTAAGAAGAGGCTGGCCGCAACATTTCAAAACACGTACACAAAGCGAGAAGCAACTTCCCTTCCTTTTACACTTCCTGTCATTTTCTGAGTAAGCGAGAAAGAGAGAGAAATGGAGCGCTGCACAGACAACAAAGAGTTTCAGTCAACAAAATGTAAGTACAAAGTGTGTTTCTGTTTGACTGTGGATGTGTGTGTGTGTGTGTGTGACCACTCATCCTCTCGTGAAAAAAGAGACAAACTTTATCGGACTATTTATGAATTCAGGTCCTGTGTAAACAGCAGGTTACAGACATATGATTATGTGTTGGATGTGTAGTCTCTTTGTAGAGGGAGAACTGCGTTTTACAAATGTTAAAAACAGAGTGAAAAAAAGGTCATTTAAAGGTGAATGATCTTTAAAAAGTGGGAAACAACAGTAACATGTGGTAACCTGCCTGTGTCACTGATTATTAAGATTAGGAATGAAACTTTACATGATCACAAACACACAACAAAACCCCCCGATCTCCACATGTGCAGCTTTCCTGCCTGTCGTTTATATAACAGTCATCTCATAATGCAGTCTTTGTTTGTCATCATGACAGACTTTTTGTCTTGTGATGCTTCTTCTCAATCACAGAGGAGTTTCTCATAATTTTCTACAGCAGGATTTTTAGATTATATCATATTATTGCCACCATTTCTCATAAAATGTGATATTTTCATTATCACAGATCACATATACACGGATGTGTTTTTTTTTTTTATAGATTTGGAAATACTAAGACATTAGTAGCCTGTAACCATTCTTTGATACAAAACTGTCTCATAATTGTCCTTATCTCAATCATGAGACTATCAGTAGTTTGTATTATACACATGGTTTTTATGCGATATAAAACATGAAGTTAAAACACATCAGTCACCGTGTAAACACACATCAAAGGGTTTGTAGTTTTTAAGAAAGGTTGTCATGACTACAATGTTTACAAATTATACAGTTACATTGTGTAATTGCTTGAGAACAAAATGTCATAAAAAAAAAAGTCAGTGGAAACCAAAATATTCAACCACTTTTCTTCAAATTAATTTTAAAAAGTCAAATACGTTAGAAGCCTTCTGATTGCACTTTATAATAATGTTACACTGTTAAGCATGAATCAGGTATTAACAAGTGCTTAATTCATCATTTATATACTATACTATTTTTAGAGCAGATTATTACAGTGTAGTCAAGAGAAGATTTCTTTTGATCATAGACTTTTGAGCATTATTGTATATTTTAAATAAACCACTAATTAGTTGTAAATATAAGATAAGTGTGAGAACATATCCACAGGTCTCTGCTGTGGCTTCACTCTTCAGTGATGTGGCTACATGTCTGGGAGCTGGAAGGTATTTTGGCTGCTTTTGAGGAGGAAATGACCTTTCTGCCTATCTTTTTATAGTTTAATCCACTCTGAAAGGAATATGTATTTTTCATTTTGTGCTGTCTCACTTCATCTCTGTTGGGGTTCGGTGTAGCTGAGATTTTACACTCGGGTTCCTTAGAGCCACTTATCTTTTCAACCCTGGGACTGGAACATACACAGACACACACGGAAAGAGGCTTAGACAAACACACACTCAAAACCACAAACACAGTGATGAGCTTGGCTGGCAGGTGTAGCCTTATCTCCACTCCACAGCGGCTTGCCTCTCTCAGGGCTCAGTCAGTAGCTTAGAGAGGGGGGCAGAAGCCAAAACTTAAAAAAAAATCACCTTCTTTCTTTTATGCACAATAAAAACAAAAGAAATGCTTTACATTCTGAGAATTCCTGAATATTTTGAGTGTTTAGCTAAAATGCATTTACCATCTGTGATTGTGTTTGTGTGTGAGGAGCTGTTGCTGTCGGCAAGTGTCAGGACCCTGCTGAGGTGTCCTTGAAAAATACCCTCGTAAATTATCCCTGTGGAAACAATGGGATTGTCCTGATTTCCAGAATTAATTACAGAAAATTTGTCTTTGTGCAAGTAAAACCTAATTTTAAAAAGGGCTAAAATATTTCAGTAAGCAGAGATCATTTGGGGAAAAGAATATCATTTCTTTAGATAGAGAAATTAATCAGTGCATTCAGTGATTAGACTGCCCCATCATCTCAGAATGGAATTCCAGCAGTGATGGGATTTAGGACAGGACCCCCCCTGGAGTCTAGACGCTGGTGATAGTGAAGATGAAGACTAAGACTTGGGTGGAGCTCTGAGTGAATTAGGCGAGGTGGACATGGGGAGGAGATGGATTGCACAAATGAGAGTATAAAAGGGAGAATGACAGACAGCACAGATTTAAACCATGCAGACGTAAGACTACATTAATCAGTATTGAGATTGACAGCATGGGAAGGTGGTAGCGATGTACAAAAGAGACCCCCTTTTACCTTCTGAACTGCTTTAATGTTTTGTGGTAGAGATTCAACATTCTTCAGAAAACATTTTTAACATGACAGCATCACACGCTGCGGATTCGTCTGTGGCACATCCGTGATGCCAGTCTCCTCTTCCGCCACGTCCCAAAGGTGCTCAGTGAGACTGAGGTCCGGTGACTGTGGAGTACAGTGAACTCATTGCCATGTTGAAGAAAGCAGTTTGAGATGATGTGAATTTTGTGACGAGGTGTGTTATCGTGCTGTAAGCACCCAGGTGACACCTGGTGTGGTCCTTTGCTGCCGTAGCCCGTCTGCTTCAAGGTCCAACATGTTGTGTGTTCAGAGATGGTCTTCTGCATATCTTGGTTGTAATAAGTGGTCATTTTATTTACTCTTGTCTTTCTCCTCTGAGCTCTGCATCAACAAGGCACTTTCAGCTGCCGCTCACTGGACATTTTCTCTTTTTCACACCAGTCTCTCTAAAACCTAGAGATGGTTGTGTGCGAAAACCTTGTATTCCTTTGTTTGCTTATTTGTTTGTTAATAAAAAAAAAATGTATATATACTCTATTAACAGCATGACTTTAATGGAAATGTCACTTTGCTGACGAGATGTCTGTAACTCTAATAAATAATAACTGGACACCCGCAGTTAAAATTAAACATTTCTGAGTTTATCACTTTAACACCTTCACACTAAAATGCTGTTCAGTGTTTGAGACTTTCGACAGTTTGTCACATATGTGCTAGTTTAAACCCTCAGATGTAAATAACACTCAGCCCACACATTTCAGTTCTGGTAAGGGGTCTATTTACTGACTGCAAGACAAAAATAAGGAGACATTAACATGTAGTTGGTTCACATTAAGGGCATTGCCTGCAATTGTAAACCAAACCATGCACATCTGGGGTATATTCAACTTACCTGAGGAATACCCACTAGCCTTTTGCAAATACATTTGCTTGAAAACTAGATGGATAGATCTCTAGATAGTGCCTTGTACAAACCTTTACAAAGTGAACAATATGTGTTGATAGTATTCAGTTTGGATGAACATGGATGAATCAGCTTTGGGTGAAGCATGGGTAGTTTAACACTACTAAATAAACATGAGGCTGTGAACCGTACTATGTTACTGAATAGTTTTGCATGTTAAAAAATGAACTCTAGCTTCGATTTTTAAATTTTCTAGCCTTCTTTTTAAATTTTAATCTTCCTCTGGAGAATGTGGATCTGTATTAACCTTGCAAACTGTCGAATAAAGGCAGCTGATTGGACCTTTTGCTCTGAGGTTGATTAGTTGGAAGCTGCAGCAGATGGACTTGCGCTTGCCATCTGACGAGAATTTACTTCACTTGGGACTCCAGCTGACTCACAAACCCAGAAAGTATAATTGAGGCTTTAGACATCATCGTGTTAACACTTTTCTGCTCTTTAGACCAGCTTATACAACTCACCTGATATAATGTAGTTAGAAAAGACCAAGGGCACTAAGAAAAGTATATAGTTTGAGCTTTTAATGGGTTGTAATGAACTCTGCAGCCTCCAGAGATCACAGGCAGAACTTTAGACGTTTAATCTTGTTTATAATAAACATGCACTTTGGAGTTTTTGGCTCATCTTCAAATCGTTTCTATTATGTATGTGTGCAATCAAACAGGTCATTTGTTGCACAGTGCTCTGTCTTGTTGCACGGTCTGTCACATATAGCTAACAGGACACATCTGTCACTTTTAGCGCTGCAGTCAGAGGCTGTAACGATGAACACACACGGCTGTGCAAATGCTGACCGGGCGAAAAGTGTGTCTGTGTGTGTGTGCGAGAGAGAGAGTGAAAAGACGGGTGCCCTTATAGCACTAAACACATCTTTGAGACTCAGTGATTTGCTGTATATATATATGAACATTAACCGTACACCCTGTCACATGTTTTGACAGTGTCAAAGGCGAGAATCGCTCGATAGGTACAGTGTACAGGCTATTTTTGGAGCTCTGCTTTAACAGAGAATCTGATGTGGAGAGTTCAGACTTGGAATATAATAGCGTGATGAGATTAGGGATTTAGGTATAAGCGATGTTATTTGAGAACAGGCTCCACTCGGCTGGCTCGGTGGTTATCTTACAGGCATTTGATGTAGGATACATGATCTTCTACATCATATCTGAACTTGACTCTGATTTTAATGGACACACTGATGTTTTTAGATAAGCAAAGGCATTATTACTGTCAGTGATTAGAGATTCTCTTTCACCCTGTACAACAGGAGGACAGCTTAAAGCTCATATGCTGTTTGATGTGCTCATGTGTATAAAAACTGTTTCTGATCTTAAGACAATACGTTACAGAAGAATTTATTTATTTATTTATTTTCTTTCTTCACTTATTTCTTTAGCAGGGAATCAAGGACACCTCAGCAGGGTCCTGACACTTGTTAAAATACATGAAAACGGCAGCTGCTAATTTTTATTCGTAGTTGGTAGGCGGGTCACAAAAAACTATGAAATAAATTTATCAGCCCACCACCCAGTGTTAGGTTTATGCCACAGCTGCCCTAAATTAACAATATTTATAATTACCAAAATCCTGTTTTTATGCTTCTAAATATATTTCTGTCATTTCCAGTTTTAAACAAGTTTTGTTTTTAGTTTTGTTATTTTATTTCATGCTTTAGTCCCTGGCTCAGCTTTTGTAGATTTTAGTTTTGATTGTAGTTTTTGTCGATCCCATCATCAGGGTTCCATAACCTCATAAATTGAGCATCAGTTCAATTAGATACAAATGACAATGTTTCTTTCAAAAGCAACATAATTAGTAGGATAGGTGATTGAAGTCTACTACTGTCACTACTTTTATTTTTAAAGGTGCTACGATTACATTTAGGGATGCTGAGCACCCCTAAAAAGGCTCTGAACTCACCTTTGTTTCAGGCTTTACAGGGTTAAGGATGCATGCTTGTCTTCTGAGATGTGCATTGTATGCATTGTATAGGTTCATGGCGAGCTGCACTAAAGTCCTCTCAGAAGTTTGATGAATGCCACTACGGCATCGTCACAGCTGTTCTTTGTTCTCTGATCTGACTGCATCATTTTTCTTTTGACATTTTTAAACGAGCATGGGTAAAGAAGCCATTTTCCTCTCTGGAAAAGAAGAGTGAGAATTATCTAATCTAATCTAAACTTGCTCAGCTCACGGTGCATGTTAGACTTTGCATCAGTCATAGAGCTAGGTAAAATTCAACATTTTAATGAGACAGGAAAAATGCCTCTCTCTGGATCCCCTCCTGTCAAAATTTACACATAGTTACTGTGTCAAGTTTCCATTGTTGCCTCTCATCTACCATCTGGCACCTCAGGAGAAAGAAGACTATCTCATTTCTATCACCTTTTTTAGCCATCCAAATGACACGAGCCCAGGGATGAAAATGACAGTCTGTCAGTCAGCTGCTCTGGTTCACACTAAAACATCTCAACATCTGTTAGGTTGATGGACATGAGCTTTTATTCTAACTTTGGTGACTGTTCCTTCATCATCTATGGTTAATAGAGAAATAAACAGCCACGCATTTTGATAAAGACGTGAGGGGTCATTCTGACATGAGGACAGGATGTTCTGTCTCCTAAATAACAGCTGCTGTTTGCAAATGTTCTCATGGTAAAACACAAAACTAAAATGGTGAACTGGATAAAACTGAACTAATATGCCTGAATCACACATATTTCCACTTTAAGGAGCTTGTGAATTTCCATTCACTGTTTTTGCTTGGTGGCCTGAAACATGTTTACAGTTATTTGGTGTGCAGCTGATGGATTTCCACATAACCAAAAGTTTAGTTACTGCAGGTATTCTGTCTATTTCAAGCATGTTCTATTAAAAGCATGAAGGCTTAACCGCAGCTAATGGATGAGGGTGTGCCGATTGTTTTGATGGTATTCAACCCAGTCACCGATGTGGTAAAATAAATAGATATATTTAAAGGGAGAGAAATAAGGGAGAAGTGGTGGGAAATGAGGTATGAGTCGTGAGCATGTTTTTCTATTAAAAACAGAGCAGGAGGAGGAGGATGGAGAAGAGGGAGGAGAGCATGGTGATTTAGAGCTGTGTCAGCAGGCGTCGCCTGGCTCTCCAGAGACGAAGACACTGTGAGGCTTTATGAGTCTTTACTGAGAAATTACGATGTTTCACAAAGAGATTATCACCATGAGTGAATCTTTAAAGGTGATGAAAGGTTCTAGTCCCGTCCTCCTTGAGCTGTAATCTGCCCAGCTGTCTGCCTGCCTGTCTTTCTGAATCACAGTTTTACAATGTTCATTTGTTCTCCGAATTCATGACCTTGAATCTTTTTTTCTCGCCTTACTCAGTCAGTACACTCTCCCCCTCTTTCGCTGTGTCCGCCAGGATTTCAAGGTTTTTAGAGGCACATGTGTTTGCGTGTTTGTGCATGGGCATGCGTATGTGTTGGGAGAGGCCATAATTTGCACTTTCAAAAGGATAGCACACCCACTAAAGTGGGCTAAAGTGGGGTGAATTTACAAGAAGCTCTTGAGCCGTGCTGGTGCAGCGTGTCTTTATGTTTCACCTCCTCCCTCCCTCTCGTCTCTCCTCTGCTGTAACCTTTCTGGTGAGAAAATGCCATGTCAATAAAAGCTTTTTAACATGAAGAAAAAATCAATGTGCTCCGATTGCACCTTTTTTTCAAGCGTGCCTCCCCAACAAATGGTCGGTTCTGCCGCAGCACACCAGCACGGCTGATGTATAAGAGCCAGGTAAAAAGGAAAATTCAAAGCGGATTTTTAATAACTGTGCGCTGTGAAGTGAGACTGAAAAAAACACGGGCTTTCTCCTCTTGTTTTACGTTGATATCAGAATCAGAATCAGAATCAGAATCAGAAACTTTATTGTCATTGTCATGAGAACAACGAAATTAAGAATGGTCCCCGATCATTGCATCATCCCTAGCAATATCAAAATATAAATAAAACAATAAAATTCAATAAATAAAATAGATAGAATACTTAAAATACTAATAAGATATGTGTTAACATGAACACTTTACAATGCTTTATTGGTCACAATCCATACCATCAACTTTTACTGTTCTGAGCAGATAAGCAGGATCAGAGGCAGGGCTGTGCAGTAAAAATGCACAGTTAAATGTATCATAAAAACAACGCAAACGCTATAAAATACATTAACATAAAGGCTCAATAAAATGCATCATATATTCACATCATTTAGTAAGAGCAGACAGTGATCGATGCCAATGTCTGTACTGCCTCTCCGGAGTGATATCTGCTATATTTCCACTTCACATCAGAGATAAAATAGATGCACTGCCCTTTATTCTAAAATATAAAGAATCTACTGCTGGATTTGATTCATCAGTCTTTATTCAGAGGCCTCTATTTTAAGTCCACTTGATCCAATTTTAAATGAACAAATAGGTATTTTCTGTACAGCCTTATTCACTCAAGAGACAGAGTGCATGAGTTAAAATTACAACAATATATCGCTGCAAAATAAAGAGTGCTTTGCTTGTAAGTTAAATAAGTGACATCACCATTTTTGTCTTTTATTTCTCATGAGGGTTGCCAGACATTGCCAGAGTGCCCTGCTGGCACAGAGTGGGAGGTTAGCTGTGTCATTTTTCTGCTGCCACGTCTCTAATAAAGGGATAAAAGTACACCATCAGCCATTTTATTAGGTACACCTTCCTAGCATGAGGTGTCAGAACTACTTTAATTCTTCATGGCATAGATTCTACAAGGTGCTGGAAAGATTCATCCAAGATTTTCATCCATAAATCGCAAAGTTTCTACAGATTTCTGCATATCCATGATGTTGTTCTATTGGTTAGAAATCCTGTGACTAAGCTGACCATCTGAGTACAGTGAACTCAGTGTCATGCTGAAACACCAGCTTGAGGTTCTTTGAATTTTGTAAGATGACATCTTATCCTGCTGGAAGCAGCAATCAGAAAATAGGTAGACTGTGGTCATAAAGGGATGGACACGGTCACCAACAATACTTGGGTATGTTGTGGTGTTTGAATAAGGCTCAGTTGGTACTAAGGGGCTCAAAGTGGGCCAAGAAAATATCTTTCACACCATTACATCACCAGCAGCCATATCTATTGATACAACGCAGAATGTATCCAAACATTCATGGTGTTTACATCAAATTCTGACCCTACCGTCTGAACGTTGCATTACATATCCAGACTCCTCTGCTGCGGAAGGTCATCTGCTTCAAGGCTTGACATGTGGTGTGTTCAAAGATGCTTTCCTGCTTATCTTAGTTGTAACAAGATGTTAATTAAGGCCGCCCCCTAGCAGTTACAAGCAGTCTTTTTCCCTCTGCCATTCCCCAGATATTTTCTCCTTTTCGGACCATAAATCCAGTTTTAGAAATGCTCAACTGGCCTCTCTGTCACCAGCAACAATGCCACATTCAAAGTCATTTAAATAATCTTTGTTTTTCATTGTGATGCTCAGTTTGAAGTTCAGCAGGTCAGCTTGACCATCTCTAGGTGGCCAAATGCATTGAATTTCTATCATGTGACTGGATTGATCAGATAGTTGTTGCATTAAAGAGTAGTTAACTAGGTGTACCTGATAAAATGTAAGTCTTCTTGATAAGTTAAAAACATAATTTCCAAATCTTGCCAACTTGTCAAAGACTGTTTTCTGACTTGTGGAAACAGATCTCGAACGAGCACCAGACCATGTCTGATAAATCACCTGAATCAAGGTGGGAAGTAATGTGGTGGTATTAGTGCGTGAGAACTATTGGATGAATCTCAGGTGTGATTTCTTGTCAGAGGTTTACTCCAAGTAATTTAAATTTGTTTAATGTTCCTTTTTTACCAAATATAACCCATTCTTTCATTGGCTTCACTGTCAAAACCAGACATTCAGAACTGTGTGTTGAGTGTATAAAACAGTCTAGACTACAGTGTGCATTGGTGATCTTTTTTAGATCTGTGTGTGTGTGTTTGTGTGTGTGTGTGTGTGTGTGTGTGTGTGTGTGTGTGTGTGTGTGTGTGTGTGTGTGTGTGTGTGTGTGTGTGTGTGTGTGTGTGTGTGTGTTATTTTTGCAGTGATGACCCTGCTATTTTCAGAGATCTTCAAATGTACCCTGATAGAAGAGCTCTCTAAAAGATGAGCACACAGCTCTCTCCCTCCTCTGACTGTTTTTTTTTTTTTTTCAATTGTCTGCATTTTCCGCAGCGTATTATTCCTACAATACAGCTCATACAGTGAAAATAAAACAAAACTTCATTCATTTAAACTTCAGACAAACATTAGCAGTGTAAATCTCATTTCCTTTTATTCGTGACTGAGAAGCAGCAGGCGGATGTTTATGGATACTGGCTGGTAGGGCTCACATTTCTGCCACATGATTTTTGTCCTTCACAAAAAACACTGTTCCCAGCAATCAGTGAAAGCAGGTTAATTGTGTGTTGTTAATCGTAATCGCTCTGCGCACAGAAAATTATAATCATACGTCAGTGAGAACATTCCCGCCATTTTGATTTGATTAACATTTGTTATCGCCCATCTCCAGACTCTCTTCTGACACACGCACGCCCTAAATGCTCTTCCACCATCACATCAGTTCATTCAGTCTGATTCATTCACCCATCAATATACCAGATGCATACAAAAAGCTCCCTGGTGCTGAAATATAAAGTACTGAGGACCAGTTATCCTGTGATGAACTGCGGTGTCAACGTGCTCTAAATGCATCCCCATCCCTCCTGTAATTATCCCACCTACCGCTGATTAATGCTTAGTCACACTATCCAACAAGAGCCCTGCCTGATGTTCCTCTCACCTTCTTCACTACCCACTCATTCTTATTCTAAGTCTGCTTTCATGCTGCAGTTTGGCAGTTTGAAATGCAGATGGTACCACCCACAGTTATAAGGGCTTATAATAGAATAATTAACAGTGTGTACAGACACATAAAAACAATCCAGTTTTCATCATTTTGTACTATTCTGACTCTTTGCCTGCACCACCTCTGCTGTAGAGTAACAACTCAAGCCTGCTTAAATTTCACAAATGTAATTTTATTTCATATTTCTTCACTCTTACTCTACCCACATCTTCACACAAGTGGCCACAACAGTGTTTGCAAATGAGCCGCTATATGGAGCTGGCTGAAGAAGATGCACCAGTGCAGTTAACTAGCTTGTTCAGCACATATCAGTGCTTAGTTTTAGTCCAGCAGCGTACCTGAGACAAACATTGTTCTGCAGGAGTTTGTTTTCTCTTGCACAACACTGGCCGTATGGATGGCTGGATGCATGCCATGATCCATTTTGCTTAAAAAACTACGATGCTACATTTATGTGCTTGAATAAAAATCTGCACCACGCTGTTGATACAGGTGTAATAATTCTGACAGCAGTATAAGTGCATCGTGCTTGCTTCTTCTTCTTCTTCTCTTTCCTTTTCTTTATTTATTTTCTTTAAGAACAGAAAAAGCAAAACACACATGCATCACTTTCAAACACCGCTCACTAAGTGAGAATTGGATCCAGAATTGATCAGGTGTCGACTGGCTGATTGAGCACTATTAGACTGATTGGCTTTAGATTAGGCTAACATTCAATTACCGAAGCCACCAAGACTTTACTCCATCAGCAACCGATGTGAGATACAGTACTCACCGATTACCTTTTATTTCTTCCATTTCACCTTTTGTCTGTTTCTCTCTTTCTCTCCTGTTGGTATCTCTGCTGTCTCACAGGTTTATGGATCAATGATTGGTAGGGGGGGAAGGTGACCTTCCTCACACTGACCAATTCGAGCACTTGCTGAATAGAGCACTGCCTATTCCAACAGCCAAAAATGCTTCTAAGGCACTATCTGTCTATTTCTTTCACACCATGAGCAGAAAGCGTACAGTAGCAGCCCTGTAAGTGTTCACGTGAAATGGTGTGCGCGTGTTTGTTAACTCTACGTGAGGATTGTTTGTCTCATTTGGGGGGAACAGATGTCCTTAATTATTTTCTTTGCAGCCACAAATTGATTTCTGTCTTCTCCTGAGCAAAATTGTAGTTAGGTTAAGGTTTACACTGAAGCTTGTATCCATTATAGTAAGAGCAGTAATCTGAGACCACCTCCCAGAGGAGACACTAGCACATTAGGGCCAACCTACTGTATGCAGCTCCTGCAGAGTTAAATCATTATAATATAATTATATGAAGTATATGCGCGAAATGCAGAGAGGCTAAAAGATCTGTGCAGGAGTAGGATTTAAATTCAAAAAGCTTTGATGAACTTTATAATGGATTTGAAATCTTACAGTGGGTCAGTGGAAATATTTGTTTGCTGTGAGTCACACAATATTTAGCTCCTGAATTTTTTTTTTACTTTTTTGAATGCATGTGTGGATCATTTTGTTGGAAGAGCTTGCATTTTATCCTTGAAGATGTCTTTTTTTTAAAAAACTGGACTGCCGTCTCAGTTTTCGTGACATTTTTCAATGGTGACCGTTTCAAAGCTTTCAGAGCATACATCACCTCAAATAATTCATCACAGCATGGAGGGATGTTTAATACGAAGCAGCCCCTGCTTGTCTGATTTCCTCATCGCACTCTCACTTGTTCTCACTCGTTCTCTCCCTTTCTCTCTCATTTCTATCCTTGCAATGGCCTGTGATTGGCTAGTGGCTGTGGAGGGCAGTAAATTATTAAGGCCTGCTCTTTATTTGGCCGTAAATGCACCCTGTCTTCCCTTTCCTCTCTCCCCGGTGCTTTCTGATTTCCTTTCTGTGCCCATTTAGGAAGCGAGTGAACAGGTAACAAAAGGGACCACAGCATGCAGGAGCAAAAGAAAGGCAAAATAACACCGAGACAAATGTGATGAACAGAAATGGGGGGAAAAAATGTCAGCAGGGAAATTTTTTAAAAAGAGAGCTATGGAGCATGAGAGAGGAAAAGGAAAGAGTGACAAAGGGACAGTTTTGATGGATTGCACAGCAAGCGCTTTCCAATCCTCCACACCTGCCACCTGACCTGCACTGATGTCTGACTGCATGAGAGCAAATACGCCCCCTCCTCGTACCTCAGAATAGAGGCTATTTGCTGGTGAATCTGTGTGTTTGTGTGCGTGTGTTTTACAAAACTACCAAAGAGGGACCATTTAAGTGTTGTTGTCATTAAAGAGCTGTTAAACTGCCAAATGGGTGGAGAGGGCAGAAAGAAAGGAAGCAAGATAAGATGAGAGATGGTTAGAGACAGAGAAAGAGTACATCAAGAAAAAATAGAGCTGTTTTCATTTCTATCAATTATTCAGGATGTGTATTATCTCCTGGTGTGTGCAGCTGCAAACTTTATGCCTAAGCACTTTTAAGAGCAGCAAACAGCCTGACACATGCCTGTATACACACACACACACACACACACACACGCGCACACGCACACACACACACACACACGCACACGCACACACACACACACACGTGCGCGCGCACACACACACACACACACACACACACAGGAGGATTAGGCATCACTTGTGGTATTTTGCCAGCAAACTAGTAATTTATGTCAATATGAGATTCATGCACTGAAAAGTTCTGACTCCAGAGCAGCAGTGGGGCGATTATTAGCGTACTTTCTTTATCTGCTGAGTCCTTCCGAATCTATCAGGCAACACCTACTTAGCATAACTGTACAGTGCTGATCCATAAAATCTAATTGTGCCATCTTTTTCTGTGCTAATGGCTGCTATCTTAAACTTTTCACCTTCTCTCCTCCCCATTCCTGAATGAAGGTGCTCTAACCAATTACTTCCTACCCAAAGTATATTATATTATATTATATCATATTTATTAGGTGTGATGTAAAACGTGTGGAAAATGATCCCATGACTCTGCTCTACGCCCTGGGGAGCATTTTAACTTCTTTTAGCTCATTGTTTTGGTTTCATAGCAAACATTTGCTGCATTTTAGGGATCTCATTACATCATTTCCACCAATGACTCTAAATCAGTGTGAATGTGTTTCCATGTCTATGGATATCAACAATAGGCAGCTGCATAGTAGCTTCCATCCATCCATTCATTTTTTAACCAGTTAATAAATTAAAGATCACTGGGTAAAGGTCAGCAGTGCCCCCCCCAAAGAAAAAGACTTCAGTTTATATTTTTAATTTAAAAAAGAAAGGTCTTGATAAAGAATAACAACTTTACAATGATATTAAAATTTCATCTAAATAATAATTGAAGTAATCAAATAAATAAATGTATCAGAAAAAGAAAATACGGCCTGAGGGTCAGAACCAGCCCTCTGGCCATCTCGGTCCAGTCCCAACTTCCTAAAAGGAAAACAAAACAGAATAAGGTAATATTAGTATTATTTTAATTGAGCTTGAGGTGAAAAATCGGAATAAGTCTATTGATACTTTAACGGAGGCTGCATGTGTGTAAACTAGAGATGGCACGATACCACTTTTTTATGTCCGATACCGATACCGATATCATAAATTTGGATATCTGCCGATACCGATATGAATCCGATATAGTGTTTTTTAATCAACAAAACTGTTTTTTAAATATCTTGCTGCATTTTGTATAAGTTCATACTCAAGTTTAAAACAACAACTACACTAAAGCTATTCTGTTATACCTATATGCAAAAAAAAATATTTCATAGTTCAGCAATACTGATCAATCTAATAAACTTAAACCTACACCATCCTCCCTATTCTGGTATTTTAAAGAGTACTTAGCATAAATATTAAGCAACCTAACTAATAGGGTTCCAACTCCCAGCAACAACAAAAATAAATAAATAAAAAATAGGGAACCACCCCTCACGCTCCACCTCGTGATGCTTAATCGACGTAATCAACCTTAATTTGATGCAGTGTGAAAAAAAAAATGCACAGAAATCAATTATTTTTCAAGAAATATTAAATAGATTCAACATCTTTCTTCAACAAAATTGCAGACTGCACAGATGGTACCTTCCCAAAGGAAAAAGTACTATAGCTTACTAGGGTATATATATTAGACTTAATAGTCACTATATACAGTAATTGACTTCTATTCATTTTACATCAAATTAAAACTTTGGGTGTCAGATAATTATTTATTAAAAGCTCGACATTTTAAATGAGAATAAGAAAGAAAAGTATGTCTTTGTGCCCCTTTTCCCTGTTCATGCCCTATCGGCCCCCCTGGCTAAACTTTGCTAGATCCGCCCCTGCACAGTTACAGCCGTCAGCTGTAGAAAAAGATCCTGCTGTAAAAAGTAATATTAAATACATTCTAACAACAGCTGATCAAGCTTAAACGTGCTGCTGTTGTTCAGCCGTTGGTTTCCTCTTTCTGGTGCAAAGTGGGCCAAAAGCAAACTAGAGACACAGACTCGCGACAGAAAAGCCGATCAGCTGATCGTTAAGCAGTTTCATGATTGAAGTAGCAGCAAGAAGAGCAGTCGCTCCATATATCGGTTGTTAAGCTTAACGCAGGAATGCTTTACAAACATTCAGAGATGGACTTACACACTTGCTTTACTTCTCTCGGGGATAACTTTGTCGGAGATGAAATGCCGGGTTGCTAGCGAAGCTCCAAATGCTATCCAGACCACCGACAGGTCCCGCATGCCACAGCCGCTCTATCACGTGATGCATACTGCTCCGACGTGCTAACGTTCTGAGGTGAGTTACGGCGCGTTGCAAGTTTTGTGAGGTGCTTTCGTGATATTTAATGGATCGGATTACATTTTTTATTTTTCTCCGATATCCGATCCAGTAATTTAGGTCAGTATCGGACCGATACCGATACGTAATATCGGATCGGTCCATCTCTAGTGTAAACAACTGTTTTCTCTGATGAACTACAATAACTTTACACTAATGAATATTGTTAGGTTTATGAAGAGTTTAAGTTGATTGTTTTATGCAACAGTACACTACAGTCTTTTCTTAAACAATAACAGATTCTTACTGGTTACTGTACTGTGCAAAATACTTGAGCTGCCCTTCATTCTTTATATTTTGTTAGGAAAATGGGATTTATTTAAACATCATTGTTTTTCTTACCATTCAACCTCTCTCTGGCCTGTCTTCCCAATGTGATGTTTTGTGCTATGTACGTGTGGTCAGAAGGGGTCCAATTTTCACTGCAGGCAACTGAACGTGTAACATGTAACGTGTATGTGTAACTACACATAACACGCAATGTGTACCAATAAAGGATTAATGGATCGATTGATTGATTGAACTCTCTTAGGCAGCTTTCTTGTGATTTCTTTAAGTAGTCTTCAGGAATAGTTCTCCAGGCTTCTTGAAGGACATTCAAAGCTCTTCTTTTGATGTTTTTTGTTCTTGTCTCTGTCAAGATGATCCCACGTGGTTTCAGGTCCGGGCTCTGGGGAGACCAGGAATGTTTAAACTGAATTGGCAGGGTGTTTGGGATCACTCTCATGCTGAAAAGGGAAGTTGTTGTCAATCAGCTGCTTGTCAAAAGTTTCAACAGTATTCCCAACACCACTGGCTGAAATGTAGCTACAAACTATGACAGAGCCTCCACCGTTTTTTACAAATGACTCTAGACACTCACTGGTGTGCCCCTCTCCTGACCTCCTCCACACATACTGACTATTTGAACCAAAAAAGTCCTGCTGCCACTGATTTTCAACCCAGTTTTTGTGTAATTCTGCTGTGATGTACTCGATAACTTGTACATTACTGAAAGACTGTGAAAATATTGTTTGAAGGACACAGTTTACACTCACTGCATTTTTGACTGATGGAGGGCACAGTGGGGTTTATTGGGAGAGGGTGTAATCTCATAGGGGCTCATAAACTTCTGTTTGTCCTGCAGCAGCAAAGTTTAACTTCAGGAACACACACGAATGCCACGTTGGGCCTTGACACATGAGTGGCTGCCTCGGCTCACAAAATACATGGTTGTGTGTTCGGTTTGATATAACAAGGATTTTGATTAGATTGAATGAGAGCCAGGAGCCATTGTTTTTCAGCCACAGCTGGTTCCATCCTCCTCCTGCTGCTGCTGCTCCTCTGGAGTTGTTAAACAGATGCACCACTCAACAAATGTGGTTAAATTTTGCAGTTTGCATTTCCCTCCCTGATTTTCTGCTCTCCATCCTCTCAGGCAATTAGGGGAACCAGATCTGGCAAGCCAGACCAAAGCCATTATGTTCTGTTTGTGTATAAATGTGCGTAGGAGTGTGTGTGTGCGGTGAGTGCATGTGTATACCTAGGTAATATGCTTTAAGGCAAAAGGGGAGAAACTCTTCCCACAGCAACAGGCATGGATCAAAGTAATTGGACAGTTTGGTTCACACTTGGGCAGTCTAAAGCCCTTGTGTGTGCGTGCGTGTGTGTGTGTGCGTGTGTGTGTGTCTGTGTGCGTGCGTGTGTGTGTGTGTGTGTGTGTGTGTGTGTGTGTGTGTGCATTCTCTACCTCCCAGATCTGGTAGGAAAATACAGTGTGCATCCTTTCAACTACACACACACACACACACACACACACACACACACACACACAATCTTTTTCCTCTCTACACTGTGTTAATAAAGGATGTCAGTAAAAGTGTGTCAAAGTCTTGCTCAGTGCAGAGGGAGCAGGATGTAAGGTTCTGCTCCGATACAAGATCAGAAAGAGTGTGTATGTGTGTGTACGTGTGTGTGTGTGTGTGTGTGTGTGTGTGTGTGTGTCCCTCTGTCAGCGCAAGGCATAGATGTAATTGTGGGCCTTTTGGGTGTTTTGATCCATGCCTGCTGAGTTTCCATGTCTCAGATCACACAGGCATTTGCTCATTTTCTTGCTGCCTGTCTTTCTTTCTTTCTTTTACTCCCACTCATTACAATCTACTGTATCTGCACTCAGAAACTTGTATTAGTCACACATGAGACACACATAATTAATACTGGCCTTCTCAAACCATTATTCTGTCTCTTGAAGGTGGAGGCTGGCAAAGAAATTAGAGAACAAGCCTAATGGATGGGAAAGAAGTGAAGGAGGGTATCAGTAAACGGACAAGGGAGGATATTACAGAGAGAGATTACAGAGGAATAGAAATGAAAAGGAGGCATTAAAAGAAATCAACCATGGACTGAAGCAACACTGCTCATGAATTTTGTTGCATGTATTCTCTCCGATAACAGTAATGTGATTGGGGGGGGAAAAAAATCAAAAAAGAGAAAGTTGTGAAGGAAGGAGCAGCAAAGCGAGGCATCTGAATCTGATGGTGAGTTTCTTTCATTCTTTCATCCTTCCTGTTAGTTACGTGTCGGGAAACTGGGACAACAAAGTCCATCTGGAGCTCCGACACACTCCTGAATCCAGATAGAGAGCAACACACACACACACACACACGCACAGAGAAAAGTATCCTTGATGTGTGCGGTTGTGTTATTGACTGATGTGATAGGGGATAAGAGGGAAATTACCAGCTGAAGGTGGTCTGCGTTTTATTCAAATTAGATACACACATATGCGTTGTGCTTCCATGCTTGTGAGGGCTCTCTATGGCAGAATGTATTCCACATCCCATTAACTAAAACTTTAAAGGGCAACTCCATCAATTTTGCACGATGATGTCTGTTTACAGATGTAAGAGTTATTGCTTCTGCTAAAAAGTTGGACGAAGACTGTTGATGCTTAGGAGGGAGCTGCATGAAAGCCAAATAAATTGCTTCCAGTGACTTCACTTGAGTCAGCACAGGCTGAGAAATAAATTATGGGGCTATGAAAGTAAACTTGCAATACTTTCCATAAGGCCTCAGTCGCACAGGACTAGAGACCAGTTGCCAATCTCTGTTCAGTATGGAAAAAGCTGTACTCCCATTGACCCACTAGCAGGTTGTCACGGTCACCAGTTTTTTGAGCGGAACAGACCGGCTTGCCTGAAAACGCTCGCTGACCGGAAAAGTGCAACTCAAACCAGAAACAGAGAATGTTTGCATGCAAAGTAAAAATTGTGACTTAACCTGAAACCAACAAGTTTCAAAAGGCAAAGCTTTTACTTTAAATTGAGAATTGAGTTGTCACTTTCAGATCTCAAAATAACGAGCTGAGCAACAAAATTAGAGGTTGTTTCGAAATGTTGGGGGTTATTCTCAGAAACATCCCATAAATTCAGCGGTCAATCTGTTTTTTGTCCATTAAAATCCTCCCATGATGAAAGAGGTCATGTGTCAAACTTCCTGTAAACTTCTGTCAAAAAATGCCACATTTACAACAAAAACAATATCACATGACTGTTCCACTCAGGAAGCAATCATTGGTGTTTGCATCAGTGTTTGCAAAGGTCGCTCTCTATAAAACTGGAGTTTTCAACTAACACCATGTGATCAGCATTTCTGACTTTCCCCATGTGAGGGAAACCCCAGAGTCATGAGGAAACTAGATATAAAAGGTACAAAATCATGCCAGAAAATTCCAACGTTCTTATGGGGCCCATCTGTGTGGAGTTTGCATGTTCCCTGGGTGCTCTGGCTTAATCCCACAGTCCAAAGACATGCATGTTAGGTTAACAGGTTGATGTTGTGAGTGGCTGTCTGTCTCTCTGTGTCAGGCATGAGATAGATTGGCGACCTGCCCGGGCTGTACACAGTGATGGATGGGATAGGCTGTCCTTGAACTGGATAAGCAGTTAGGAAGATGAAATGGATGGATAATGTACAGTAAGCTGCTACTCAACCTTTGAATTACAGTTTTTGAATTGAATTAACAGACTTAGAGTACACACACACACACACTCACTCACATTCCAAAATCCTTCTGCCTTGTAAATCCTTTAGTCGGTGTGAAATTATTTTCTGTTCAATTATATTAAATGCTGTGCCTCCAGATGAATTTAATTGCAATCTTCCTCTCTCTGTGTGTCTCTCTCTCTCTCACACACACACACACACACACACTCCCTGCCTCATTCATGTGATGGGCGGGTGCTGCTAGTGTGGCAATGTGGAGAGGTAATTATTTGCTTGGCCGGTCTGAGCCTGCTTTGAGTCTCAAGGACGGACTCGCCTGCAGCTACAGTACCAAGCAACACAACAGACCAAAGCTGGCAGTGTTAATGCCTGTGTATGATGCAGTGGTCGTGACTTGAATGAAAGTACACTGTTTGGTTGTCATGTGTATGCATGCTGAATCTATAGGTGGCGTATAGCTCATCTTCAGAGCTTTATGCTCCGCGTATTTTGAAAACAAGTCTTGATGGGTGTATGCCTATATGGAACAATAGCTTTTGTAGTGACATCCCTGGAGGTTCACACCTCAGGGAATCAGCACCAGAGTCCCGCCATTACACACACACACACACACACACACAGAGAGAGACACGAGCGAAGTATAATAGCAGGGATGCAACAACCTCAATTTCCTCAAGCTGGAAATTGAGGTTGGGAAGGAGATTGTGGAGAAAAGCAGAGAGTGTGGGTGGGAAGGAAAACAAAGGGGGTAAGTAGAGATTTTTCGAAACGGAGCCAACCGTAGGGAAGAAAAGAAGAAGTGGAAAGAGGAAGAGGGAATAATTAAAGACAGAGATTGGAAGAGGCCCTTTGGAGGATGAACATCAGTCATGAGAGATGAGCTGATCATCACAGCAAGGCCAGACAGATAATGTTTCACTTTCTGGCCCTATAAAATCTTTTACGACAGCTTTCCCTCGATGCTGCTACCTATTTTTATTTGACTCTGTGTTTGTATTTATGTGACTTTGAGAGTGCGTACTTGAATATTTATGAAGTACATGTGCACGAATCAGATGGTGTGCTACAATTTGCATTTACCAGCTGTATGTTAGTGCATGTGTCACGTCTGCAGTGGCGGACGAAGATTGAAGAGAACGTGGACCCAAATGCAGATGGAGGTGGATATTAACAAAAATAGAGCCTTTATTTTGGGCTCCACAAAACACTACAAACAAAAGGCGATGGGAGGCTGTGATAAACTAACAAAAGCCTAAACTGGGGAACGCTAAACATAAAGACATGAGGTGCATAGAAACACAATACAGAAACTGGGAACCTGAGACCTGAAGAAACTTGGGACTTAGGAAACATGAGGGAGGTAAACAGACAACCCAACAACAGACAGTGGAAGACTGAGCACTAAATACACAGAAGGGTAATGAGGGGATGAGGACCAGGAGGGAAGCACAGCTGGGACTAATCGCACACACACAAGACTGAGAGGAAGCAAAACTGAACACTCTAACACCAGCTGAGGCACTATCAAAATAAAACGGGAAACATGAGACACAGACTGAGACGCGACCACTAAATTACAGAATATTAATAATTAAAACATTAACACTGTTTTGAACACCAGACCCAGTACCATGACAGTATGCATGCATGCGTGAATGCACATAAACAGGAAGCTTATCAAGGGAGGAGTGTGTGTGAAGGGACTTTCACGGTGTCATTTTCTTGGGTGTGGGTGTGTGTGTTTGTGTATGTTGTTGTAGAGCCATAAAGTTGCGCTAGAGAGTTGTGAGTGATAGCCTTGGACTACCACAGCCAGGAGACCAATAACAGTAGGCCGCTCAAGGAGGCTTCTGCCAAGTGACCAATGATTAGATCCAACTGAAGGAGACCAGAGCCGAATGACCCGTCATTCCTCTGTTTCATTCCCCCTCTGAGCCCCATTCCCAGCCTCCCCCATTAACAGGAGTGCATTTCCACCGTGAGTAGCACAGAAATGCATTGGTTTGCTCTCTGACTCCTTAGTTGTTGGGGTTTTTTATAGTTGTGAGGAGGGCTCAGTGGGAGAGAGAAGGCCGGATTAGAAAGTTATCCAGATAACCCTTTAATACAGGGTCTCTTAAACTCAACAGCACATAAATGAAATGTGAAATCTATTCTCGGTTCCCAGAACACAAGCTGATGTAAATATATAACCACTCATGCCTGGGAGGAATCCACTCGCAAGAGGGAACACAGCCAAATTGATGCTGATGCAGAATTTATGTTCAGTTAGGAGTTATGAGAGTAAATCAATGTGCAAGATGGGTATGTAAATTATTAACTTAGCTGCCATTTTAACAACAAAAAACAGTAAGTCAAACACAGACTGTATGTGTACAGTCGAATGTAATCATTGAAACTCATTTAATTGAAAGTAATTCTAGGATGCTGTATCAAATATCAAATATATGTTGTAACTGTTCTTATTTTTGTTTGTTTGTTTCTAACATGTGTGGTCATTTCGAATTTAATGCCACCAAGACATTTCAAAGACATTTTATACCGACTCCTGTGTTGTTTCACCTCATCTTTTCTTAAGATGATCTGTAGCTTATTGGGAAGTGAGGAGACCGGTGTCTTGGCAAAGCCTTTTTCATTTCCTAATGCTCCGTACATCACCAGGAGGGGACAGGTCTGAAAAGTAGGACAACTGCTAGACTGCACCATATGCACGTGTGTATCATTTAGTATTAAAGTTGACTTCAGATATGAAGGTTCCTTAAGACACGTGCATTAATGCAACCTAATTGTATCACAGATGCTGGCTTTTGAGCTGTGTGGTAAAACAAGCCAGATGTTGCCCCTATGCTCATCATTTCCTCAGAGTATTGCAAGTTTAGTTCATTCAGACCAAAGGACAGTTTTCCATTTCTTCTTAGTCCATTTTAAGTGATTTTAGTAGAAGAAAAGGCATTTCTGGATCTTGTTCATGGTTTTTTTTCTTCTTTGTATACTTTGATCTTGAATCTGTGGATGGTGGAATGAAAAATGTTTTTTGGAAGTGTTCATGAGCCAACGAGGTGAATTAAAAACAGAAGTGTAACTGTTTTTAATGCAGTGCTGCTTGAAGGCCCTTTTTAACAGAATAAGTGGGCTTTAATCTAAAAAAAAATACCCCTGAGCATTCACACAATTACAAGGAGGCGAAACCATAGACAGTATAAGAGACGGACAGAGCCACTGTGACATCACTCACTGGTTAGTGAAGCTGAGTGTTATCACCATCTCGTTGTTTTGAAACCGGAAGAGACAAAAAAGGGGCCAGTGCTGAAATCTCTGACTCTTAATAACGACCACTTTACAAAATGAACTTGATATTTTATTCAGTATGACCTGAAACAAGCGACTCACCTGATCAGGAAATGTTTGCTGTGGGAGTCGTGGGTTTTTGTCTCACAAACCTTTGTGCAATCACAGGACTTCCATGTTGGTTTCACTTTTCAAAAAACACATCCATTTTCAGTTTCTATGGTCTAAACACAGCATAACTTAAAAAAAAATAAAAGATCACATTATTTACAACCCCACCAGTTAAATGACAGATTTGTATTGGAAATCTCAGGATTTGTGCTCATGCATACATAGATGTTATGTGATAAATTTCTCTCACTGTGGGGAAATTGCACAGACTCAGTGGTAATTGGAAAGTCACATGAAATCAAAGGAACTATTATTGTATTATACGTCTTTGCAGCCCTTCACTGCACCTGCCTTTATATGTGCTATGCCTTGTGGTCTCTCAGCCTGGAGAATGGTCTCCAGAAAGCAGAATACTGCCAATAGATTTAAATTAAGGTTGTTTAGCTCTTTTGCACATGTGAAATATGTGTTTTTATACTAAGTTGGACTCCCTTTTTTCTTCAAAACTGCTTTCATTCTTTGAGGTATACATTCAACAAGATGCTGCAAACATTCCTCAGAGATTTTGGTCTATATTAACATGATGGCATCACACATGCTGCACATTTGTTGTGAATTTTTCATTCTAACACATCGTAGAGGTGCTTTTTGGATGGTGGAGGCCATTTGAGCAGCGTGAATTAATTGCTATGTTCAAACAACCAGTTTCAGATGATTTAAGCTTTGTGACATGGGGCTATCAGACAATGGGCACATGAAGGGATGGTTCAACGGGTTCAACAAGTATCCTCAGATAGGCTGTGGTGTTTACACAATGCTCAGTTAGTATTGAAAAGTGTATCAAGATAATACCCCCCACACCATTACACATCCAGTAGCAGTCTAAGCCACAAAGCACCTGAACCTATCCAAATGTCAAGGCCCTTCAGACCAAGCCACATTTTTCCAATTTTCTATTGCCCAATGTTGTTGATCCCATCTGCATTTTAACCTAAGTTTCCTATTCTTAGCTGACAGGAGTGGCCTCCTGGTGTGGTCTTCTGCTGTTGTAATCCACCTGCTTCATGGTTCAACATGTTGTGCATTCACAAATGCTCTTCTGCATGCTTTGGCTGTAACCAGAGGTAATTTGAGTTATTTTTGCTTTCCTATCACCTCAAAGGAAGCTGATATTCTTTTCAGATCTCTGGCATTAACAAGGCATTTATTTGAATTGCTGCTCACTGGATACTTTCTCTTTTCCATTGGGGAGACGGTTGTGTGGGATCATCACAGTAAATAAGCAGTTTCAGAAATGCTCAGAGAAGCACATCTGCCATGTTAAAAGTCACTTAAAACACCTTTCCTCCCAATTCTGATGCTCAGTTTGAACTTCAGCAGGTGTTCTTGACCCTGTCCACATGCCTAAATGCACTGAGTTGCTGTCATGTGATTGGCTGATTAGATATTTGCATTGTAATCCGTTAAACAGGTGTAACTAATAAAGTGGCTGGTGAGTGCATGTATAAATAAGTCCAGTGTCTCTAACAAGTTAAAGTGTTTCCTTCTAAAGGAGTATGATGTGTCACTGTGAAATCGTTCTCGCTTCCTTGACTTTTTGTTACTTCTTTGCTTTAATAATGATGCTGCTGCTGGTTTCATGCTTCCTCAAAGCCTTGGTTTATGTGTGTGTGTTCTATGTTCCTGTGTCTGTGTGCGTTTGTATTGACTTTGTAGTATTGATCGGATAAAGCAGCAGGGTGGTCCTGCACTTAGTCATCAGCACATCCTGAAGCTGAAGAAAAGCCCTGTTTCTCAGAACCTGGCAAACAAAAGCGGTGAAAGTTAAATCGGCCGTATTAAACTGCTCCTCTCAGTCATTTATTTATGGAAAAAATGAATCTCTCCGACTGGCTGTTGCTCTGCAGGGCCAATCTATGAGTAACACATCTCCCATCTGTGTAATTCACAAACTGACCTCAGCTGTTTGACTTATTGATTTTTGCTAGAGTGGGACTCCTAAAGCATCCCTCCCCTCCTGTTGGTGGGACTCCATCCAGAACATAAGGTGTTCCGGCTCTCTGGCTCTGGCAAATCCTGTGGTCGTCCCGGGGTTACTGCGGGAAGGGAAGAAGGTTCTGCCTGGCTGGGCCCCGAGTGTGTCTGCATGGGATGGCTCCCACAGGGCCCACTCCCACAGATCATTATTGTCCATGAATAGCTGCTGCATTGCAGATGGAGAGAAAAGGGGGACGTGAAGGAAGGAGCGTAGTAATGGATGGATGATAGTAATGGCTTATAGAGAAGAAGAGTAAGCTCATGTGCATGGGCCAAAAACAAGAGACATGTCTGTCTAAGATTGTGCATGTGTGGTGAAATCTTATTCTCAAGGAAAACTCAGGCCTTCCCGCTGTGGTGATTTGAGGCAGTGCAGGCTATTTTCAGTATCTGCGTAAGAAACAAATCATCACATCAGTGTATTGCAGCCAGCTTCCAAAAAGTGTAAGATTGTTCAGAGGCAATAACATGGACGGCGACTCAGAGAAATAAGGGTGCAGAAAGGAGTGAGTGAACACCATTAGACAAGGTGAGTAAGAAGATGATGAAGAGGTTGTGTCCACCGCCTCATTACATTTTAGAGTCTCTGATTACCATGTAATGATTGCTGCAGCCTCACAAACCTTCGTGTTCACTGAAAGCTACAAAGACACCTGTTTGTCTCTTAGCAGCTCTGTAACGACTTATTACAAATTATCCTATGTAACCTGAACCGTGCCCTGTTGTTGCAACCAGAGTCTTAACACTAAAGCTCTTTTTTTTTTTTCAAAGGTGAATACCAAAATTGTTACTATGTGAAATTCAGCCTCACACTAGTGGGATGTTTGTTGCATTTACTTGAAAATCACAAAATTAACTGTGGCGTCACCCGCTGAACTCCACATTTGGAAGGTTTTAGCTGTTTCCCTGTTGCTTTATTTTGGAGCCAGATGTGGATTAAAGGGTGGAGCAGTAGCTTGGTTGGCAAGCTGCACTCATAAGCTGCGTGGGTGCAATGCGCACACACATATCAGCTAATTAGCATGGACTTTAAAAAAAAAAAACTACAAGAATTTCCCTCAGCAAAACTGAAGTACCACACAGTGAACCGTAATTTGTTAGATAGTCCTTTAAAAATACACACAAATGCAGTTATGGGGTTCCTTAAAGGTCACTGTTGTCTGTGAATTCTACTGACATACACCTGGGGGGACAAGAGAGGTGACAAAGAGAGACCAGGTAGGGTGGAGCAGGTGGAGATGAATATGATTTGTGATTTATGCAGTGTTGGGTAAGTTACTTTAAATTAATAACTTAGTTACATTACTAGTTACTTCTATCAAAAGTAACTCAGTTACTTCAAGTTACTCGTTACTTTCAGAGTAACTAGTTACTAGGGAAAGTAACTTTGGTTTTACTCAGAATTCTCTTGTTAATGTGTTGCTTCCGTAACTGGATACCCAGCAAGACTGCCAGTCTTCTAGCTTGCTTACTTGCCACAAGTGCACTGTGCCACCTACCAATAGAAAGGAAAAAATAATGTGCACATTTCCACGAGAGAAATCCCACGCCTGATTCTATCCTAGCCTGTTTTTTACATCCAACACAAAAAACTGCAGTCGTGGTGCTTTTGATTGTACTCAGAACTCGGAAATTCTGCCTTCTGAATAGGAAGATGTAGGTAACACCAGACTGAAGATGAGCTGCATACAGAGCTGGACTGGGACAAAAAAATTGTCCCGGGCATTTTGACTAAAGACCGGCCCACCATTATAGGAAAAACCATAAAGCCTTTGAATGAAAATAAACACACAGTGATGTACACTGTTCTGATGGTAAATATGTATCAATCTATCAATCGTTTGTTGTAAGACTCAGATAGTTATTTTCTTTAAAAGTGAGACATTTTAAATGAGAATAAGAAAGTATTTCCTTGTGCCCCCCTTTCCCTTTTAATGCCCTACATGGACCCCTGGCAACACTTTGCTAGACCCGCCCCTGCACAGTTACCAGCTGTCAGCTACTTAGAAAAGGATCCTGGTGTTATTTGTCTCTCAGAAACAGTTCATAACTTCCCTTCAACTCATTCATGTTAACTAAAAGGTAAACCTGTTTCTCCATCACAGCTCTGATGATTCAGGAAGGACATCTCCTGGTTTCATTTTCATGTTTCCCTCTCACCACATAACCAAACCGATATCATGACCAGCAGGTTTACAGCTGTGGCTCCAGCCAACATCAGCTGATACTAGAAATTAATATTAAATAAATTCTAACAACAGCTGATCAAGCTTAAAAGTGCTGCTGTTGTTTACTGCGACATCCACTGGTTTCCTCTTTCTGGCGCAAAGTGGGCGATAAATAAACAAGAGAGAAAAGCCGATCAGCTGATCATTGATCAGTTTCATGATTGAAGTAGAAACAGGAGAGGGAGGGTGAGAGGATGAGAGAAGAAGAGGCAGCTGTGCAGCGTAAACACAGAATAACTCCAGCTTTGTGTCTTTTTCATTGTAGCTGAAGTCCGGGACAAACTGTTCCTTTTCACCTCAATACGAAACGCGTAATATTTTCTCTGAATACCAGACGATTCAGTTTTTTACGAGACGGTTGGCAACTCTAATAATTAAACTTATGAACAAAATAAAGTTCAACATCAGTAACATAGCACCACCCAGCTGTATAGAAACTCCGTCATGCTAGCTAGCACGCAGTACGAAAAAGTCAGCATAACGAAAATAAACTCCACCTAAACTTGGTTCATATCTGACCCAGGTAGACTGCAGGTTATAACTTCTTACCTGAAGTTCAGTTCACCTGACACTCTCGGACCAGCGGCCGCTTCGGGTCTCTCCTCTTGCCTCCCTTTTCCTTCATCCACCTGCTGGCCTCCACCACTTGCTATTGTTATTGAATCTGTGGAAGCTCCGCAATAGCCACCACACGAAGTAATGAATAACGAGCCTATCTAAATCCCAGTAACGAGTAACGCGTTCCTGATTTTGGCATAATAACTAGTTACCGTGCTCGTTACCACAATAATAACGTAGTTACTGTAACGCGTTACTTAATAACGCGTTAGTCCCAACACTGCATTTATGACAGAAGAAAAGTAGCAAGAGTGAAAGGGAAAGTTTATAAGATGGCAGTGAGGCCTATTGTGATATATGGTTTGGACACAAAGAAAGAAAAAGGTGGAGCAGGAGGTGCTAAGATTTTTATTGACGTTGACCAGGATGGTGCAGTATTAGAAATGAGTGTATCAGATGGACACTTTGGAGAAACGGCTGACATGGTCCTCCATGTGCAGAGGAGGGATACAGGATACACCGGACAAAGGATGTTGGAAATTGGAAGAAGTTGGAAAAAGAGGAATACCATGGATAAGATTTGTGGATGTAGAGAAGGCAGAGAGATGAGGATGCTAGGGATGGGGTGTTTCACTGTGGCAACGTCTAAAGGGAGCAGCCAAAATATGAAGAAGAAGAAAGCAGCTATGCATAGAATGAAGTCATACAGTTTGTTAATGAAGAAATTTAATACCCACATCAATATGTTACTGCAGCTCAAGCTCAAGGTAATTATTTGGTTAATAGTAGCTTAGTTCTTGGCCACATGAGGAGGAAGCTGAGTTGGAGCGTATGGGCCTGTGCAGGTAAGACTATGGGTACCCCTCACATCTCTTTGGAGCTAAAAAGAGGTTATTCTTTAGCTTGTATAGGTAGTTGGAAAGCACGATTCTGCTACAATTAATATTAATTTGTTGAGGCTATTCTGCACTAACAGTCGATCGTTTTTTGTACTTTGGGGGAAAACATGGCAAAAAGTTCTTAAACAGCACTTTTCTACTCTATCTAAACACTCAAAGTGCTTTACACAACATGCCTATATCTAAGTTCATTAAGTGCTTTTATCTAACATTCACACTCCAATCAAGGCATCAGAGAACACCTCAGGGTTCAGTATCGTGCCCAAGGTTACTTTGGCACAAGGGCTACGGCAGCCAGGTACTGAAACACCAACCTTCCGACTAGTGGCTGACTAGTCTACCTTCTGCACTACAGCCACCCCCAATCTCTCCTGCTTTACTTCCAGCTTAAGTTATTTTTGCACTTTTATTACTGTAATTATGGATTTTACCCTGTAGCCTGTAAAGGTGGCCCACTGCACAGGTTTATTAATTATACAGGGTGTGACTGTGGAGTTTGGTTTTTAACCTGTGATTTGGGGACTTGTGCATGTGTGAGTGCAAGCCAAACTGCAACAGTTTGACAGTATTGCCTCTCCTCTTGTGTTTTTTTTAATAAAAGTGCAACGTGAGTTAGGTCAAATACCCCCATTAATACTTTTTAAAGCTAAAAAAGTTTTAAGTTGTAAGAATTTTTTGAAGTAGTATCAAAGAGCAACAACAAAATGTTCACTCTGCCAACTCTGTATTTTGCAGCAGGTTGTAAACATGCATTTTAAGGCTGTACCGTTAGACATTTTAACATGGCTGCCCGTGGGGACTGACTTTAGGAGGCAGCCTCAGGCACCAAGTGAAACAGCACTTTTTCTTTTTTTCAGCTTTGAAGGTTGCATCCTTTTAGTAAACAAGCAATTTCACATTTTTCACGGACTTCTTACATTTTCCAGAGTGGTCTGGGATTAATCGATAGAACCAAAAATTACTTTATCGATCCTGAAAACAGTTAGCAGCAGCCCTAGTTGGTCGTTATTTTCATTTTGATCGACTAATCGACCTCAGCGCGCACAACAAACTGCCTGTCTGCTGGCTTCCATCTCCTATTAATTAATATCGACTGATTGTCTGGTCTGTTGAGTAATGACGGGGAAAAAGACGGTGATGGTGATGGTCCACTCTCTTTCAGCTCTGTGTCATTTGGCAGAGCTGTGACATGAACGTGTCCTTGTGGCAGATGTTTGTGGTTACTTGAAATGCTCTGGCTCTTAAGAGTAGATCTCCTCCTCCTCTCTCCCTCTCTCTCTTTGTGTGTCTGTATACTCCGCTATATTCAGCTCACTCCTCCAGTCGCGGTTACCGGGCGTGCGGTTGCCAGGAGAGACGCGCGTGCAGTGCAGTGTACAGTTTTAACGGCAGAGCGGCACGGGATCTTCCCCGCCATTTCCTCGTGTCGAGCCCTGGAATGTCGAGTAGCGGCTCGGGCTCTTCCTCGCGGAAGGAGTTCGATGTGAAGCAGATCCTGAGAATCCGATGGAGGTGGTTCGGTCACCCCGCGGTCCCTCCGCCTCACTCCCCGCCGCTAGGAGACTACTTCCCCGGCAGGAGAGCGGGCGGCAGCTCCGGAGACGGACCCTCAGTTAGCGGCTCTAGCAACTCGAATTCAAACAGCGTAAACCCCAGTGCGGGGAGTCACGGCGGTCTGGTGGCCAGTGGCAGCGCTGGGTCTAACCTGTGTAACGGCAGCGGCAGCAGCAGAAAGTTTGCTGATCCGGCTGGGAGTCGGGGCGGTCCGGGAGGAGCGGCAGCTGGAGCGACGGGGAGCTCCTGTCCCCGCTCGTTCAGCCAGCCAGAGTGCCGAAGCTCCTCCGCAGCGCTGTCCTGGGTCTCCCCGCCGCCTCAACGTCGCTCTCGCCCCGTGACGAGCATGGAGCCCCCCGGGGAGGCCCCTGCACCCCAGCTGGTGTCCGAGCCCCCCGGGGTTGAGGAGGAGGAGGCGGCGGGGGCGACAGCAGCGGTGGCGGCAGCAGCATGCAACGAGGAGAACAACAACCACCCGGAAACAGACTCCAGCTCTTGCAGGTAGTAGTAGGGGGATGCTGTTGGCAGTTTCTGACTTTTCAGGTGAAAGTTGTGAGCAGAATTTCTGCACTTAGTTGTGTGAAAGACGCACACTTCCCTGAAAAGTTTAAACAAGAACTCCTCGGTGTTCAACTTATCAGAAGAGCATTTGGCAAGCTGTAATTCTTCTAGTTGGGCTGTTTGCAGTCTAGTGCGTTGTTAAGATGGGATCTACTTTAATTTACGTTGGAATCATGTGTTATAGTAGGCCAAACATTAACGACAAATGAAATGGCTTAAACAAGTACAATAGCTCAAAAGGAAGAAATACAATTAAATAGAAGATGTGAATTTATTCGCAATCATGGCTCAAGAGTTGGGCGTTCGCCTTGTAATCGGAAGGTTGCCGGTTCGAGACCCGGCTTGGACAGTTTCGGTCGTTGTGTCCTTGGGCAAGACACTTCACCCGTTGCCTACTGGTGGTGGTCAGAGGGCCCGCTGGCGCCAGTGTCCGGCAGCCTCGCCTCTGTCAGTACGCCGCAGGGTGGCTGTGGCTACACTGTAGCTTGCCATCACCGGTGTGTGAATGGGTGGATGACAGGTTGTGTAAAGCGCTTTGGAGTCCTTAGGGACTAGAAAAAGTGCTATACAAATACAGGCCATTTATTTTCTTTATTGTTGTTCCTTTTGATCTCTGGCGCACACAGGGTCTATGGAAGCTGAATTCCCCCCTGATGAGTTAATAGAATAAGAAGGCTGTTCAGACAGCATGCTCTCACCACTCTCAACATGCAGACAGATGGAAAGATGGATAGAGAAGGTGAGGGCTGAGTACATTTGGGTGTGGTGCACTGACTTCTCCCTCCAACCAACTAATAACACTTCACCAGTCAGGCTCTGTTATTAGACGATGCATGCAAACACAAACAGAAATTCACTCTTGTGCTTATGGGATTTTCAGAGTCATTTACAATATGACTCTAGGGCTGAGCTCTGCATGTTGCTGCATACTGCACTTGACATTTGTATTGTTTTGTTTTCAGCATCAGAGTCGAAGGCTTTTATTCTTAATCCTTAGGGTTCTGCATGCTTGTGTTCACATGCGGAAAGAAGTGTGTTGCATCTGTGTGACCATCCAGCTGTAGTGGTGTGAAAAAGCCATTTAATTAATAGTTGCCTTGGAGATAGGAAAACAGGGTAATTAGGATGTCCTAACCACACTTATATTATTGTGATGCAGTTGTAAAATACGGGCAATGTTTAGGCAGCTTCTTTAGGTGTGTTTACTATACAGGCAAAATGCGTCTGGTAGCCTTCTATCGTACTCCGTGTTCCCCATACACCTCAGAAAATATAAAAGGTTCATTGGAAACAATGCACGCACATGTGTGCACACACAGCTTTCATCAGAGCCAAAGTTGATATACCTATTTTTTTTAAAACCGATTCATCTTTGATGTCTCTTCATGAACTTGTTTTCACCGCAAACGTGTATGTTTCTGCTTGTGAAGGAGAAAACTGAGGTCTTAAAAATACCCATTGTTATGCAAGGCTTAATGTCGTATCTTCAGTGACGATGGTAGTCCGGCGGCGCTTACACGGCAAATTACTTCTGCCTAATAGTAACACAAGCACGCACACACACGCACATGCCTCGTTAACACAGGCAGAGAAAATTTTCACTGCACGAGTCTGAATGGAAACGTATACGGACGAAGCCATGTCCTTGCACACATTATTGTTGCCATACCAACCCAGACATTAGTGTATGCTGCATACATGTGTAGCTTTTCAGCATGTTTGTTTTGTGGTGTGTGGGGGTTTGTTTGTGTGTTTCTCTGTGCGATTCATCCTCAGAGAGCTCCTGTGTACAGTGTGATACTCCAAAACACGGGTGGCAGAATCCCAAATGGGATCATGGGAAGGGACGCGCACAGAATCCCAGAGCGACTGAAGGCACTGCTCGGCTCCACTCATCTCCTCCTCTCCTTTTCACTTTCACACCCCACCCAGCTTTCCCTCGTTTAATCCTGGTGTACCTCCCTTACTTACCCTTTTTCTCCTCCTGTCCCACATTCATCTCTGCCCACCCCTGGCCACTCATTGCCCTCCCCCTCCACCCCTTCTTTTTTTCCCTTGCTAATGTGTTGGGAAGTGAGCGTATTAAAGAGGCTGGGAGAGAGACACCCAATGACAGTTGGGCGAGTGCCCTTGCCTGGTGCGGGGGTTTAAAAAATCTGGCTTCATGGTGTTGATTTGCCCTAGACACACACTCTCTCTTCCTCCTTTCTCTCTCTGTCCATATTGAGTGGTTGCCAGGCTCAGTTAAGGGGACTGGAAGGCAGCGTTCCCCTACTTCAAAGCCGTCTCCTCTGGCAGTATTTAGCCACACCATTCGTCTACAGACACACATCCACACACACACACATGCACATGCTAGAGAGCAGGAAAGCCAGCCAAAAAGCCTCCTTGGAGGGTTGGAACGGGATAGGAAAGAGGGAGAAAATTGAGGCAAAGATTAATGTTGGGATGAGGTGGAATGAAGAGAGTGAGTAATGAGATTAGTTGGAGATATGAAAGTTGGAACAGGACAGAGAGAGAATGCACATAGGCAGAGATGAGCCTGGCTGTATCACATGTAGGGATGGGTACCGGTATCCGGTGCCATTCTGACATAAACGGTAGTAACCAGACCGAAAAGCAGCACACATTTCGGTGCTTTATTTCGGTGCTTTTTTTCCCCTGAGATGTCATACACTTTGGATTCCAGCCAATCATTTTACCTTTGCAAGGATAGTAGGCGGGCCCAGGTACGTACGTTCTTTTAGAGCAGAGCTACAGATTAAAAATGCCCAAAGCGAAGTGGTCAAAGTCTGGCTGTACTTCTCAGTAAAAGATGCAAACTCAGCAGCCAGCAACAAGTGCTTTAAGGTGATACTGTGCAAAGGAGGTAACTCCTCGAATCTGATGAAACACCTGGCGACGCATAGCGTTTTGTTAAAAGCCGAGAAATGTGCCGTAATTGATAGCTTGCTGCGAGACCTCACATCGTGCA